>NC_081407.1:586382712-586695212 GCF_030272615.1 Cryptomeria japonica
ATGCTTTTCAAAGACTTTGGAGTTTTTGAGAAGTGACTCCATTTTGCTTAGGAATGTGACAATAATTAGGGGATGGATTAGGCTAATTAGGAAGGGGTTAGAAGAATCTAGAAGGGGATTAGATTTTGCAAGTGGATTTGGTGGGTGAGAGAAAATAGGATTTTATTTAAAATAAAAATTCATTTATTTTAATAAATGTGTGCAAGTTGCATTTGTAGGAAAATGCAAGTGGGGGGGGGGTAATGATTTAAATAAATGTTTTATTTAATTTATTTAAAAGAGGAAAAAGGGATTTTAATTAAATAAATTGATTTTATTTATTTAATTGATTTGAATTGGATTTAATGAATTAATTAAAATAAATTGAATAATTTATTTAATTAATAGAAGAATGTTTGGGGATGAATTAATTAAATATTAATTTAATTAATTGGTGGCTAGTGGATTTTTAATCAAATAAATACGAAATATTCATTTAATTAAAATGGACAGATTTATGTGACTACATTTGCCCCTCTTTGAGACGGTGCGGTTTATCGCGTCGTTTCAAAGAAAGAAAAACTGGTGTGAATAAATGCCCCATAAAATGTAAATTTAATGGGTGGTATGCCCCCTCGAAAGATGGACCGAAAAATTTCGAAAAATCGGGCGATCTCTCGAAAAAGAATGAAAATTGGCAGGGTGGTAGAAGAGAAGAAGTTAGGCATACTGGGGAAAAATAGAAGAAAATGGGGGAAACATGGAGAAATGGAGGGCTCGGGAAGTTCACGGGGACCACGGCGATGAGCGGGGCGAAGTTACGGTGACGGCGGGGGGGTATAAATGGGGTGAAAGGGGTGAAAACAGGACCATTTGTGACCGCGACCAGTTGAAAACGAGAGCTCTGACAGTGACATTTGGAGGAGCAAGGAGGAGCTACGATGCCGATTTCGATTACCGAGCACCGATTCGAGCGAGTCCGACGGTTCCAGCGCCCAGCCGACTATGGACCAGCGGTATGCAAATTCGAAAACTGACTTTTTATGCATTTTTGATAGGTTTTTAGCTGAGTCAAAGTCAAGTCGGAGCAAGAGCGTTGGAACTATGGTTTTAGCGCTTTTGCTCCATGAATTAGCGCTATTGTGCCGCAATAGCGCTATTGGGGGCTGGTTTGAGCGCTCTTGTATGTATTAGCGCTAATGCAGGCAAGTTTTAGCGCTTTTGCTGAAGTAGCGCTATGGTATGGTTAATTGAGCGCTATTGATGTGTAATAGCGCTACTGTATAGGGGATTGAGCGCTTTTGTTTTTGTAGCGCTATTGGAGAGCTTTTTGAGCGCTTTTGATGTTGTTGTAGCGCTAGTGATGTTGTTGTAGCGCTATTGATGTTGAACTAGCGCTATTGATGTTGAACTAGCACTATTGTAGATAAAATAGCGCTTTTGCCTTAAGATAACGAGATGCCCTAGTGTCAGACAAAATAAATCTCCTGATGCCTAACGATTGATGGATGGCGAGGTGAAGTGGGAGTTTGTTTTGAACCATAGCAGCCCGATGAGACTTAGGTCATTTGTTAGAATAAATGCTTGTTGAAGTCGAGGTGGCCATGATTGCTTACCTGTTGAGACCCGAAGATACTTGATCAAAGTATCTGATGATAGTCTAGGTTTAAACTTAAGAAAGTTTGATAACAAAACAACTGATGCTGATTGATGAATGTCTATGTGCAGGAGGATCTGCGCGTGTTGCAGTTACGTGAGCGCCACCCCGCGACACAGGGATTACGAGATCAGTTGACACAGATAGAGATAGACTGTATTGCAGCTACGGGCCTATATGAGGTGATGCACATGCCCGTGATTCAGATGAATCATGGCCTGATTACAGCCTTGGTAGAGCGATGGCACAGTGAGACGTGCACGTTTCATCTAGCCCAGAGAGAGATGATGGTGACCTTAGAGGACATGTGGCGTATCCTTCGGATTCCAATTCGGGGGGAGCTGGTGACATATGATAGATCCTGGGGGACGGTGTCTTGTCAGAAGATTTTTGAGGAGGATGTATATATTAATGATGGCTCGATCGCATGGGAGGATATAGCGGCACTATATGAGCCCCTTCCAGTAGTGTTGTCAGGGATCGTGGGAGGACTTCTGTGTCCAGACAGGTGGTCTCATGGATTGGCTGTGGGATGGGGACAAGTTATAGAGATGATGATGACTGAGGGGACCCGATTTGCCTGGGGGCCGTGCGTGTTAGCGCACATGTACCAGGAGCTACACGAGGTAGTGTACAGAGGGCGGGGTTCTTTAGCAGTGGGCATGACGCTGTTGCATGTGTGGGCATGGGAGCACTTACCAGTGACTCGACCAGTGAGTCTCAGATTCCGAGCCGTGGACCGGCCATATATGTTTATGTATAGTGGCATGATGAGTCAGCCCCACTTGGGGAAGTTAGAGTGGTGGCGGCGAGCATTGGATGACCTGGATGCAGTGATCTGGCGGCCATACTTGGAGTGTGAGACATGGGAGGATGATGCAGAGGCACTACCTTATGTCTTCATGACCCGATTCCTGATTGGGAGGACTTCTTATCATGTGGAGAGACAGGTGCCGGGACGGGTGATGAGGCAGTTCGGACGGCAGCAGAGACTGCCTAGCGGATCAGGGGAGCATGCACGAGTGATCCGAGAGCGGTATGCATGGGGTCCAGTGCTACCGTATGATCAGGCACTGGCAGAGTTTCAGACACTGCAAGCAAGGCCATTGGACTTACGACCGAGGGTCGTGGATGCAGGTGTGACAGCAGAGTATACACAGTATCGGGCGGCGCACCCTATCCCACGGATATCAGACCCAGCAGAGCCGATCCCAACTTTTGAGGATGAGAGGGGACGGGGACGAGGATGGAGAGCAGGAGGTCGAGGAGGAGGAGGAGGAGGAGGAGGAGGTGGCGGAGGAGATGGAGGTGGCGGAGGAGGTGGGGGAGGAGGAGGAGGAGATGGATGAGGTTTGGGGATGCCGAGGCAGCGGAGAGGGAGAGGTGGACTACCTCTTCAGATATCACAGGGACCTTTGATGCAGGGAGGAGTGTAGCTGAGTGGGAGGGGGATGGAGAGAGAGATCCCGATGGCTACAGGTGCAGGGGAGGGTGGTGCAGGGGAGGGACCTCGTGGAGGGGGTGATATAGGTGCGGCAGCCATGGACATGGGGGAGGGAGCTACTGGGGATCTGCGGGAGTATATGATAGGTTATTTGCAGACCCGAGTGGAGAGATTGGAGGAGGAGATAGCCGCTAGGGATGTGCAGCTATTTGCACGTGAGTTAGAGCTGACAGTGGTGCTGCGGGAGAGAGATACTGTGGTGGAGAGATTGGCGAAGCTGCAGGAGAGAGTGCGGACTGGTGCACAGGGGCCTTCAGGGGAGATTATGAGGGAGATGCGGCGAGCACAGGCGGAGATAGAGTACTGGCGTGGGTTATTTGAGCAGGTGGTACCAATTAGCCAGCGAGCTCTCAGCTATTCACAGATGTGGCAGGCCAGATCCGAGCGATCACAGAGGATGCAGAGAAGTGGGGGTGTGATGGGTCCTCTACGGTAGGAGAGATCAGGGGATGCAGGAGGGAGTGGGGGTTCGATGAGGCCGGCACAGAGAGATGGATCAGGTGGTGCAGGTACCAGTGGTGGAGTAGGTAGAGGTGGTGCAGGTACAGCATCTGGCCAGAGCGGCATTTGAGAGAGCATTGTTGCATACATGTATTGTATCATTGTCTATTTTTTGGACTGTATTTTGGATGGCTCTTGGCAGCCGATTTTGTAGACTTCATTGTACTCTGATATATGAGATGATATATATGAGGAGATCCCATATTTGTGATGATTATGCATGTGATGATGTATGGATGTTTATGCATGATGATGAGTTTATTGCTTAGATGTATACGAGATGTTTCTTTTATGCATGTTTTTATGATGATTTATGATGTGAGATACTGACATATGAATGCAGGTTTACATATATATGATGTATTTGATTTGTGATGCAATGCTTTATGTATGGAATGCCATGATGATATATGCTTATGCTGTGATGTATGAACAAGATTTTTGATGTTTCCTATTGCGATGCAATGATAAGATGATTTATGTGACGATGTTTGAATGAATGATGTTATGTATGAATATGCATCTAGATGTGTTTTTAGATGAATGTAATATGGATAAACAAAATGCGAAGTACAAATGTTTATATGATGATGTGTTTTAAATGAATGCATACGGATAAACAAATGTAAAGTACAAATGTTTATATGATGATGCCTAAATGAATGCAGATGGATAAACAAATGTAAAGTACAAATGTTTATATGACAATGTTTTTTAAATGAATGCATATGGATAAACAAATGTAAAGTACAAGTGTTTATATGATAATGTGTTTTAAATGAATGCATACGTAAAATGGATATATGAAATGGTATGAACCAATGTTTTGTAAACAAATGGTCTTATGAATCTAAAATGCATTTAAACATGAAAGTGGGATGATACTATAACTAATATTTGTAATAACTGCACCTTAATGCAATGAAAAAGAGGATAATGAATACGATGTGAAATGAATCCTAAAATGAGCATAAGAAAATACTT
Source organism: Cryptomeria japonica (assembly GCF_030272615.1). NCBI lineage: Eukaryota > Viridiplantae > Streptophyta > Pinopsida > Cupressales > Cupressaceae > Cryptomeria > Cryptomeria japonica. The sequence goes on from NC_081407.1 coordinate 586,387,338, forward strand.
TAATAACTGGATGAATAAATGCAATGTTTTAATTTATGAATGTATGCAATGATAAATGATAAGGGATAGTGAAATGATGATGGATAATTGACACTAAATGAATGCCTAATAAAATGGTCTAAAATAATCAAAGACAATTTGATCCTATGGATGAATCAAATTATTTATGATTAATGCAATGATGCAACTAAATGTTAGGATGATATGATCATGAGGAATGCAAGGTTTGTAAGACTTTGCATGATGCATTGATGATGTATCAGAGTACTCGATCATGATTGTATCCAAGACCAGCTTAATTTTCTCATTTTTGCATATAAAACATCTATATGAATAAGTGAATAGATGGGTGATATGCAACGGAATGCAAGATATAAACAGATGAGGTGAAATGACGATCCATAGTGCTCTATTTTCATCATTGAGCTTTAAAATGTTGGAAGAGAATACAAGCATCTTGACATAATGATTCAAGATGACCAAAGTATTTCTTACATGGATTTTGATATAGCAAGTTAATACAAGCAACTTGATATAATGGATCAAGTTGACCTGAGTATTGCTTGCGGAACAGACAAGGATTATCTCCTTTCGTGCATGACTTGGATCGTCCTCCTTGATCTTAGGCTGATCAGATCCTGAGACAAGTTCATACCGTACTAAGAAAATAAAACCTTTTATCCAATTTGGAGGAAGAGGAATCAAAGGATGAGCATTGTACCTGCAAACAAACAGTATATACACATAAAGAATAAAGAATAAGGATCCTTGGTAATGGTTCATTCTCATATGGTCGAGGTATACGCTGTAGTCAGCAAGCCGTAGTGATCTATGTCTGCATTTTGCATAAGATCACGTAGCTTGGTGAACTTCCCACGTAGACACCATTAGTACATGCCCCAAAACTTCATCGGAAATAATGCACAAACGATACAAAACAATGCTGAAAGATCCTGATACAGATAAACAAATGAATTACTCACGAATCAACCAAGCATTTGATAGTTTAACATAATTTTCTTGTCAAAGAAAATGTCACTTTTGTCTTTGTTTTGGTAAGGAAGGATGCATCCTTGTTGAAGACAGTTTGGATTGTTGATGTTGATTGTGTGGTTGATTGGTAAATGGTCATTGTGTGAGTAGTTTGTCAATGTTTATTTTGGTATCTGCATGGGTGGGTATGTACAAGGTGTTGCCATGTTTTTGTGTGATTTTTCAATGATTTTGTCGATGTTTTTGGATGTTGAATTGTTTTGAATGTTTTTGGTATTTTTGTGAGATATTTTTGAATGTTTTTGGATTTTTGATGATTGCCTGAATGAAGAGCATAATGACATATAAGACAATGTAGAATCCACTTCCATCACGAGGGTAAGGGTATTGCCCCCAATTTGTAGACCTGACTATGAAAAGGTGGGATGCTAGATGTATGGAGTACTTTCTTAATTGCAGATGAATAACAAGCCATGGCCTTGGGATGGATGGATGTACGTATGAAGTAAATGTGATCGTAACAAGTCTGAAAGAAAATAGAGCCATAGCCTTTACGAGTGGCACTTGTTTGCCAGGTTTTCACCACCGTACTTACCCAAGGTGCCACCGGAGTGGTTGTTCACCGTTTGGATGCATGATTTTCCGTTGAATGTTTTTGTATTTTCTTCAGGACATTTTTCTGAATGTTTTTGGTATTTTCTGGTATGCGGGGGAGCCTGATGCTCTGTACACCTTAGGAATAAAACCATTTGAGGTGCATGCTATTGATTGGATCTGCGAGCGGTTCTCCTTCTGAAGTAGCTAACTGATATGCCCCGGACCCGAACACAGTAGTGACAACATATGGGCCCAGCCAGTTTGATTCAAACTTGCCTTGATGTTCTCTGTTTGGTTGGTTGCGAGGATTCTCTCGTAGAACAAGATCACCTACCTCAAACGTACGAGGTCTAACTCGGTGATTGTAGCTTCTACTCATGCGCTGCTGATAGGCTTTGAGGTGATTGTATGCAGCTTGTCGTTTCTCATCAAGTAACTCTAAGTCCTGAAGACGTGAGACTCTGTATGCTTCATCATCGATGAGATTATGCAAGGAAACTCGTAATGATGGTATCTCAACCTCAATAGGCAAGATAGCTTCTGCACCATAGACCAATGAATAAGGAGTTGCACCTGTAGGGGTTTGAATACTAGTTCGATATGCCCATAGCGCTGGATTCAATTGAACATGCCAATCACGGCCGGCATCATTGACTGTCTTCTTTAGGATCCTCAGTATGTTTTTATTGGATGCTTCGGCCTGACCATTGCCTTGTGGGTAATAGGGAGTGGAAAAGCGATGTTGGATATGAAATTTCTCACAAAGCTCATGGACATCCTGATTTTTGAAAGGAAGACCGTTATCTGTGATGATGGACATGGGTACACCATATCGGCAGATGATGTAGTTGAGAATGAATGAGGCGATCTGCTTGCCGGTGACTTGGGTAAGTGGAACAGATTCGATCCACTTTGTGAAATATTCGGTGGTGGTGATAATGAATTTATGGCCATTGGATGAAGATGGATGAATCTTACCCACAAGGTCAAGGCCCCATTGACAAAAAGGCCATGGTGTTGTGATTGGTTGCAGTTCCTATGCTGGTGCATGTATCAGGTCACCGTGAACTTGACATTTCTTGCATTTCCTGACAAAGTAGTAGGAATCCTTTTCCATAGATGGCCAATAGTATCCAGCTCGCATGATCTTCTTGGCTAGTGATGGACCACTTGAATGAGTCCCGCAAATTCCTTCATGTACCTCTTCCAAAGCCTTTGTTATCTCACCTTGTTCCAGACATCGAAGGAGAGTACCATCAAGACTACGTCGGTATAGGGTTTCGGCAATAATGGTATATCGAGCAGTTTGGCGAATGAAGGTTTTTCGTTGGTTATTTGATTGGTTGGGAGGAAGGGTATGATCGCGGAGATAGGTGTAGAACTCACCGTACCATGGGGATTTGGAACCAACAAGGCGACATATCATTTTAGATTCGGGGATATCATAAGCGGGGATCCAAAGCTGTTCTACCAAGAACTCGTAGCGTGTTGAATTCTGTGGAAGATCTAGTAGAGATGCGATGGTAGCCATGGCGTCAGCAGCTCGATTCTGATCTCTTGGTATCTGCTCAAAAGTGATAGTAGTAAATGATGTCTTTAGAGTGTCCACCATTTGCTTGTATGGCATGAGTTTATCATCCTTGGTCTGATATTCATCAGTTGCCTGTCGAATGACCAGTTGTGAGTCGCCATATACTTGTAGTTCTTGTAATTTCCATTGTATGACTAACCTGAGTCCTGTGATCAAGGCCTCATACTCTGCTATGTTGTTTGTGCATGGAAATGTGAGCCTGTAAGACTTCGGGATGCTGTCACCTTGAGGTGTGATAAACAAAATGCCTGCCCTTGAGCCGTGCCTAGTGTATGAACCATCAAAATATAGTTTCCATGGTTGTACTTCTGTGATCATGAATATCTCTTCATCTGGAAAATTGGAAATGAGGGGATGATCGCCTATGAGTGGTGCATCGGCCAACTGATTTGCAATGACCTGACCTTTGATAGCTTTACAGTCTACATACTCAATGTCAAATTCACTGAGAATCATCACCCATTTGGCCAAGCGACCTGTCAATGCTGCTTTGCTGAGTAAATACTTGAGTGGATCAATCTTTGCAATGAGCTGTACCTTGTGTGTCAACAGATAGTGTCGCAATTTTGTGGCTGCTAAGATCACTGCTAGGCAAGCTCGCTCAATAGGTGTGTAATTGAGTTCATAGCCCACCAGTGTGCGAGAGATGTAGTAAACAGCACACTCTTTGCCTTCTGCATTATGTTGTGCCAGTAGTACACCCAATGCTGTACTTTTTGCTGAGATATAAAGTAACAATGGTCTACTTGGATCTGGTGGCATCAACAATGGTGGATTCATGAGATAGTCTTTAAGTGCCTAAAATGTTTGCTGGCATTTGTCATCCCACTGAAAGCGTATGTTCTTGTGTAGCAGGTGTGTGAATGGGTGACACTTATCAACCAATTGTGCAATGAATCTTCGGATGGATTGAAGCCACCCTTGTAATGTCCTTAGCTGACTGATATTCTTTGGAGGTGGCATGTCCATTATTGCCTTAAACTTTGCTGGATCGACCTCAATGCCTTTGCTTGAGACAATGTATCCTAGAAGCTTCCCGGAGGTCACTCCAAAGACACATTTCTTTGGGTTGAGTCGAACATGATATTGTTCCAGTCTATCAAAGATTTGATCTAAGATGTGGAGATGTCCTTCTCTAGTAAGTGATTTTGCTAGTAAGTCATCCACATAATCTTCCATCATAGTATGCATCATGTCATGGAAGATGGTGGTCATTGCTCTTTGATAGGTCGCTCCTACATTCTTTAGACCAAAAGGTATTACATTCCAGCAGTATGTGCCCCATGGACATCTGAAGGCTGTCTTATGTTGGTCCTCTGGTGCGATCTTTATTTGATTGTATCCTGAAAAGCCATCCATGAGTGAAAGCATGGCATGTCCCGCTGTTAGATCCACTATGATGTCGATATTTGGTAGGGGGAAGTCATCCTTAGGACATGCCTTATTCAGATCTCTGAAGTCCGTACAAATGCGGATGCCCCCTTTTGGTTTGCTGACTAGCACAATGTTGGAGATCCATTCTGCATAATCAATTGGTCTAATGAAACCAACATCCAGAAGTTTCTTGAGTTTTGTTTTGACTAGCACTGCAATCTGGGGATGCATCTTACGAAGCTTCTACTTGACAGGTTTGGCTCCTTTTGCTACGGTGAGGTGATGCATGACTAAATCAGGATCAAGCCCAGGCATGTTTGCATATGACCATGCGAAGTTGATCTGACGCTTCTGGAAGAACTCTATGAATTGAGGCTGTTCCTCTGTAGTGAGAAGAGATGCCAGATGTATGATATGAGGGTTTTCAGGAGTCCCCACATTGTATTCTTTGGTTTCCTCGATAAGAATCGTTGATCATTCCTGTTGTGTACTAGCAGGGAGAATGTCAAACCCTTCATCCTCAGGTGCCTCAGAGGGGTTTTCACCATTGGATACGCTCTTTCTTTTTACTGTTGTCGGATCAAACAGTGCCACAGTGTGGTTTTCACTGGAAGATCCATGTTTTAATGTTATATTTTTGCAGCTGAAGGGTTTGGCATCCGCCCCGAAGTATGCTGCGCTATTAAGTTGAATGGCGAATCCAGCTTTGTGATCCCCGCTTGGTAGATTATCGGCTTATTCCAAAAAGTCAATGATAGCCTCATCGTTTTGGAAGAGGTCAAGACATGGGGAATTTGGTTGGTTCCATTCGATGATTTCAGGGTGGATAATGGGCATTACTTCATCAATTAGGTTAAGTTTGTTAGAGGTATCAGTGAGGGTTAAGATAGTGTGGTGAAGGTCGTTGATGGTACTCTCCCTGTTAGAATCAGGCGTAGGATGAGACGTAGGGTTTGTGGAAGATGTTTCCAGCTCAGGTACCCAAGTGGTCTTTATCTGTGCTTCTCCGTAAATAGGAATGTCTTTGCATGGCGGAGGTGGTGATGTGTCTTCCTCATCTGAAGTGTTAAGCTGTACAGAATCAAATTCCCACTCATGTGAGTCAGTCTCTGAATCACTTTCCAGCATCCGATTGCTATACCATACTGGGATGTCGCTGGAGTTGAATACTGCAGGCGTGATTGGTTTATGTATCTTTGTAGTAATCGGTGCTGCAGGAACCGTGATGGGGATTAAAGGATCTGGTACGGGGAGTGTCGGTAATGTTGACTCAGTGGTTTCTGCAGGAACTACTGGTGCCATAGATGTTGCTACGGGTTCTGAGATAGTTGCTGCTGCTAATGGTGCTGCTGATGGGATTACTGGTTCGTTTGGTGGGATGATTGGTATTGTAGATGGTTGTGGTGGGTTTGTGAGCCTTGATGGGGCAGTGGGGATAGTGTTTGATGGTGCTTTGATTATGAAAGGTGTCCTCTTTGCAGTAGGCGGGCAAAATGGTTTGCTAGGTTTTCCTTTGAATCTGAGTTTAGGAAGGATCTCTTTTTCAAAACCTAGGCCTGTATTACCTTTGGGCTTAAATTCTAGTAGCAGAGGTTCATGTCGTCCTTGTTTGCAGTACCCCAAAGCACTCTGACCATCATATCCCATTCTTTGCATAATGAGGAGGCCTTTGCCATATTGTTCCGTAGGAAGTGTAACTTGCGGTTCGTCAGTGGTGATGGGATCTTTATAGATCCAGTCCGCTAGGTCCTCATCTTGTGTTTCTTCCTCTTGACTCTTTCCAAGGATGAAAGGCGTCAAGGCACATGCTGGCGTGATTAGTGGTTGCTGGAGTAACTGCTGTGGTTTACCATGTGTTCTAGGAGAAGTAGGCATTTGTCCCACACAAAAGAGCTGACTCAAGTTATATTCCCCGGGACCTTCCTCTGCTACTTTCATCTTTAGCTTTTCTTGCTTGGGTATAGGGGTGTTAGAACTGGCAAGAGAGGCGGGACTTACATATGATGTGGAGGAAATGGCTTCCCTATTATTAGGAACAGTAATTTCTGGTTGATGGCTGATATTATGGCAAAATGCAAAAGGATTTGCATCACCCAGGATTGTGATCTCTGCACCATTATGTGGGAACTTGATACATTGATGGTAGGTAGATGGAATGGCTTGCATGGCATGTATCCAAGGTCTCCCTAATAATAGATTATATGGCAGAGGAAGGTCCAGAACCTGACAAATTATGTGCTTTACCATAGGACCAACCCGGATGGGTAGTACCACAGCTCCTTTGGATGAACGCTCTGCATCATCATAGGCCTTGATGGTGATCTTCTTGCGAGGATCCACTGATTCTATTGCATATCCCAATGCTGTGACCAACTGTAGTGTACAAATGTTTAGGCCTGCTCCATTATCGATCAAGACTCGCTTGATCCTATGTTGGTTGACAAAGCCTTCGATGTGGAGTGAGGCGTTATGAGGTTGCTGGAAGGAAGAGTTGTCACTTTCGGAAAAAGTGAGACAAGGTGATGATTTTAGATTTCCAACCATGGCTTGAAATTGGTCCATATTTAGATTTGCGGGGACTGACGCTTCTTGGAGTGCTTGATCCAAGATAGTTTTATGAGATGGCGATAGGCGCAATAGCTCTAAAATGGATATAAGTGCAGGCATTTTGTCTAATTGTTCCACAAGATTGTACTGCTTTGGGACGGAGGTGGTGCCTTGTGGAGCTGCCTTGATGGTGACCTTGCCACGATGTGTAACAACATTGCAATTTGAGGTGGGATTTTTGAAGGTTATGGTTGCAATTTGTTCACTGGCATCATACAGGTGATTTACAGTATAATTATACGCAGCCTGCATATAATCAGTGGTATCAGTGCCTCGCCTAGAAGTGGAAGGACCCCTTTGATCTTGTGATGGAAGTGGATTCTTGAACATCTGATGATCATTATTAGTTGTTTTTGGGTCATGTCCTTCAACTTCAATTTCTCCTCGATCAATAAGATCCTGAATGAGATCTTTCAATCGGTGACAATTACTTGTCTTGTGTCCTCTTCCTTGATGGAACTCACAGTGTTCAGTATCTCTCCACCATGCCGGTTTGACTTGAGGCTCATAATTTGATAACTTAGGTAGAGTGATCAAATTCTGAGAAATGAGTTGTCTCATCACTGTTTCAATGGGTTCCCCTAAGGGAGTGTATGTGCATTTTTGTTTTTGTGGACGAGGTCTTGGTTCATCATGAGATGTGATGCGACCTTGATTAGGAGGAACATTTGTGTTATTTTGAGGTGGAGGATTTTGTCCTGCAAACCGAACCACAGGTTGTGCATTTTGGACAGTCCGAGCATCCACAACTCCATCGTTGACGATATTCTTATTCTTATTCCAGAAGTTCAGTTTATCGCTATTGAAGCGCGGGCGAGGACCATCTTTTGGTTCATTAAAGATTTTGATGAGTCCTTTTTTGATGAGTGCCCTTTCACATTTTATACCTTTGGTGATCATATCGTTAAAAGAATCTGTATCTTTGACATCCAGGTGAAATTCCATTTCTTCATTTAAGTTGGAAATGAAAATTTCCACTAGTTCTCGTTCAGGTAACTGAAGAGAACGTCTGCTAGACATTTGGCGCCATCGTTGCAGGAATACTGAGAATAATTCACCTGGTTTTTGTTTGGTGTTGCATAGATCAGCCATGGTGATGTCGCGTTCAATATTATAAGAGTAATGAGATAGGAACTTCTGGATGAGTTCCTCAAATGTTCTTATGCCACCTGGTAGTCGGGAAAACCATGATGTGGTTGTTCCTCCCAAGCTTTGGGGAAAAAGGCGCATTAAGTATGTGTCTTCATATGCGACTTCGAGACAAGCGGAATGAAATTCTCGGACATGATCGCGGGGATCTCCCTTTCCTCTATATTTTTTGAATTTTGGTGTTTCGAACCCGCGTGGAAAGGGTGGCATATAAAGATTCCTATCAAAAGGATAGGGACAAATGTCGTTAAGTGAGAATTGATTGGTCTTAACACCACTATGAAGTTGTTGGGCGAGATTCTCGACTTGTTGCTGCAACATCTCCATTTCATTTGGAGGAGGAGGTGGTGGGTTACCTCGAGGGATATTGTATCTGATGTGATTTCTACCTCTTTCCTCCTCATGGCGACTTTGTCTTTCTGATGCTTGTCTTAATTGGGCAAGATCAAAGTCAGAGGGGAGTTTGGCTCCTTCTTGAGCGAGTCTTAAGAAGTGAGCATCCGCATTGCTCCTTAGTATTTCATCAAATAACCTGTTAAAATGAGGGTTATGCTGAACCCTTTCGATTGTTGAAGGAGTGGGAGTACTTGGGTTTTCGTCATTCACATTTCCTCTAAGTGCTTCTTGAAATTCATTGAGGTTGTCCTCTTCTTCCTCAATTTCTATTTCTCACTGCCTTGATCGTGATCGGGTTTGAGCCATTTTGTTTGCAAGTTTGTTTTGAAGTTGATTGAAGATGATGATGAGTTGGTGATGAAATGAAAGATTGATGGTTGGTGATTTGTGTTGTATGGGGATCTCTAGCACTTTAAGGTAGATGTAACCGAAATTCCTTCTTTAAATTGCTTGTTTGTTTTGATAAGACTTGATGTGATAAGGTGTAGAGAAATCTGAGATGTATTACAGATTTTGACTACCTAGTAATGAGAGGATTCACTCATGAACTAGTTTTAACCTGCATAGATGTGTCTCTTAGGATGAGCTTATCCTAGATGTAGAAACAATCTAAAAAGTGATGTGATGTGTTTGATTTCAAGCAATATCTAAAAAGGAATCTTGGGACAAGAACCTCTTAATGTTTTGAGAGTTTTGGGATGGATTTGATGATGAAGTGATGATGTATGAGTGAGATAATGGATGAAAATGTTTTCAACTTCAATAAAAACTTTGTGTCACAAATGGGACAAACTCTACCTCTTCCCTTTCAGGTGTTGTAGGTATTTCTCGAGCTGTGTTGTAGGTGATACAGATGTTTGGGAAGAAGTTGGGATTAATCTTTCCTCCTTAATTTTTGTGATAACTCAGAGCTCTATATTGCATAAAAGCTCTGCGGTTTAATGATTCAGAATCAAATTCGTTTGTTTTACCTTGAAGGTATAGACGCATGCGATGTAGAAAGACTCTATGTGAGACAAAGATTTGTCTATTGAGATAGAAGAATTTCCTCTTTTTGATCAAAGCCTTTGAGCTTAATGGTCTTCTTTTTAAGGTAATATTCTGATGACACTTCTTCTTTCGCAAGATGTGAAGAATGGTCATAAAAGTTGTGACTCTGTGTTGTTTGCACTTTGTTTTTGGTATTTTTGGTTGTGTTGACAGATGTTGGATGAATACTTTGTTTTTGGGATTGATTTTCTGATTTTTCTCTGACAAGAAAACAAAGCAAGCACACAAACACAAAATTGTAGCCTCAAAGGCACAAATGAGTATGGGTTTAGATCAACCCAATCCCTGGACTTGTTTTTGACCCTTCCTTTAGATTTATTTTAAGGTGTATTCCCCAAAGCCTGAAGTCAGCTCAATTTGCACTAGGTCTGTAAAACGAACACACTTCAAACACTTTTTATCCCTATGGTCAAATGGCCAGTTGTGATAAATTTAGCCCACATCTTGATATTTCTTCGACTTTGGTACTACATACCTTATGAATCCCGCCGTGGCAGGTAAGGATGTGATATACTAAGTCTTGCACGAACATAACAAATAGATGATCCCTATGATGGGGGAGTCACCACTTTTATCAAGCCACAAGTGACTTTTCAAAAAGCTATGTTTCTACTCAAGGAAATATGTATGGTGAGTATCTTGGGAGCAAAACCATCTATGCTCTTGCACTAAATTATATCGCAAATATCCTCAATCAATAGAACGGGTGGGCTACTACTTAAAGGTGTTTAGTCATGTTCGATGTTTTTGGACATAAGTTCATTCTGCAGTGACTCACTTAAGAGCCTTGTAACTGGTGGTGGGGCCCATTTGTCCTTTCGGCTAGTTACACTGTAGGAACAGCTATACCCAAGGCTACAGCTTTCGCTCTCACCTGATTTCTATAGCGGCTCGAAGGATTTACCGCTCGAGGTCGTTCCCAAGAGTATCGATCCCTTGGCAGGCCTCTCTTAAAAAGATAAAATGTGAGCGTTACTAACGCTTTTCTCTTGCACCTAGGACCACGAGAGCCAAGGGAGAGGATAGTGTGTGTTAGAAGTAGGTCCACTCGACTGACTTTTGTGCACAAGCGTGCCAAACACCAAATTCACTTGTTCTTTTTAATCCAGCATTTTGCAAATGTGATCTAACTATTTGGAGATGTTGCTCCAACAGCCATGGTGTTCTTTTTAACTTCAAAGGCAATGTGTTTTGTAATCTAGAATTTGGAAATCCTGGTCAACTTAATGAAAAAAAACACGTTTTTGCTTTGAAGGAAAATTTGTTTGCAAAAAAACAAAACAAGTGGTTTGTAGATTTTTAACTGCACCAAAATTTGAAGTGTGGCTTGTGATTTTTAGATTTGATGCAAAAAAATGGAATTGTTTTGTTTTAAGCACCAAATACAGTGTGTTTCCTAACTTGCAAGAAAACAAATGTTTGAAGTTGTTGTTCTTTTTACCTTGCAATAAAGAAAGATGAATTTTTGTTTTAAGCACCAAAAACAAGTTTGAGGTTCATTTTATGCACTCCAAAATGAGATGTGAGGTTTATTTTAACTTGTGTAAGAAGGAAAAATGAATTCTTTTTAACCAAATTTTGTTTGAAAGAAAGTAAAAAAAAAGAAGAAACTTTTTAAGGCATCTACTAACTCCTTCCCCCTGCACACAAAGAAGACTAGAACCTGCACCTGGTCAATGGTCCAATGTTAGTGTGGGCTTACACAAGCCTAAATTCTGATTTTTGGTTACCAAGTGAATTGGACAACACTCTTTTACAATAGCGCTATTCTGCTTTTTTAGACAAAAGCGCTAATTAATACAATAGCGCTAGTCTGCGATCGCAGAAGCGCTATTTTACACAGTAGCGCTGAAATAATAGGAAAATCCGAAAGGTCAAAAGCGCTAAAATAGTTGCAATAGCGCTAGAACTGTGACAAAGGCGCCAGAATGGAATCAGTAGCGCTAAAACTTTTTCATTAGCACTATTATATTGACAATAGCGCTAAAAGAAAATTTTGCAATAGCGCTAGAACGTGTTCAATAGCGCCGAAGCGCGACCTGTGTGGCAGTTTCAACAAGCAAAAATGTTAATTTCCAAAAACAACATCAGAAGGTTGCGTGTTCGATTCACGTCGGGTTCACCAAATGATGCCCTCCTAAATGGCACAAGGTTAGTCCAAGATCGAAGAACACAAAACACACAAAGCATTAGCGTTAGTCAATCGAAAACTAATCTAAAAAGGCATACCAAAAGAGAGACTAAAAGCATGCAAACATATTTAACTATCAAAGCAAACATGATGAGGCATCTCCAAATACCTCCTAACATACTCCTAGTTCCTTCTCCCTTGTTCCTCTCCTCTCCAAGTTCCAAAATAGTGTAGCTCTCAGCAGCTTTTTGCACTATGGATGCTTATGGAGGATTGAGATTGTAGTATAGCTCTAAATGTGAAATAAAAAGCTAATACTAATGCTAAAATGATGTATTTTAACCAAAAAGACAAGATTTAGTTATGCTATGCTAAATGCTCTCTAAAATGTCTACAGTCTAAATGCTTACAAGTTTTTAGGATCTGGATTATGAAGGAATGGGCTCTATTTATAGGAAAAATGAAGCAATGGATGGTTGAGATTGAGTAATCTTAACAAGGGTTAGGATTGAATGATTTCAAATCCATGTGAGGGCTTTCAACCCAATCCCAGGATGACAAGTGTCAATGTGAGATAGGTTGAGAGGAGAGGGAATAAGCATTAAATGCTTGACATGGCTTTGGGATTTAGAGTCAAGGTTGGTTGAATGAATAAACTCTTTATTCAAAGAATAAAGCTTTTATCCAATGGATAAAATCTTGTGCAAATGTGAAATGGATGAATATGGTCAAAACAATAAATGTTTGGGGAGACAAGATTGAAATAACCATAAATGGTTATGTAAGAGCCATAAATGGTCATGGAAGACTTTAGAGGTTAATTTGTTGAACACACAAAGCATTAAATGCTTTTCAAAGACTTTGGAGTCTTTGAGAAGTGACTCCATTTTTCTTAGGAATGTGACAATAATTAGGGGATGGATTAGGCTAATTAGGAAGGGGTTAGAAGAATCTAGAAGGGGATTAGATTTTGCAAGTGGATTTGGTGGGTGAGAGAAAATAGGATTTTATTTAAAATAAAAATTCATTTATTTTAATAAATGTGTGCAAGTTGCATTTGTAGGAAAATGCAAGTTGGGGGGGGGGGGGGTAATGATTTAAATAAATGTTTTATTTAATTTATTTAAAAGAGGAAAAAGGGATTTTAATTAAATAAATTGATTTTATTTATTTAATTGATTTGAATTGGATTTAATGAATTAATTAAAATAAATTGAATAATTTATTTAATTAATAGAAGAATGTTTGGGGATGAATTAATTAAATATTAATTTAATTAATTGGTGGCTAATGGATTTTTAATCAAATAAATACGAAATATTCATTTAATTAAAATGGACAGATTTATGTGACTACACTATGCAATGATTCATTCAAAGGAGTATACTTTCTTTCTTTCTTGAAAAATTTAGAAATAGGAGGCACACCTGATGCTGCATTCACATTGTTGTTGATGATGTTTTCATTGAATTTGATGGAATCTCTGTTCGGTTTAAACTTCCCAAATGGTTGTTGACTGCTATCACCCTTATCACTCGGAGCCATAGGATGTGATTGTTCCATTTGACTCACAGTCAGTTGATAATTGTGAAGAGTTGCACACAACTGTTGGAAAGAAGTAAACTCAGAAAACAGAAGTTTGTCTCGAATATCTTTTTGTAAATTAGAAATAAAGATTCTTTGAATATCATTGTCAGGCACTGGAAAAGAAATTTGAGCATACAAATGCTTATATCTACCAATGAAATCAGTCACTTTTTCTTTAACACCTTGTTTACAATGCATTAAATCAATCAAAGTAACTTTAGGACTTATATTGTTTTGAAATTGTTGAATGAAAGCATTTGCAAGTTGTTCGAAAGAAGTAATAGAATAGGAAGGCAACGAGCAATACCATTGTAGGGCTTTGTCTCTTAATGTTCTAGTGAACAGTTTTGCAAGCAACCTTTGGTCATAAGCAAAATCAGTACATATTGTTTGAAAAGTCTTAACATGTGTTAGAGGATCACCTTTACCATTATAAAGCTCCAAATGCGGGATTTCAACATGTTTAGGAGGGATAGCTCGAAAAATGTCAAGAGAAAGTGGGCTCGCAACATCAAATGTGGGCACACTAAACTTAGATTGATTCATAGAGGCAATTTGTTGCTGTAAAGAAGAGACAGTTTGTGCAAGATTGTTAATGGTCACTTCAGTCGAAGAGTTCATATTAGACGTGTTAGATTGTGATGGAGGTGTTATGTTATTAAAAGAAGGTAGAGAGTAAGGTGGTGGGACACTATGATAGTTAGTCATAGGAGATGATTGGACAGGAGGAACACTACAAGGAGGAATGGAATGGTTAAACGAATTGCCCCCTTGCGTCATGTTCATTTGTGGTGATATAATAGGAACACTTATTGAAGGAATGAATGAAGAAGTCGGATTAAATGAAGGAAGAGGGTTAATTGAAGAAGAAGGATTGCCCCCATGACTAGTAATCATAGGAGGAATGTCTTGTATAGAAGTGGTCATTATGTTTGATGTAAAGGTAGGTATGCTAGCCATAGAAGTCATCAAAGGAATAGAATGATTGACTTGAGTAGGAGGTTGTGTATAACCCAAGGTTTTGGCACAACTCTTCATAGGCATCACATTTGAACCCACAATGTGTGCAATACCACGCAAAATATCAATTCCATTCTTATCACTTTGAAGCATATGTTTTAGACCCTCAATTAAAGGAAGAGCTTGACTATCAGGATACTCATGAGACATCCATTGGTGAAAATCGTCAAATTGGTTATCCAATTTTGAAAGTTGTTCTACAGAAACCTCATGGAGAGCTTCTTCATCATTAGGAGGATTAGAGGAATTACACATGTCCTCGTTAAAAAGGCTATTCGAATTAGGTTCCATCTCCTCGGCAATTAAACCTCGGAAAGACTTAATTCTACGGCTTCGTCTAACGGGAATAGTGTAAGTAGGGCTTATTGTTGTAAAACTCATACACTAGAAAGAGAGAGAAGATTTTGAATTTAGAGGTAGCAATTTTTAGTAAAATCAGCCAATCTTCCGGATTTAAGCTGTTAAATGCAATCATGACAGTCTCCCGAAATTTCAGAAAAAATGTCCGGGACCGTGGCGCTCGGAGTGCAACACGGTCCTTGCAACTTTTTTCGAAATTTGCAGGGATGAAAGGTATGATGATTTTAAAGCTAATCTGAAAAAATTGAGTGATTTTACGATCTATAGATAGGCCAAATTAAAGTTGCAAATTCAAAATTGAACCCTACCAAGATTGTCGAAAAATGCAAAATTTGAATTTTGAAAAAGAGAGGGAAACTGAAATTTTGAATTTTATGATTTTAGAGGGAATGTCAAAAGCAATGCAAATTTTGAAATTTGAAAATTGACTCAATTTCACGCAAAATTCAATTTTGAAAGCGGAAATTAAAGTTGTAATTAAGCACTTAATTTCAAAAGTCACAAATTGCAAGAATTTGAATAAAGCACTGAAATTTCGAATGAATGCAAACACACTTTTCAGATTTAGGATAGTAAGAACACAATTTTGACACAAAATTTCAATTTCGATGATTTTTGAATGTTTAGAAGCGTTAATCCAAGCAATCACAAGACCAACTTTGACTGTAATTTTGAAAGTGTTAGATTTGATAAAGGCAGCCAAAATTCTGGATTTTAGCAGGAAAATACAGTATGATCTCGCTCCCGAAATTTTGGAAGAAATGTCAGGGACGATGGCGCTCGGAGTGCACACGGTCCTCGCAACTTTTTTCCAAATTTTTAGGGATGAAAGATATTGTGATTTTATGTCGGAATCCAAAGTTACAACTGATTTGGAGATGTTTTGATTAGTGAAATTGTCGGACAAAGGTTGAATCAAGAGGGTTTCAAAAATTAGGGTTTCAACAATTAACCACTTAATTTTCAAAATTAAAGCACAAATATGAATTGATAATTTGTAATAGAAGGGTAGATCTGAAACAAGCATTAATAATTAAACATTTCACAAGTTCAATTTTCAAAAAGAAAATTTAGGGTTTTTATGCAATTAACCTCTAAAATTTTGCAAAAGATCAAACATGGAAATGTAATCAAGAAATCTAATTTCAGATCTAATCATGAATAATCAGAAAGGATCTTCACGTCGGGTTCACCAAAATGTAAAGCGGAAAATCGCGATCGAACCCTAGTTGCCCTCTCCTCTTCCAACTCTAAGGAGAGAGAAGGGAGATTCACTAGGGTTGATGGTTTTCACTTAGGGAAGAGACTTTACATTCAAAAGATGGGTTGAAACCCACAAGATCCAATCCCACACAATGCAAGATTGGATGCTAAATGTGTTTCAAGGGTTAAGAAAGCAAGGCTACCCTCTTTTGTAAAGAATGTGCATAGAAGAATTAAGCTAGGAATACATAGAAAGTGAGAAAGATTCGCTTATAAACTGAGATAGGAATACAGTATGAAGCTGCGGACCTAGAATTAGTAGTAAAATGTCGATACGGCACTGTCCTGCAAATTTGAGCAAAAGTTGTCGGGACGATGGCGCCCGGCGCCACGGTCCTCCGAAAAATCCGCGAAATGAAGGGGGATCTGTTCGTCTCTGCACAAGGATTCCAGATCTTCAATTTCAGCCGCGTACCTGCAACCTACACACAGAAAAGCAAAGATGATTGGGGGGTTAGGGATTAGGGGTTTGCCTTTAGGTCAAACCCCAGTTTTGGAATTAACCAAGAAATGAGCAAGTGCTGTAAATGTAAATGTCTGTAATGTAAAACAAGTACTAATACCTTGTTGTAAGGATGTTTGTATCCTTATGTGTGAAGGTATAGATGTTGTATGTTGTATGTTGTAGTAGTATGTAGTAAGTGATCTCCTCTTCAATGGTTGAATCCTTGTCTTGAATGCAACACTTAGCCTTGAATGGAGACTTAGAATGATCAATTGCTTGAAAGAATGCTTGAATGCTTGAATGCTTAAGTATAGTTTCCATGCCTTTTCCCTCATGTGTCCCTCTATCCAAATGAGAGAGGAAAATGTAGTTTATATACTTGTCAATTAGGGTTAAAAGACTGATTTTCCCGACCTTAGGCCGACCAGGAAAGTTAATTTCCAAATTGCAAACAAAAAGACCCGAGACCCCTTAGGAGACCGGGCCCAAAATAGGCCCAGGGACCAGGGCGCTGGGCGCCATGGTCCTGGGGGACCAGGGCACTGGACGCCCTAGTCCTAAAGGACCAGGGTGCTAGGTGCTCTGGTCCCACCTCCCGGGACAACAGGGTGCAAGGAGGTTCAGGCCAGGGTGCTTGAAAAATGCAGTTTTCAGTGTCGTAATCAGGTTTTGGGGTCTCCATTCAGGTTGCATGTTGTGTCGCCATCGTGAAGACCGAAATGCAGTCGAAATTGCAAGTGTCGCAATTTTAGGACGCTACAGTACTCTTCTAAAGTATGCTCGGTGAGGAGCCATCCATGTCAGGAGATTACATAGATACTGTTAGGTGCCGCCCGGTTAAGGGATTTTGCTCATGGATGGTTAGTTCCTTTACCCTATTAAAGGTATCCTAGTTAAAGGACTTAGAACATCAATTAAGATGTCAACCAGTTAAGGGATTTTACAATAGGGACCTGTTAAAGTTCACCCGGTTAAGGGATTTATGTTGTAGTGGTTAGAAAGAAACAGATGGATGAAATGCTGAATTAGCTACTGATAGCTTGATCGAATCTCAATATGCATCACACTCAATACACACCGGTTGTGTCTTCTCTGCACAACATGTTTTCTTCTTACACCTTCGACTCTTTACTCAGCTGGTCACCTATCTCTCATCACTGCACTCTACCAGTCCTCTAACCTTTAGTTCTGCACTCTGCCGGTCCTCTGTCCTTCAGCTCTGCACTTGATTGGTTCTCTATCCTTCGGCTCTACACTCAACCAGTTCTCTATCTATCAACTCTGCACTTAGTCCATCTACCTGAAACACACTCTGCTATTCTTACACCTCTTAGCACTTCCTCTCTCTTTGCTCTTCCCCTTGGAACACCTTCAACAAGATTTCCTTGTTTCAAATTTCACAATCCAAATCATCTGAATGAACCAAGAACACTTTATACAAATTTTTCCGACACTTTCAGGTATTTCCTCAATCAAAGCAATCATGGATTTCAGAAGATTTCAAATTCAAAATCTCCCTCTCTTTCTCTGTGCACCTTACAACAATTCTACCAAGTGTTCAACAACTTCTACCACTACATCTCCCAAAGATAGAAACTTCTGAGTCATGTTTAGTCAAATAAGTGTGAACCAAAAAATCCACATGTAATCATGCTTGACTGCATGATAACTGAAAGTTGACCTTACCAACATGCGATTTGGAGTAGACACAAGCTCACCAACTCACCCTTTGCCACCACAACTGGATCGATCACCGCTATGAGATTTATGGTGATTACATGTCTTCCTTCTGTCATACTGGTGTACCGGTATGCCACTACACTTCTATATTACCGGTTCATCCTTTAATTGCCAGTTTTTTGTGCTAGCATCAAGTCTCTTCCCCTGTTTGCCAATGAGTTACTGGTTTGCATACAACTTCAATTTTTCTTGCCTGAGTCACCTTTTGTGACTTCATCATCATCGAAGTAACTGATATTCCTGAATGATAGATTGATTGGCTTGGTCTATCTTTCCTTGAGCTAATTGAACCTTTGATCATTCAATACCAATTTTGTTTCCATGTATTGTAAGTAATCACTTTTTCTTACTGAAAAACAACACCACTCTACCTATACCACTTCAGTGGTTAGTGTCTTCACCAGGTAAGTGTTGGACATCAATGACAAATCTTAGCACATATACCGGTTATCTACATTGACCGGTTTTGTCAATGCCAACAATCCAATAATCTCCCCCTTTGGTATTGATGGCAAACACTTCAAAAATCTGGCCAATTAGTTGCATGTTCCTTCATCTCTATACCAGTCCAACCATTACTTCTATCCTGATTAATGAATATCTCCCCATGTCACTGGTCATACTCTGATACAACAACTTTAGATCAATCACTACCTACCAATGCTCAAGCACTCTAATCTTATCTCCCCATTTGACAACAATGCCAAAAAGTCCTTTTTGAACACTTACAAGACTGCTCCCCCTAACTGGAGTAGTCCACACTCATCAATCTAGTCTTTTAAAAAAAAAATTGAAAGAATACCAGATTGATGTAGAACCCTGTTTACTTACTTTACTGAATAGAGGGGCATAACCCCCAACTTACCTTTGAGATAGTCAAAGGTTTCCTTCTATAGTGGCTTGGTGAAGATATCAGCCACTTGCTCTTTTATTGGTATGTACTCCAACATCACTTACTTTTCTTGAACTTGTTACCTTAGATAGTACTATTTAATGGCTATATGCTTTGTTTTGGAGTGCATCACCGAGTTCTTAGATATGTCATTGGCACTGGTGTTGTCACAATGAATCACTACCGGTCCAACCACTTTTTCTTGTATTCCTTCTAGCAGTTGCTTGATCCAAACTATCTATGTGCAGTTGATTGCAGCAACTACATACTCAACCTCAACTGTGGATTGAGATATGTAGTTTTGTTTCTTACTTGTCCAAGATACAATCCTGTCTCTGAGAAAGAATGCACCTCCACTAGTGCTCTTCCTATTATCGATGTTTCCAGCCTAATCTGAATCAGCGAAGACACTGAAATTGAAGTCTCCCTTGTGTGGATACAAGAGACCATACTCATTAGTCCCCTTTAGGTATTTGAATATTATTTTGACTACCATCATGTGAGTCTCTTTCAGATTTCTAGAAAATTTGGCAACCAAGCCAACAACTTGTCCTATGTCCAGTCTACTATGTACTGCATACTGTAACTTACCGATCATGGACTGGTAAAGTGTCTCAATCACTTCTTCAGCCTCATCATATTTATATATCTTGCAACATGTAACCATCCAACAGGTTTGCAATATTCCATTCCAAAAGTTTTTAGAATTTCCCTTATGTACTTAGTCTTACTGATGAAGATGCCATTATTTAATTGAGAGACTTGCAGGCCAATAACTTTTTTTATCTCGCCAATCATGGACATCTCAAATTCTTACTACATTTGTTCTGCAAAGCTTCTGCTCATCTCATCATCTCCCCCAAAGATGATGTCATCTACAAATATCTCAGCACTTAGGTGTTTTCCTTCAGCTCCATTCTTCAGATACATGTTACTTTTATCACTGGTTCTTTTGAACCCTATGCTTAGCAGATATGAGTGTAGCCTCTCATACCAAGCTCTAGGTGCTTGTTTCAGCCCATACAGAGCCTTCTATGACCTGCATACTATATTCCTCCCATCTTTAGATGCAAAACCTTCTAGTTGCTCTCTATATACTTCTTTCTCTAACACCCCATTTAAGAATTCCAATTTGACATCCATTTGGTATACTTTAAAACTTTTATAAGCAACACAGGCCAGCAAAATTCTAACCCCTTCCAGCCCGGCCACCGGTGCGAAGGTTTATCAATATTCCAAACCTTCTTCATGAGCATAGCCCTTACAGACCAATCTTGCTTTGTTTCTTATCACGTTACTAGTTTCATTCATTTTATTTCTGAACACCCACTTGGTGCCTATTACATTTTTGTTTTCCGGTCTGGGCACCAGAGTCCATGTATCATTTTTCTCAATTTGCTCTAGTTCTTCTTCCATGGCTTTGACCCAGTCATCATCTTTTAGAGCCTCCTTTGCTGTTTTGGGCTAAAAAATGGAGAGCATACACCCATATTTTCTTTCTCTTCTTCTAGTTATAACTCTTGCATCCTTGTCACCAATGATATTTTCTATAGAGTGATTATTTATGACATATTTAGCCAATACCGGTTCACTCCTCAGAGCTTCTTCTACCGGTTGTGCAGGTTCTACTTCACAAGATTCTTCATTAGCCACTTCAATAGGATCTTCTTTAGTAGGTTCGTAAGGTACATTATACTTGAAGCCTTTATAGTCCTCCGGTTCACTCTTACTGTCCTCTTAATTTTTCTTAGAGTACTCATCTACTCTGACATTTGCACTTTCCACAATCTTACCGGTCCTTTTGCTTAAATATTGGTATGCCTTGCTCTTTGTTGAGTAACCTAAGAAGGTTCCTTCATCACTCTTGGGATCAAATTTTCCAGTGTACTCATCCCTCTTGATATAGCATCTGCTTCCAAATACTTTGAAATAACAACCATTAGGTTATCCACTCCATATTTCAAAGGGAGTTTTATTTTTCCCTTTCTTTACCTATATCTGGTTCAAAGTGTATACAATGATGCTTATTGCTTCTCTCTCGAAGATATGTGGGATGTCCTTCTATATCATTAGAGTCCTTTCACAATCAATAAGAGTTTTGTTTCTTCTTTCAACAACTCCATTCTGTTGAGGTGTTCTAGGTGCAGACATTTGTCTCATAATCCCATGTTCCTCACAGTAATTCATGAACTCTTAAGAGGTGAACTCTCCTCCTCTATCTGATCTCAGACACTTCATATTTTTACTGGTTCCTCTTTCTACTCGAGCCTTAAACACCTTAAACATGTGAAAGGCTTTAGATTTTTCCTTCAAGAATACAACCCACATCATTCTTGATAAGTCATCCACGAACAACATAAAATACTAGTCTCCATAGAAAATCTTGGTTCTCATGGGACCGCACATGTATGTGTGAACTAAGTACAACACATTTTCAGATGAGAAAGTTTTACTGCTGAAACTAGACCCGGTCAACTTTCCTAGTTAACACTCTTTGCAAATAGCATTTTCAGGTTTTACTATGTCAGGCATACCTCTGAAATATTTTGCCTTACTGACTTTTGCTATGCTATCAAAGTTAACATGACACAATTTTTTGTGCCACAACCAACTATCTTCAACCTTATCCACTAGACAATTACCTATGGTGGTGTCTAGATGAAATAGATTGCCTCTTGACTATTTATTGGTGGAAATCAAACTTCCTGATTTGTCATTTATTTTACATATTCCTTCATTGAACTCTAACAAACTATATTTTAATCCTTCTACCCAATAGACATCGTCACAATTTGTCTTATCATTCAGGGCTATAGACCCCTTACCTTTTACTACACAAGGGGCATCATTTCTGAATCTCACATTTCCTCCATTGCAGTCCTCCATGCCGAGGAATTTGTTTCTATCACCTGTCATGTGGTGAGTGCAACCACTATCAATCACCCATTATCCAC
The DNA here is from genome assembly GCF_030272615.1 of Cryptomeria japonica. Classification (NCBI taxonomy): domain Eukaryota; kingdom Viridiplantae; phylum Streptophyta; class Pinopsida; order Cupressales; family Cupressaceae; genus Cryptomeria; species Cryptomeria japonica. The sequence goes on from NC_081407.1 coordinate 586,409,487, forward strand.
ACTGGTTTGTGCTATAAATCAATGCCATATCTCCTTCCTCTGTGATGTCCTCCTTGGAAACCACAAATGCAATGCCATCTCCATCAGATCCCTCTGATTCTTCATTAGTGACCCCTTCTTCTGCAAGATAATATTCCTTCTTTCTCTTGTCCCTATAGCTTCTTAAATTATGCTTCATCTCTTTATCATTGTCAAGACATCTTGAAGCAATATGACCTCTCTTATTACAAGAGAACTTTAAGGGTAGTTTACCTTTGTATTTTCCTTTACCTCTTGACAATATTCTTGCCAATAGAGCTTCAATTTCATCTTGCTCCTGTTCCTCAGATAGCAGATTGTCACTTTCATGGGAATGAACGGTTCTGGTAGTAGAGCTACTACCAGTTTCTTTCCTTCTCCTTGTTGGTGCATGCATCATGGATGCAATGAAAGAAACATCAATCTTTGGTACGCTGTTGTCATAATTGCTCAACTCAAAAGTAGTCAACTTACCGATCAGTAAGTCAAGATTTACATTGACTGTTCCTAAGGATCTGAGTTCCTAAATAGCAGAGACCCTTATTGCATATTGTGGTAGCAAGGTTCTCAAGATTTTTCTAACCACATCATCCTCCTCAAGCTTTCCTCCAACACTTTTAATGGAGTTTACTACATCCTTTATCCTCTTGCTATATGACTATATGTTTTCTCCTTCCTGCATCCTCATCTCATCATATTTTCCTCTCAGGTTGTCTACTTTGGCCTTTTGAACATCGGGATCTCCCCCATATACAGTCTTCAGCTTATTCCATATCTGAAAATATATTTTCAAATCTTGTACCTCGGTAAAATCATTATATGAAAGTGTGCTAACGATCAGATCCATAGCAACAGTATTATCTTTCCTTTCTTTGATCTGGTCCAAAGTAAGAGTCCTTGAAGGTTCATTGTACTCTGTGATCACATGATTCCAATAGTCTTCACCTAGGGATCTTAGATAGAGTTTCATTCTTCCACACCATAAGGTATAATTCTCCTTAGAGAACTTAGGACCTTCCTTATGTATCATCTTGGATCTCTCCCTAAGCCGATTAAGCTTATTCTGATTCTAGGGACCTAGAGCTCTGATACCAATTGTTAGTCCCAATCGGTGCTTAGAGGGGAGGGGTGAATCAACACTTAGGTCAAATTTTCACAATTTAACTTTTAACTTAAATCTACATTCATCTAAAATCCAACAACATACTTAATCACTGAAGTAAAATATGCAAGCATGAAAAGTTGACAGTGACACCAAGAAGTTATCTTGTGGAAACCCAAATGGGAGAAAACCACGGTGTGAGTAGGAACTCACAAAATTTTTACTCTTCTTAAGTACGCCCGACAAGGAGCCATCCTTGTTAGGAGATTACAAAGACACTATTAGGTGCCACCCGATTAAGGGATTTTGATCAAGGTCGGTTAGTGCCTTTACCCTGTTAAAGGTAGCCTGGTTAGATGATTTAGAATATCAATTAAGATATCACCCGGTTAAGGGATTTTACAATAGGGACCTGTTAAAGTCCACTTGGTTAAGGGATTTATGTTGTAGTGGTTAGAAAGCAACAGATGGATGATCTGCTTAATTACCTATTGATAGTTTGATCAGATCTCAATATGCATCACACTCAATCCACACCGGTTGTGTCTTCTCTACACAACACCATTTTTCTTCTTACACCTTTGGGTCTTTACTCAGCCAGTCACCTATCCCTCGACACTGCACTCTATTGGTCCTTTGACCTTTGGCTCGGCACTCTATCGGTCCTCTCTCCTTTGACTCTGCACTTAGCCGATTCTCTGTCCTTTGGCTCTTCACTCACCTGGTTCTCTATCTCTCGACTTTGCACCTAGTTGATCTACCTCAAACATGCTCTACTGTGGTAACACCTCTTAGCACTTCCTCTTTCTCTTCTCTTCCCCTTGGATCACCTTCAACAAGATTTCCTTGTTTCAAATTTCATGATCCAAATCTTCTGAATGAACTCAAGAACACTTTATACAATTTCTACTGACACTTTCAGGTATTCCCTCAATCAAAGCAATCATGGATTTCAGAAGATTTCAAATTCAAAATCTCCCTCTCTTTCTCTATGCACCTTACAATAATTCTGCCAAGTGTTCAACAACTTCTGCCACCACATCTCCCAAAGATATAAATTTCTGAGTCATGTTCAGTCAAATAACTGCAAACCAAAAGATCCGCATGTAATCATGTTTGATTGCATGATAAATGAAAGTTGACCTTACCAACATGTGATTTGGTGTAGACACAATCTCACCAACTCATCCTTTGCCACCACAACTGGATAACCGATCACTGGTCCATGATTTATGGTGATTACCTATCTTCCTTCTGTCATACCGGTGTACCAGTACTACACTTCTATATTACCTTTTTATCCTTTAATTGCTAGTATGTTGTGCTAACATCAAGTCTCTTTTCCTGTTTGCCAATGAGTTACTGATTTGCATATAACTTCAAGTTTTCTTTCTTGAGTCACCTTTTGTGACTTCATCATCATTGAAGTAACCAATATTCCTGAATGATAGATGGGTTGGCTTGGTCTATCTTTCCTTGAGATGATTGAACCTTTGATCATTCCATACCAATGTTGTTTCCATGTATTGTAATTCATCACTTTTTCTTACTGAAAAACAACACCACTCTACCTATACCACTTCATCAGTTAGTGTCTTCACCAGTAAGTGTTGGACATAAATGACAAATCTTAGCATATATACCGGTTATCTAGATTGACCGGTTTTGTCAATGCCAACAATCCAACAACATCATCATCGAGATCTGTCTTTCCTAGTCCTTTCATTTTATTTTGATATATTCTTCTCATATCAACAATATGATCAACATCAACAAATTAATTGGTTTCCAACTTGAGTAGGGTAAGATCATGCTTGTCTTTATAATGTTGTGCATTCTTGCTTCTTTCTTGTATGCATTTTTCATTTATCTACATTTTTTATATTCATCTCATATATAACATCCCTAACATGTCCTCAATCCATGAATAAACATAAAAAATAGGCATGTTCTTTCAATTCATTAAACAACACACTTGAAATGTGCACATTCAATGTAAGCTATATAAATCCACATCAATCTTGATAATGTGAAATTAAAACAATCCTGTACTATTATGAGAATATACTTTTAGTCCATCACTTGTCTTGTACAAGATGTTTTTGTTAGGGTTCCCATAGATACTGAGAGGGGGGGGGGGGTGAATCAGTATCTGACTGGTAATGAGATTTTCTTAAAATAGAACATGTAGAACATAAAGTAATAGTATACTGGTATGCAAGAATTAATGTAAATAACATAATAAAAAACATCCACATGAAAAGAACACCATAACGCAAGATGTTTAACGAGGAAACTCGGTGTGGGAAAAACCTCGATGGGATTTGTGACCCATAATATTCACTTACTGGCCAATAAGAGAATATTACTTACAATAGGGGCCTGCACATGCAAGAAGGCCAACTGCCTAGAGCACACTGCTCAATAAGAAGTCACACTGACTTACAATGAGGATTTACACAAATCCAATATTTTGTACTGCTTTACAATAGCATCTTCAATGCCAGATTCAGTACCGGTTCTTGCTCTGTTCTTTACATATACCCTTGACCTACAATTCACACATTAGGTCTGCCCTATAATTTTCTTTATACTTCCTATCCATATCCTACAAATGACTACAATGATCTCTTTTATATACAAGTGTCATTTTACAATTTGCCAAGTCGGCTTACAATAATAAACAAAATATTAAATATCAAAAATCCTGTCGGCCTCTGTGCCGGTATGCATATTTTCTTCTGTGTCGGTGTCGCTGTAGAGTGATCTTGCTGATGCTGGTGCACTGTCTTGCTTGAATAATTTTTTGCCGGTGTCATAGGATTGCAAGGTTTCCATCAATGACAAAACCTTCAATCACACACAATGTCTCATTGGAGTGTCCATATGCCAACAATCTCCCCCTTTGGCATTGATGGCAACAGTCATGAGAAATTTGAAAAAGATATCCAAGAAAATGTGTAGACCAAAAATGTTACCAAAAATGTGAGAGCTCCCCCTGAGCATGTGATCCCGGTGTTTTGAATTTTCTCATCCTACTACTCCCCCTTTGGCATCAATGACAAAGGTTAGTAGAGTTTGTAGTTGTACCAATCCATAACCTCAACCTTGTAGTTGGGTAGTTATTATCTGAAGAAGATCTCCCAAAATTAAGTTTATACCATCCATAAACTTCTTATTGTCTTTTATTGATGTCTCAGTTCTGTATACTGTACCGGTGAGATGCTGCAAGTGCTCTGCCGATGTTTTGCTTCCCTATGTTAGTGCCTATGAGATTTCCTTCCGCAGAGATGCTAAATAGTCCAATCTTGGACTTAGTTTAGATCTCAAGAATTTTGCCTTGTTTATTATTTTCTCTTTCTCTCTTTCCAATTTGAGCAATTCTTCCTCAAAATTTGTTATCTTTTCTTCAAAAACTGATAATGTATCGGGTGAGTTAACAAAATTATCTGCAAGTTTATTGATCTCTTCCTGTATCTTGCTCATCTTTTTGTCTACATCTATGGTCAAAATTTTTATCTTACAGGTGTCTTTGTACAGAGTTTTGTACTCTTTCAATAAATTACACAGTTCCGGTAGAATTGTGTCGAATTCCCTGTTACACTTCTTTATTCCTTCCTCAAAGAATTTCTGTTTCTCTTTTTCTACAATTTCCTTTACAGTTTCTACCTTTGTTTGCTCAAAATTTCCAAAAATATATTTACAAAGTGTATCCAACTAGCCTAAATAATCTTTATTGTCTATATTACAATTAGGAGCTATTGAATTCAAAAATGGAATTGAATCATCTATTGCTTTATAAGCTTGTGAGCTATAATCAGTTATTTTCTTGATAGATTCAAGTAATACCTCAGTCACATTTGATGGTGACCCAACAAACTGAGTGCCGGTGGAAGTGACCATGCTAGTATTAACCTTTGGTAGGTCTATTTGTGTCTCCATTTCTTTAAGCACTGGTTTTCCTGCATCATTTCTTACCGGTGGCATCTGTTCTGGAGCCTTTAGCTTTGTTGGTTGCTCTGTTTGTGTTTCAGATTCCATCTTTTTCTCTGTATCTACAGCTGGTTGCTCTGTGTTTCATGTTACCGGAGGCTCTTTGGCTATACCTGATTTATCTATTGTATCCTTATCTACCACTATGTTGATCTTCTGAGTATCAACATTCACAGTATATAGGACTTTAGGATTCGAATTATTATCCTTTGTATCCATACTCTCAGCTGCCGGTTGATCTTCTGTAGTTGTTGTTTTTACCGGTGGAGTATTTAAAGGAGATGGGGGTAAGTTGTCTCTAATCTTGATACTTGGTGGTCCACCAACTTTACCTTTCCCTTTGTCCTTCTAATATACCAGAATGGGTTTAGGATTCCTATATTCTTCTTGTTTTTCTTTTTCAACCAAGAATATATCCCAACCATTTTCTGTTTCCTCTGAAACCTCTGTAACTCTACCTGCCATCAGTGAAATTTGCCGGTGTGCAGTGGAAAAAACTATCCGGTTGGCCTGAGCTATCAGATCATCAATTTCCTTAGGTGAGTTAACCGAGTATATTGCAAGTAGTTTTTCTATTTTAATTTTCTTATCCAACTCAATTATTCCTTGCCTTCTGGCCTCAAGTCTTTTGTATAGATCATCAGGAATTTCATTTAAGACTTGCAACAAAAACTTTTTATACATGTCCATGTGTAATATAACACTCTCCTCAACTTGTCCTTTCTCATCATCTGATAGGGTGTCATATATTTTCCCTATGTTTTTCAATTTACCTTCCTCTGTGATCTCATTCAGTAATATATCAAGAGGGGCCAAGTCAGTGTTTGTCTTTTTCTTCCTTTTGGGGGTCAGCTTCTTCTTAGGTGTGACCTTTCTGACTAGAGATCTCACAGCTTGTTGCTTCTATCCTGTCCTTTTAAGTGAAGGAGTGGTTACCGGTGAGGGGTCTCTTTTCCTAACAACTCTTTTAAAAGTTGCTGGCATATCTCCTTCCAAGGAAGTAAATACTGGTGATAGATGAGTTTCAGGTTGTTGGGCTGCCAACTCATCTTCAGTTATGCCGGTTTTCTTTAATATGTCTTCCTTTATGATTTTTACTTGTCTGGATCCTTTCCTCACAAATGCCTCAACCTTTTTCACTCTCTTCTTAGATTGAATTTGACTTTCTATGGTCTCAGCACTACCAAATAATTCTTCCTTTGGTTCATTGGGGGCTTCCAGAAGTGCTTTGGCATAAGTTTCCACTATGTGGTCATCTGTTTCATACCCCATCTCTATTACCCAGATTGTCCTTGGGATGACTGCTTCCATCCAGATCTCATCCTTTTTGATTACAAAACATATATCATCCTTGTATTTGTTGACAATTTCTTGTGATAGTCTGATTCTTTTGTTCATTCTAACCTTTAGTGCTTGAAAATACTCATTGATATTCTTTTCTCTGTTTTCACCCATGTTGTTGAATAAGTCAGATAATTGTTTTCCTATCAGTATGTCAAATCCAAAATCCTTGTTGCCTATACCGGGAGCCTATTTGGTTATATGTAGCATTAAGCATACAAGTAAATTTCCAAATCTAAAGTTTCCTTTCTTATCTTTCTTGATTTTGCCTAGGTTATCAATCAATTCATCTTTTAACCATTCACAAACATCAATTTTCACATTGTCCTTAACCATGTCATAAGAACTCTTTATGCATAAACTAGAAACTGAGTTAAGCCTATTAGCATGAGTTGCTTTGTACCCTAAAATCATGCTAATGAATCTCACATTTGTGTCAGTTACATCATTAACCCTCAATGATCTCTTGTCGGATGTTGCACCAGTTAACTTCATTACTAGGTTATTGGAGACCTTCTTAGTCTTGTCAGGTCTGTTACCGGTGGAAGGTAACCCTGTTACTGCTTTCACAACTTCCTTTGTAATTTTGTGCACTGAATCAAGCCAAAAGAATAAACCATGTACCCTGCTTAAAACTATCCTAATCACTTCCTTGGGAAATTCAGGAATGCAGAGGATTTCAGTGAATCTTAGGGTTTCAACAACTTTATGTTCAGGTTTCACATTTCCGGAATTGTCACATATAACAGTCTTATACATGTTTTTGATTTCTTCATCACCTAATTCCTCTATGTTGCAATGAATATACATTGTAGGGTCTTCTGCATAAACAACACCTTTTGGAATTTGGTAAAAAGCACCTGTATTGTCATCTTTCTTAGCTACCTCGGGAACTAGCTCAAACACGGGCCTAGGTCATTTTATAACTTCGACTACTGTAGGGTTTGCTATGAATTCAGGTGCAGAGGAGGATGCCAAGATGATAAATACCTTTTTCTGCCTTTGGATGGATTGATTGCTGAAGTGCTTTGCCTCTTTGCTCGAAATGCCTTAGCTCGGAAATCTTCACGCTCTCTAAAAGTTTGAATGTTTGGTGAAGTGAAATGGAGCCAAAACCTTATTTTATAAAGTCTTTTTTGCTACCTACCATATTAATTGCTTGCCGGTAATTTATTAGCTCAACTTTATTTGCCGGTAATGAATGATTTTCAACTTCTTTTCTCTAACAAAGGGAATAATAGCACATGTGTAATTTTCTTCAATTTGATGAAGAACATCCTGCCGGTGGAGCATTTCTCTGTCCTGTCGGTGGAGCATCATATTGTCCTACTGGTGGAGCATTTGTTGGTTCTACTGGTGGAGAAGTATCCCCAATATTTAGATCAACTTTTCTGATCCATTGCTTTGAAAATTCTTGCTTAACCTCTTCAACCTTTTCTTTACCCTTCAAACTAGTACTTTTGTTGTCTACCGGTGTACCTTTACTTCTACAAAATTTAGCAATATGACCAATCTTGTTACATGCATAACAAGTTACATTATTTTTCTGAATAGCTTTCCCATAACGTATGCCGGCTTGTGTTCTGCATTTATTTGATAAATGACCAAATCTTCCACAAACATAACATCTTACATTCATTTTGCAATTTTTAGAGTTATGACCAATTTTGTTGCATTTGGAGCATTGACCAGTGGGAGGATTGATGTTCTGATAATTCCTAGATCTACATTCATTTGCCCTATGACCATATTTATTGTAGTTAAAGCATTTTCCATTGAATTTGTAAGTATTAGAAGGTCTTACCGGTTTGCTGTGATCCTGGGTATTTGTAGTACCAGAGCTTTCTCCAACTTCAAATGGAATTCCAGAAGTGTCACCTCTGGGTTTTTGATTCTTCAATAAGGTACCAAGTTCTTCTGAGCTTTTCTTGAATTTTTCTTTGTGTTGATTTGCAATTTCCAATTCCCTTTCCAAGATTTCTTTTTGTCTCATTAGTTCATTCGAGTCATTCTGAGTATGCATCAGATCTGTTTTCAACATGTCATTTTCATAGCTAAGTCTTGTGTTCTCATTTGCTGCATCACTTAGTCTCCTGGTCAATTCTTCTTCATTCTTCTTTCTGTCCTCAATTTCTTTGCAAAATCTCATAGTCATATCTTGCATTTCATTTTTTGTTGTCATGATCTTTTGTTTCAATTTGCTTATCATATCATTTAGTGATTCCTTTTCATCATTCTCATTTTGCAATTTTTCACAAAGTTCTCTTCTCTTATTTCTTGTAACAATAAGATTTTCTTGAAGTGTCTGAATAATGTCCTGAGCTGCTTTTAAATCATCTTCTAATTTGATATTTTTCAACTTCTCTGCATCATAGTCAGTAAGAGCTCCTTCAAGTTGCTTCATCAGATTTTCCATCTTTACTGGTGTCAAGATCTTCCTCAAGCTGTTAGGCTTCTGAAAATAGAGGACCAAGCTCTGATACTAATTGTTAGGGTTCCCACAAATACTGAGAGGGGGGGGTGAATCAGTATTTGACCGGTAATGAGATTTTCTTAAAATAGAACATGCAGAACATAAAGTAACAGTATACCGGTATGCAAGAATTAATGTAAATAATAGAATCAAAAACATCCACATGAAAAGAACACCATAACACAAGATGTTTAACGAGGAAACCCGGTGTGGGAAAAACCTCGGTGGGATTTGTGACCCACAATATTCACTTGCTGGCCAATAAGAGAATATTACTTACAATAGGGGCCTGCACATGCAGGAAGGCCAACTGCCTAGAGCACACTACTCAATAAGAAGTCACACTGACTTACAATGAGGATTTACACAAATCCAATATTCTGTACTGCTTTACAATAGCATCTTGAATGCCAGATTCAGTACCAGTTCTTGCTCTGTTCTTTACATATACCCTTGACCTACAATTCACACATTAGGTCTACCTTATAATTTTCTTTATACTTCCTATCCATATCCTACAAATGACTACAATGATCTCTTTTATATACAAGAGTCATTTTACAATTTTCCAAGTCAGCTTACAATAATAAACAAAATATTACATATCAAAAATCCTGTCGGCCTCTGTGCCGGTATGCATATTTTCTTCTGTGCCGGTGCCGGTGTAGAGTGATCTTGCTGATGCCGGTGCACTGTCTTGCTTGAAAAATGTTTTGCCGGTATAATGTCTTGTCGATGCCATAGGATTGCAAGGTTGCCATCAATGACAAAACCTTCAATCACACACAATGTCTCATTGGAGTGTCCATATGCCAACAGTTTCCTTCCTAAAACCAAAAATGATCCAAATCCATCCTTTAGTCCTTTGTATAACTTGCCATAATATGTTATTGTTGTGTGTTACTGGACATTTTTTTTGTCTTTTTTATTGGTTTATCTTTTGTCCCTTTATTTTGACCCATATTATGCATACTCAAGATCACCATGATCATTTCATGTCATGGTGTTCTTTGAATGGTATACATTGGGTCAAGGCATTTTTCTATGTGTATCATGTTTGATAGTTGTCTCATCAGAAACCCATCATAAGCATTAGACACCTTCTGAGTTTTTTTTTAATAAGTGTTGGGTAAACTTTTTTTAATATGGTCGGTGATGCTGGCACAACATACCCTCTAGGCTCCATGTGAAATTATTTTTACCTAGAGCTCACAAATCGGGAACCTCGTCCCCTGATAACAATGCCAAGGCTCAAACCCATGAGAACATTGGATTAGAAAAGGTATAAGCTTGGAATCACAATGGATCAATGGGAGTTTGAACCTTTGTGGTCACAACAAAACCACCACTTAACCAACACAATGTGTGAATAACCCATACACCTTGTGAGTGTCGGGGCATCATGTTGTCTATTCTTTTCTTATAAATAAATCCATGCATTAGATAAATTATCATATTGATCTTATATATAACTTGATGCATAACATCCATTGCTATTTTAAATAAAGGTTTCTAAACTCAAAGTTAGCATAACACATCATCATTTCATTCATAATCATGCTTCTTGCATATTTTTTCCATTATTTATTTTTTATATAATATTTTTTCATTATGCATAGATAATCTCTAATGGGGGCATCAATCATCTCATTTTTTTCCAATTTTTTATTTCCTCGCTATTTTTTAGCTACTTTTCTTTTCTTCTAAACCATGTCACTTTGAACATTTATTCAAAGAGGGACAAAATACAGACACTAAAATTATTCCTCTCAATATTGACATCAAACATCATCATCATATAATAAAATAATCATTAATAACAATAATTTACTATATCATTCATTAATTTAATCATTTATCACCTCATTATTACTATTTTTCAACTATTCATTTAACTAAATAAGAGCTAATTATCCATTTTTAAATATAACATCAATTAGCTCATTCTTCAAGTTAGAAACTTCCTCATAAAAAATCCATCAAATACATTAAGTAATTCATAGTTATCTTCTCACAAGTTATCTCTATATTCAAATTAAAAAAATCTTATTTTCTCACAAGTTAACTTCATCTTCATATAGAAGCTTATTCCTCTAATTCATCCATTTATCAAATTAAATAATTCAATAAATTATCCTCTCATCATTACAAAATTGAAAATATGTGTAAACTTGAATTACCAAAAATTTCTCCTTTACCAAAACTTTAAATATTGATAATTAAACTTGATCTTTCCATGAACAAAATTTATGGTTAGCTTGCCATTGAAGCTCAAAATATGAATGTAGCATCAATCTAAAGGCTAGATATTTAAAATAAGATGACATAGTATTGGTTCCGATAATGGCTCATGTTTAGGGACATTTTCCTTTTGTGGGCATAACATGATCCCATAAATTGATAGTTTTGATACTTAATGTAAGTACAGATGCCAAGCTAATAAGATGAGAGGGGGGGGGGGGTGAATCATACAAACTTAATCTTTCATAAAAACATCAGATTCAACCTCGGTAACATATATTTCAGTAATATATCCAAAACTGTTAAACATGCAAACTCAAAAGCATATAAACATCATAACACTCATAACACCAGATTTAACGTGGAAACCCAAATAGGGAAAAACCACTGTGGGATTTCAGACCCAATAAGAAATATACTCTTCTAGAGTATGCTCGGTTAAAAGCAAATTCTGTTAAAGATTACAAACACATTGCTAGATGTGACCCGGTTAAGGGATTTCCCTCAGATCTGTTAGGATCTTCACCTTGTTAGAAGTGACCTTGTTAAAGGATTTCAAACACTCACTCAGAATGTCACCTTGCTAGAGGGTTTTACAAATAAGACTGTTAAGTCCACTCGGTTAAGAGATTTTCTGTCACTTCACAAAATAACAGTAATAAAAATCTATCTGCAACTTAACATATAAAATGCTAAAGCAGATTCTTATTTGCTCAATACAATATAGGACTCATCTTGTCCATCTTCTAGGCTCTATACTCTATTATACAAAACAAGTCTTCAAGCTTCAATGCTCAGTAATCACTATGTAGCATCCCTATGCATACACTTGCCCACATACATTGTTTATCAACAGTTCCCTATTTATAAACAATTTGCCAACTGCTTAATCTCCTTGATCACATTTCCCATGATCAATCATAGCCATCAGATCTTCAAACTTTGTCTAGGTTCAATGTATTCGCTGATCTAAAAACGTGTTACCCCGCCTTGGAACTTGCATACATTTCTTGGAACTTGTGCTAGGGTATTGTGGTTCAATCTAAGCTGTAGATCTTCCTGCCTATTTTCCTTTGCCATAGATTCTTTAACAAACTTCATTCATGACATACCAATCATTTAATCATAGCCAGCTCATTAGCTTCCTTCATTAAATAATACTTTTATTCATTCAATGCATTCTATTATTACTCAGTTGCAACTCGGTAAACACTAAACTTCACTCGGTAGACATTTCGCCTTCATTAACCGATAGTGATAACCTTAGGGTTTACCGACTAGGTTCTTTGCTCGGTAACAGAGCATAGTATTAACTTTACAATCAATAACATATGTATGATATCAAAACAATCTAAACATCATGATCTCATCATTGTCTAACTTGGTAATATTTTCCCATTGAATAACTTATTTCTCCCCTTATTCATCATATTCTTTCTGTGTCTTTTACCGACATCTTTATATTCATCAAATCACACTTCTTAAGATATGGCAACATCATACTGAATTAGAAAATCAATTTCTTGACATCAATGATAAAATAATAATATTAAGACAGTAAAACATCCTTGATCAGTTTTATCCATAATCATCAACAACCTTCTCAATATCCTTATTGAAATGCCAACAATCTCTCCTTGTTTGTTATAATGCCAACAATCTCCCCCTTTGGCATTGATGGCAAAACCGATTGATTTGACCTAATTGATTCAGATTGCTATGAGATTTTGAAATGCTGAAATGCTCTCCTTGTGTCATCAAAATTCTCCCCCATACATTAGTCTTCTCTTCTTTTCTCTTCAGTCTTCTTTTTCTTTTCTTCAGTCTTCTCCCCCTTTGACAACAATGCCAAAAAGTAAAGAACTAAAACATAATTTCTTCTTGTATAAAGTGAATTCTTGTTGTTATGTATCAACTTAGTCTCGGTCAGAACCTTTTGTCTTCAGTTCCTGTTCCCTATATTTGTTTTCTGCACAACTTTAGAAAACCTCCTAAAGTGTGTAAATTAGCATCAACTCCTAAAGGTATTTTGTAGAGTCATCTAATTGATGCCTTCACCGAACTCGGTCAGTGAGTAGAAGATAGGGGTAGGACCCCTAACTTACTTCTGAGATACTCAAAAGTGTCCCTTGGTAGTGGCTTGGTGAAGATATCTGCTATTTGTTCCTTTGTGCTAACATACTCCAACACCACTTTCTTTTCTTGAGCTTCTTCTCTAGGATAATGATATTTGATAGAGATGTGTTTTGTCTTAGAGTGCATAACAGGATTCTTTGAAATGTTAATGGCACTAGTATTGTCACAGATTATAGTTACTAGCTTAGTAACTTTCTCATTTATACCTTCCAACAGTTGTTTGATCCATGCTATGTTTGTACAATTCAATGCTGCAGCAACGTATTCAGCTTCTACTGTTGATTGTGAAACACATCCTTGTTTCTTGCTAAGCCAACTCACTAGTCTTTCTCCTAAAAAGAAAGCTCCTCCACTTGTGCTTTTCCTATCATCAATGTTGCCTACCCAATCAGCATCAGTATAAACTTTTAAATCGAAGTCATTTCCTTTCTGATATACTAAGCCATAATCCTCAGTGCCTTTCAAGTATCTAAAAATTCTCTTGATTGTTGTCATGTGTGTTTCCTTAGGATCTGCAGAGAATCTTGCAACTATACCTACTGCATGTGCTATGTCTGGCCTACTATGAACAACATATTGCAACTTTCCAATCATGGATCGGTAAAGTGTGTCATCAGCAGATGCAGATTCATCATTCTTTGATAATTTGTAGTTGGTAGTCATAGGAGTACTTACTGGTTTTGAATCCTCCATTCCAAATTTCTTCAAGATTTCCTTTATGTACTTGGATTGAGTAATGAAAATCTCATTTTATATTTGCAGTATCTGTAAACCTATAAAATACTTTATCTCACTAATTAATGACATCTCAAATTCTTTGCTCATTTCATTTCCAAAGTTCTTACATAGAGAGTCATTTCCACAAAATATAATATCATTAACAAATATGGCTGAGATCAGTATTCCATTTTCATCATTCTTCATGTACATATTGCTATTTTCACTTGTTCTTATAAAACCAATCTTGATTAAATAAGAGTGTAATCTTTCATACCATGCTCTAGGTGCTTGTTTCAAACCATATAAAGCTTTGTTCAATTTACATACCTGATCTTCATTCTTGTTTTCAACAAATCCTTTAGGTTGTTCAATAAAAACTTCTTCTTCTAATATACCATTCAAAAATGCAGATTTGACATCCATTGATATACCTTGAATTTTTTGTAAGCAACATATGCCAACAATGTTCTTACTCCTTCTAGTCTAGCCACAGGTGCAAAAGTTTCACCATAATCAATTCCTTCTTCTTGAGCATAACCTTTGCAAACTAGTCTAGCTTTATTTCGAATGACCTCTCCTTTTTCATTCAACTTGTTTCTGAAAATCCACTTTGTACCGATTACATTTTTGTCCTTTGGTCTTGGTATTAGTGTCCATGTGTCAATCTTCTTGATTTGATCAATCTCTTCTATCATAACGTTTATCCAATCTTCACTGTTAAATGCCTCTTTCACTATTCTCGGTTCAAATTCAGATATCAAACATGTGTTCTGTCTCAGTTTGTTTCTTGTCATCACTGGATCATCCTTATCTCCTATAATCCGACTTGATGCATGATGTCTTCTGACATACTTGGCTAATACAGGCTTGGTAGGCTCTGTATGATCTTCTTCATCACTCAGTAATTAGATATTCTCTTCATTTTCTTTAACAGTTCTCTTGGTAAGACTTGTTGGTTGAACATAGACAAATTCATCATAATCTTTTGGTTCCTTGGAATTTCCTTCATCATTTCTTTTTGCAAATTCATCAATTTTCACATTTGCACTTTCTACTATTTTGTTAGATGATTTGATCATACATTTAAATGCTTTACTTCTAGAAGAATAACCAAGAAATGTTCCTTCTTCACTTTTCTAATCAAAGTTTCAATTTCTATCATCTTTGTGTACATAGCATCTACTTCCAAAGATTTTAAAATAACTTACATTAGGTTTCTTGTCATACCAGATTTCATATGGTGTCTTCAAAGTACCTTTCTTCAGTTGTACTCGGTTCAGGGTGTAAACTGCTGTGCTTATTGCTTCTCTCCAAAATGTTTGTGGTACTTTCTTTTCAATCATCAAGGTTCTGGGATAGTCCACAATAGATCTATTTCTTCTCTCAGCAATTCCATTTTGTTGTGGAGTTCTTGGTGCAGAGACTTGTCTTTTAATACCATGATCATTGCAGAATAAGTTGAACTCATCAGATGTGAACTCTCCTCCTCTATCTGATCTAAGACATTTCAGTTGTCTTCCTGTTTCATTTTCAACTCTTGCCTTGTACCAATTAAACATTTGAAAAGCTTCTGATTTTTTCTTTTAAAAACATAATTGTCATCATCCTTGAGTAATCATACACAAATAATATGAAATATTTATCACCATAATAACTTTGAACTTTCATAGGACCACAAAGGTCGGTGTGCACAAGATCTAAAATCCCCTTAGAAGTGTAAGACTTACTTGTAAAGCTTGATCTTGTTATTTTACCCATCTGGCATCCTCGACACATAGCATTCTCAGGTTTTTCAAGACTCGGTAGACCTCTTACTCGATGCTTCTTACTTATTTTGATCAGATTATCAAAATTTACATGACAAAATCTTTTATGTCATAACCAGGTATCATCTATCTTTGCATACAGACATTTATTCCGAGTTGAGTCAAGGTGAAATGTGTTACCTTTGTTTGTGTCCCGGTAGCAGCTAACTTTCCATGCTTGTCATGAACTTTGACAATCCCTTTCTGAAATTCTATTCGGTATCCTGTATTGTTTAGCTGTACTACACTCAACCAATTATATTTCAAACCTTCAACCCAATAAACATCATTACATCTTGCATTGTCAAGAAGTGTTATGGATCCTTTACCTTTTACCGGACATGGTGCATCATTACCAAATCTTACACAGCTTCCATCATAGTCTTCTAACATAACAAACTTGTGTTTATCACCTGCCATGTGATGTGAGCATCCACTATCTATGATCCAAGAATCATTAGTATTTATGTGAGATATTAGGGCTTTTTCTTCATACCTTTCTTCATCTAATCCATCTTTGATAGCCACATAAACTACTCCCTTTGTATTAGTTTCATCTTATTTATCATCATTGGATTCCTCATTGGCTATTAAGCATGACTTTCTATCTCTTCTTCTGAAGTCTCAATGTCCTCTATAATGATTATCTTTCTATCTATCATCTTGGTAATCTCTCTTTTCAGTAGAATCTTTGTCAGGATAGTTAGAAGCCATATGTCCTATCTTATCACAATTGAAACATTTCAAAGGTAGTTTTCCTTTATACTTACCTTTGCCTCTCGGTAACCTTCTAGCTAAAAGTGCTTCAAACTCTTCTTGCTTTCTGATTTCCTCATACAGTTTGTGTACTTCCTCCATGATCTTGCGAAATCTTTCACTTGCTCCAGTGTGATCCCCTTTAGTGTACTTACTCATTCTATCATTGTAATCATCAGATTCACCAATATGAAAAGAACTAAATGCAGATTCAACTTTTTTTACTGATGACCCACTATTATCAAAGTTACTTAACTCAAATGCATGTAGCTTACCAATAGTAGAATCTAAAGAAACTGGCATATTGGGTACATACCTCAATTTATTGATTGCAGAGACTCGGATTGCATAAGCTAGTAGAAGGGTTCTTAACAACTTACTTGTTATATCCTTTTCTTCAATAGTTCCACCCGCTCCTTTGATTTGATTGACAATCTCCTTTAGTCTTGTATTGTACTGGGTTATGTTCTCACCTTCATTCATCCTCATAGATTCAAGTTGTCCTCTTAGACTATCCACTTTTTCTCTTTGAACATGTTCATCTCCACCATACAAAAATATGAGCTTGTCCCACATTGCCTTTGCATCATTGCAGCCTTCTAGATCATTAAACTCTGAATTAGTCAATGCAGATGTTATTTCAATCATTGCTTGAATATGTTCTTACTTTGCCTTTATTTCTTCCATTGTCAATGGATAGGTGCTCGATGTGATGAGATCATTCTCCAGATAATATACAACATATTCTTGAACTCCTGATAGGTGCAGCTTCATTCTTTTCTGCCATGTAGAGAAACTTGACTTGCTCAGCTTTGGTGCATCCCTCTTATACATCTTTGGATCTTTTCCTCAAGTACCTTTAAACTTTTTTTTTCTTTTGGAGTTCAAAGATCTGATACCAATTGATAGTTTTGATACTTAATGTTAAGTACAGATGCCAAACTAATAAGATGAGAGGGGGGGTGAATCATACAAACTTAATCTTCTATAAAAACATTAGATTCAACCTCAGTAACATATACTTCAGTAATATAACCAAAATTGCTAAACATGCAAACTCAAAAGCGTATAAACATCATAACACTCATAACACCAGATTTAACGTGAAAACCCAAATAGGGAAAAACCACTGTGGGATTTTGGACCCACTAAGAAATATACTCTTCTAGAGTATGCTCAGTTAAAAGCAAATCCTGTTAAAGATTACAAACACATTGCTAGATGTGACCCGGTTAAGGGATTTCCCTCAGATCTGTTAGGATCTTCACCTTGTTAGAAGTGACCTTGTTAAAGGATTTCAAACACTCACTCAGAATGTCACCTTGCTAGAGGGTTTTACAAATAAGACTGTTAAGTCCACTCGGTTAAGAGATTTTCTGTCACTTCACAAAATAATAGTAATAAAAATCTATCTGCAACTTCACATCTAAAAATGCTGAAATAGATTCTTATTTTCTCAATACAATATAGACATAGAACTAATCTTGTCCATCTGCTAGGCTCTATACTCTGTTATTCAAACAGGTCTTCAAGCTTCTGTGCTTGATAATCACTATGTAGCATCCCTGTGCATACACTTGCCTGCATACATTGTTTATCAACAGTTCCTTATTTATAAACAATTTGCCAACTGCTTAATCTCCTTGATCATAATTCCCATGATCAATCATAGCCATTAGATCTTTAAACTTTGACCAGGTTCAAAGTATCCTTCAATCTGAAAACATTTTACCCCGCCTTGGAACTTGTGCTAGGGTATTACGGTTCAATCTGAGCTGTAGATCTTCTTGCCGATTTTCCTTTGCCATAGGTTCTTTAACAAACTTCATTCACGGCATACCAATCATTTAATCATAGCCAGCTCAACAACTTCCTTCATTAAATAACGTTTTCATTCATTCAATGCATTCTGTTATTACTTTGTTGCAACTCGATAAATACTAAACTTCACTCGGTAGACATTCTGCCTTCATTAACCGATAGCGATAACCTTAGGGTTTACCGACTAGGTTCTTTGCTCGGTAACTTAGTATAGTATTAACCTTACAATCAATAACATATGTATGATGTCAAAACAATCTAAACATCATGATCTCATCATTGTCTAACTCGGTAATAGTTTCCCATTGAATAACTTATTTCTCCCCTTATTCATCATATTCTTTCTGTGTCTTTTACCGACATCTTTATACTCATCAAATCATACTTCTCAAGATATGGCAACATCATACTAAATTAGAAAATCAATTTCTTGACATTAATGACAAAATAATAATATTAAGACACTAAACATCCTTAATCAGTTATATCCATAATCATCAACAACCTTCTCAATATCCTTATCGAAATGCCAACAATCTCTCCTTGTCTGTTATAATGCCAACACACATATGCCATCATCACGTGTTTTTGTAGTGATGTGATAGATGTACATTGATATTGACATTATACATACATATACATACATGAGATTCATTGTTCTGATTTTATTTTGTGTTATTATGGATGAATGTACTTATTACTTTACATGTTCATTATGTATGCTCATGTGATGGATGATTTATATTAGATGTATATCATGATTTAATTTACATACTATTATATATATATATATATATCTATATGTATGTATGTATGTATGTATGTATGTATGTTGATAGAACATATGTACATACGCACACACACACATGCATAGATAAAGGTATGCACAATCACCTCATAACAAAAAGTAACACAAAGAAATGGGTAAATATCCTATTGATGAAGATATACATACCATAACATGACTACCATAGGGACCTAGGTGTCATGCATATGCTATATATACAACTTGTTTTCTATGCATAGTAGTGACATAGGTGCGCTGCGTTGATAGGCTCTTTGAGAGGTATACTGCCCATATAGGACAAGCCATAAGCACCCGAACCATAAATAGAGGTGACAATGTATGGACCCAACCAATTCAGGCTAAATTTTCCTCTTTGGTCGAGTGGCGCACTAACATTTCTCTGATTCTCACAAAGAACTAGGTCACCTACCTTAAAAGTTCAAGGTAGCACACTTTGATTATATTGTCGAAATAAAGATTTTTGATAAGCTTGTAGATGTTGAAGGGCCTTTAAATGATGCTCATCCAACAACTCAAGTTGATTAAGATAAAGGGTACGATAAGAATCATCACCGATCACCCCTTTTAGGGAGACATGTAATGATGGGATCTCCAACTCAAGAGGCATGATAACATCACCACCATACATGAGGTTGTAGGGTGTTATCCCTGTAGCCGTACGAAAACTCGTACGATAGGCCCATAATGTGTATACTAACTGAATATGACAGTCTTTTCCATGCTTGGTAATAGTCTTGGACAAGATCTGCCTAATGGTTTTGTTAGATGCTTCTGCTTAACCATTATATTGAGGGTAATAAGGTGTAGAAAAATGATTCTAGATGCAAATTTTTTTGAGGAATTGCTTAATCTCTTTGTTCTTGAATGACATACCATTGTCGGAAACCAGGGTAGCAGGTAAGCCAAAATGAGATATAATGTTATCCATGATAAAACCACAAATCATGTTAGTAGAAGTTGATCTCAATGGTATAGCCTCGACCCACTTTGTGAAATAATCTATAGCAGTGATGATAAAGATATGACCTTAGACAAAGGGGGAGATATCTTGCCAATGATATCCAATCCACATGTCTGGAAAGGCCATGGGGGCATATTCACAATTGCATCGATTTTATCAATTTCTATTTTGATTCCTTGGTGAGAGACGATGAATTTCAAGAGTTTTCTGGCAGCAACACCAAAAACACACTTAAGAGGATTCAGTATCATCTTGTACATCCAAAGCATTTACAAAACTAAACGAATATTTTCAATGCGCTTGGCGAGCGATGGATTTTACCAAGACGTCATCGATATAATCTTCCAAGATATTATGGATGAAATCATGGAATATTAAGGTCATGGCCCGTTCATAGGTTGCTCCTGAATTTTTCAACCCAAACGACATGACAACATAGAAAAAGGTCCCCTAGGGGGCTATCACTAACTCATTTGAGGTCAAAATCTGACGAAATATTCTGATGAAAGTGAATTAATTTATTGTTTCATTGGGTACCTTTCAATTTCATGGGAGATTTTCATTTTTTCTTTGAATTGGTCCCTGACATTCGTCAAAATTTTGACGAACAAGAATGTATTTCTCTATTCCAACATTATTCCAATGAACGCTTAAAGTCAACTTGTTTCCAACGGTTTTTTTTGTTAGTGTGTGCTTTCTTAATTTGTGGTTGGCTGATGGGTATATAGTTTGACTCTCTAGCCGATTGTTCTAATATGTTTAATTACAAACCTACTTGATGATTCCAATTGGCAATTGAGGTTGATATAATATTGTGAGTAATTTAAACATTCCTTTACAACCACTTGATAATGAATTTTTATGTTGTTTCAGTGTCTAATTTGAAGGCCACTATCAAACTGTCCCAAAAATAGTGACAATTATAGTTTGGAAGTTTTATTTTGTTAAGTGCAGTTGTCTCTCACTTTGTATTCATTTTAAAGAACCATTATTGTTATCATAAATGTACTATTTCTTAGTGTATGGAGTTGTCTGATAATGACAAACAAATGATGGCTATTTAGATTTGTCCTCACAGTAAACTTTAAAAGTCTGACTTCTTCAAATTTTTGGAGTCTTCCATTGTTTATAGGCCTTAAGGACCTTTTGAACGTTGCCTCAAGTTCATGTAGACATCCATGAAAGTACCTTGACTCCCCTTGTAATCCAAGTGGAAGGTGAACAATTGTAATGGGCATACAAAAGTTTGTAAGTTTGACCCTTGACAGTAAGTTCACAAACTTGATGGGGTGTTGTTACAAAACAAAAACATATTGGAAAATGTTGCATTACAAGGTTTAATGTCTCTATCCCTAGAGTCTAATCCTTGTGGCAAAAGTTTGAATCCAAAGTTCATATTGTGAAGGTACATTGATATCATGAGTGGATGTGTAAAGAAACAAGTTTGAAGCATGGTTTTGATTGTTCCCTACTATCCTATTGATCGAGAGTATTGTTCCTTTGAAGAAAATGTTATTCCTTTATTCAAGCCTTGTATCCATGAAGTTGGCCTTGTTATGTGTTAAATCTTGATGAGACATTGTGCCAAGAAGGCCTTGTGGGTGGGTTTGCTAATTGGATCCTTGTTTCGACAATTCATTTAAATATTCAAGCTTGGTAAAGAAAAATCATGTCAGATAATATTAGTGCAGAACAAAATGAAGAAACACTTGCTAGATTGTGGGCTAGATTGAAAAGAAAGGGTGGTGGGAAATGTTATTGTCCTTGCAATAATTGCAAGGGCTTAAAGATGAGAAGAGTTTTAATCAAAACAATTGAGAAACATTGTAGGCAACATGGTCATGTTGAAGGGGGGCATGATTATTGTCTGTTGGTAAGTTGTTCATTATGTCTTTATATTGATTAAATTTGTAAATGTTTATATCGTTTTAACATGATTTTTAATATATATAAAAAATCACTTGACCATGATCATGGTTTATTTGTGTCAATCATTATTATAAAGGTGGGGCACCCTAGGGCACATGATATGGATTATCATGGCCCGAAGAATGTGGATTTGCAAGTGGAGGAACATGGAGCTGTGAATATCGAAGAAGAAGTTAATGATCCTATGGAAGAAGATGATCATGCACCATAAAACACAATTGAAGATGATGGTATAAATACATTGATCCATGGCACATTTAGTGGCATAGCTGATCATGATGATGATCTAGATGACTTTGATGATGTTTATGATTTACCTGTACTTGAGAAGGCATAGGAGCCCCTTTATGAAGGATCCCAAACAACTCTTCTCTCTGATGTATTGTTGTTGGTGAACTTGAAGGTTATGAATGGTTTATCCAACATAGCAATCTCACAGATGTTAAGGTATGTTATATATGTCATCTTTTTTCATTTATTTTTGTTGTTAGTTCATCACTAGTAAATAAAGGATGAAATATGTACCATTAATGTTCGTTATATTAGTTAACAAATTATTTTTTGTTGTAGATTGATAGGTGAATTTTTGTTACCACCGTCAAATATTTGACCTCGCTGATACTATGATTTATCTACCATTATGAAAGATATTGGAATGGAGTATCAAGCAATAGATGCATGCCCCAATGATCATAATTTATATCATAAACAACATGAATTTTCAACAGAATGCCCAGAATGTCATATCAGTAGATATCGAACAGATCAACTAACAAAAAAGGTAGCTTGCAAGGTTCTTCATTATATTCCCATTATTCCACATATGCAATGATTATTTAGGTGCGAAAGCTTATCGCAATTTATGGATTACCATGCACGGAATAGAAGTGGAGATGACATTCTTTGAATGCCTGCAGATGGTTCTACATTTAGGGACTTGGGGGGAAAATGGGCACACTTTAAAGAAGAACCTTGTAATCTTAGGCTTTCATTGGCAGCGGACAATGTCAATCCATGTGGAGAGATGAGATCTATTTACTCTGTATGGCCTATTTTTGTTATCAACAATAACATTCCTTCATGGATGTCAATAAAGAAGGAGCACATAATATTGGCAATGATTGTTCTAGGTATTTGTTTACATCAATTTTATTTAACATAGTAGCATCTCATTTGTCTTATTTGTTGCATAATGACTTATATCTTTTTCATTTAATAGTCATGTAGACTAATTTATATATATTGTAGTAAAATGATTATAATAATTATGTAATGTTTATCTTCATTCAACTAGGTAAGTACCAAGTTAAAGATACGAATGTATATATCAACCCTCTTATTGACGAGTTACTAAAGTTATGGAATGACATCACTATGTATGACATCTCTAGACCAATAGGACAAGGACAATTTCAATTCCATGCAATGCTTGTATGGACAATTCATGATGCACCAGGGCTAACACATTTTTGTGGTATGTTATAACATTCGACTACACTTTAATGATATTTAATTTATTGAAGTAGATATCATGCATGTTTTTTAAATAATCTATTCTTTATATATAATTATAAAAATTAACATATTTAATCCAATTAAATATGATATTGTAGGTCTTCAAACAAAGGCAAAATTTACATGTCCAGTTTGTGGTCCAAAGATGAAATCTTGTTGTTCAACAAGTTTAGGAAAGTAGGTACTTGATGAGTATAGGCACTTCCTCCACATAAATCATAAGTATCAAACTACTAAAAAACATCTTTTCAATGGGAAAGAAGAGACAACATCAAAACCACGAAGAATGACACCTCACCTAAGGAAGTTGAAATATATTAGAATTAATTGT
This sequence comes from Cryptomeria japonica, assembly GCF_030272615.1. NCBI lineage: Eukaryota > Viridiplantae > Streptophyta > Pinopsida > Cupressales > Cupressaceae > Cryptomeria > Cryptomeria japonica. The sequence goes on from NC_081407.1 coordinate 586,433,437, forward strand.
CAAGGCTATACATTAGATTAAATTGTTTATCTATCATATATTATATGTTTGGAATTTTTATTTTTATATTGTGTTTTGTTGACTCATTCTGTAATTGACAATGATTGTTGTTGTTAATTTGTTTAACTTATATGCTTCATGAAGGTCGTTAAGGCATTAATAGTCAACTTCCACATGGACTAAAAAATTATCCCAGACAATTTAGTAGGTTGCCCTACTATGAGAAGCTACAAATTGTGCATTTGTTCGATAAAATGCATATCAGAAAGAATTTAACATAAATGTTATGGAAAATATTGGATGGAAGGCATGAAAAAGAAAAAAATCATCAAAATTTGTAGTGACATTCAGGAAGTCAATTGTGCAATGAAAAATGTCATTCAATTAAATAGAGATGGAGACAAAATTAATATAAGCGCCCTTCCTTGGTTATTAACAGAGCAACAAAGCAATTCTATAAAAAAAGTCATATGAAAAATTCGATTTCCCATAGGATTTTCTGCGAACATAAACAATATCATAACAAAGAAAGGTGAATTTGGGTCAAGGATGAAAACACACGATTGACATACCTTCATTAAGGTAATTATTCAGGTATATATATATATATATATATATATACATATATATATATATATATATATATATATGTATATATATATGTATATATATATATATGTATATATGTATATATATATGTATATATATATATATGTATATATATATATATATATGTATATATATATATACATGTATATATATATATGTATACATATATATATATATATATATATATATATATATATATATATATATATATATATACTACATGTACTTTTCAGTGTATTATTTTCACTACTTTTGGAAAAATAATAAAAACATCATTTTATAATTGTTGCAGTACATTCTACCTCTATCTCTCCCAGACAAATTTGACAACAATGTCAAGCAAGTTATATATGATCTTGGAAAATACATGAGGTAAGTAGTGATATTTTTTCAATTCATTGTATAGATCTTATATTTGTCATTTGTTTTACTTGTTATGTAATATATTGTATATTTTTGTTAAATCTTGTTAATATATTTATGCCTTGAATCACTCATAGATGGCTGTCATCTAAAGCAATCCATAAAGAAGATATAAATTATTGGAAGAGAAAATTTCCTTGTCTAATGTGTGAAATGCAAAAGTGTCTTCCTTCAACATTTTTCAATGCACAAGAACACTACCTCATACACCAAGTTGAGGAGACTGAATTGTGCGGACCTGTACACACAAGGTCAATGTGGATGGTTGAGAGGCACTTGAAATTTTTGAAGGCTTTGGTTAGACAAAGGGCACATCCTGAGGGTTATATGGTGGAGGGATATATGGTATACTAGACCATGGTGTACATTACTAAATATCTTCCTAAGTTTGCATCAAAGTTCCATGTAGATCTCATTTGAGATCCCAACTCCATTAAAAAATTTGAAGGGGAGTACCTAATGGGGAAAGGTAGATTAAGGAAAGTGAGAGGTAATTATAGGATGGTCATGTAGATCAATTAGAATATATTTTACATTTGGTTTTTATTTATATTGTACTTATTTAATTATTAATCTTCAATATACATCAATTATAAATTAAGGTCATATACCGTGGTAATTAACTAATTATACGTCATTTGTGAATTTCATTTTTTTTTATACAGTCAGTCGAGAGTGGGATGCACTACATTTGTATGTCACAAACAATCTTGATTGGATGACAGTATGGATTGAACGATGTCAACAATCTGGTCGCACATTAACATGGGAATGTGTGGCTTCATTGGTTAAAGAAGCTCATTATAATGGAGATTCCAATGTTACATCAAGGGAAATTGATTTAGCATATCATTTTAGAGATAAACAGGTATGTATAAATATATTAATCACCCATATTATTTAATTATTTTCAATCATATTATTGATGTATATATATGTTGAGTTTTTTTCTTTGCATACATTCGACCAAAAATAAATATGCTTATCAACTGAAGATGCAATAATTTTTACATGTTTGACATATTGTAGGTGAAACACCACAAGGCTATGTGGTGCAATGGTCATAAATTTTGAACCAAAAAGTTGGATGACATGAAGAAAACTTGTGATTCTGGGATAACTGTAGTCTTTCAGGTGACTAATGTTTCATCCAGAAGTGACATAAATCCCGAAGTCTCAGAAAATCGATATGATGGGATTTTGGATGATATACTTGAGTGTGACTTTAAGTCCTTCAAATTAGTTCTATTCGTCATCCAATGGTATAGGCTATGATTGAATGAAAATGATCTTGACACAACTATTATTGAACATGATAATGGATTTACCATGGTTAATACAAGGTTGTTCAAGAAAGCTGAAAATGAGTCCTATGTTCTTCCAAGCCAATGTGAGCATGTATTTTACTAAGAGGTTCCAGGTAAATGGGGTTGGTCATTTATTGTTAGACATGATCCAAGAGGAAGGCCGGTAAAGTATAATATGGTGGAAGAAGAAGATACCAAAGAACTAGAAGATTATGTAAATGATGATCAAGATCAATAGTTAGTTGATGATGTGCATGACAAAGATGAACTAGATCATGATGATGTAGGAGTTAATGTTCATGAAGATGATATCCATGTGGATGATGACATTATCAAAACTTATTTCAATGATGATGATGATGATATGACCAATCCTTACAATGTCAAATTTGGATCAGATGATACAAACAAAGAGTTGGATGAATAAGAATATCAATGACTTGTTATAATTTGCACATGATTTGTTGTAATTTTCTAGATTTACTCCATGATTCCTTTGGTGTTATATCTTGATTGTTGAACTACTTGTTAAACTGTTTATTATATTATCCTAAAGTAATCTAAGTTGTTGTGCATTCTATTTTCCATTATCTGCTAAGTTGACATCATGTTCCATCTTCTTGTGCTATGACCCGACTGTTCATATTGGTTAATCTGTTATCATGTGGTAAAAAAAACCTAAATAAATAAATGTGAAGAAAGTTCTTAATGATTATAGGAGGGAAAGATTTAATATGAATATTTTATTGTCATTTCCTATTTAAAATCAATTCTCTCTTTCCCCTTCCTTATCTCTTGACATGTGGATGAAAAGATTGGTAAAATGAATCTTTATTTGTCAAAACATGTTTGGAAAGCTAACAAAACTTTTATGCCTTGATGTATGAGAAATTAGAAACTTACGAGTAAATAAAGTCATTTATAATTGTTATATGAAATATGTATATTTGAAATCTCAAATGTTTCTTGATGGTCCAACTATGTAACAACATGCAATTTCTTCACACGGTGACTTGGACTAGCAATTATCAACCATAGATAATTATAACAGAGAATTGATTTGGAAATGAAAAAATCCACAACCCATTTGAAAATAAGACAACTGGCTTTTGTATTGCTTGAAGATAAGAGTCTTTACAAGTGATTAATTATCATATATGTTTTGTATATCTTAATATTACAAAATGATTTCCCATATATAGGGAAAGTAAGAGTTCTTTCAATGAAAAGACATGTATTTCTAAAAGAGAATAATTTTAACAACAACTAATTATCTCTAATGAAGATATTAACAGACCCCAAGTGGTCAACATATTCCTGATCCTAGTAAACATTAGTATTTGCAAAGAGATGGCCCATCATGTAGTAATAATCACAAAGGAACTCCTTTGCACAAGTTTTAAAAATGACAATAAATTCCTTGAATTGATAATCACGAAGGACCATTTTGACAAGAAGGTAATTCCACACCACAATTGCGGAGAAAAGAAACTAGATCTATATATTAATCTTCAAAGTATGAGTACATGGTATACTGCTTCATCTAATCTAGCTCCTATTCTATTTTCTAATGTGTTTTAGAATTTGGTCTTGGTTTCTCCTTTATACAAAATGAGGAGAAGCAATAAGCTTCAGACTGTTTACAATTACATCCTTTCATAATTAACAACTTAAGATAAAACATTATAAACTAACACATCAGGAAGATAACTATAATTTTTTTTTTTGGAGAATATTATGCTTGAAACGAGGAAGAAATAATCCTAGGGTCTGATTCAACATGCGATTTTCTGCCAGTTTGCTCTGTTCCTTTGAGTACCTGTTTCTTCTTTTGGGAAGACATATTGGTGGGTCTTGAGTACTCATCTACCCATTCTAAGATTTGAACATGAGTAGGCCATTGGTAATGGAAAATATCTGGCATACTAAGCAAATGGTCTTTCTATTTCTTGCTAGTAATTGCTCAAACTTTGACCACAAACTTTGAGAATCTATTTTCCAATACAATAACCCTATCTAGGAACATGTTAAAACTTAACACTAAATTCTTTATCTTCCTTGAAATGGGACATGATTCACGAAACCATGTCTTTATACTCTAATTTAAATTTTTCCAAACTCTTTACACAACCCTCTTTATCAATAAATTCAGGGATCGTCCAATGCTTAATACTATGAAAGGAGGATAATTTTTCTTTTATTCTTCCTTCTTCCTATTCTATGTAATATATTTTCTTAATAATAGTATCGATCATTTCCCCTGTTTCTTTGATTTCACCAGGTGCATCTAGATCCCTCTGACTAACCTCACGAAGCCTGATCAAATCATAATGAGAGGCCTTCCACCTCCCAGAGAGCTCATCTAATTGTGGCTTATGTTTAGAAAATGTTTCTAACATGTCCAATAGAGTTTGGTATCCAACATATACTTCATCACATTTACTAATCACCAGATCAACCCTGTATGTCAGTACTTTCTCTAAAGTATTTAACACCTGCTTAGAGATTTCTTGTAAAAGCATTTCATTTGTACTTATTAATTGGTGATTTTCCTCTGCATACTTATCCATTTTTTCTTTTGACACTTCATCATCCTTTACATCAATTGGTACAAAGGAGGCATCCTTATGTAGTACTAGCACCTTGCTCTGGTTACTACTCTTTAATCTTTGCACTTCTTTCTTCAAAGTAGCATTCTTAAGGTATAATTGATTGATGGCTCTATTCATTTGTGTCTCCCTAGTCTGTGCCTCCTATAATTGCTCTTGCATATGTTTGACCTGGTCTTTATTAAACATTTCTCTGTGGATTAATTATGTAGTTGATACCAAAGGAGAAGTGTTTTCCATTGTTTTCACCAATGGCATTCCATCATTTCCTTTGACAATGTCAAGTAATTTGGGCTTATGAGGGTCCTTAAAACTCACCCATGTGGCCAAAAATTCAGTTTTGGGATTGTACCCTAATCCACTTATCTTCTCATTAGTATCAAACTCAACAACAAATGTAGGGTCCACTTGTTTTCTGACTTGGTCAAGAAAGAACAAATGTTTGAGAGTCAGCCCTGGAACAATGAGCATATCACTTTTCTGTACCATCTCTCTAGCCTCTTCCAAGGTATAATTGACCTCATCAAGATGCAATACCTTGAGTGTTTGCTGGATAACCTCCTCATGTCTATATTCTTCAATCCCCATTAATTTCAATTGCTTTATCTCCTCGAAATCCTTCATTTTCATTTGAATCCAAAAGCTCTTGAATTCTTGTGTTTTTATAAAGTATTCATCTTCAACAAATCTGGCTGATATGGCTCCCCTTTCATCCATAAAATGAATAGGTTCTTCACCTTCCAAAAGTTGAACCTTATAGCCATTGACTTCCTCTTGAAATATTGATGCTGAGGTAGGTGATCTGTCAACCTCTTCACCTTTACCAAGTGATTTGAGTGCACTAGCAACTTCTTCAGTATCCCCCTCTCCTTTCAAATCATCATAATGGACTATGGTTACCTTCTAATCTTGTTTTTTCCTCTTTAGAAGTTGAGAATTTGATGTATTCTATGAATCTAAATCATGGATAATCAATTTTCTATGCATTTTTAAAGGATCAAGATTAACCTCTTGTGATACATTGCTTGTAGCTTTTCCATGTAGCTTCTCAAAATATTTCAAGCACAACTCCATCCTCAATATTTCATGGGTTTGATCATAATGAAAACATGGCTGCCCCTTATTCTGTCTATCCTCTTCCAATTTCTTTAATAAGTTCCACTTTTTCCACCTTTGCATAACATCTTGAGGAGTCATGCAGTTACATGCAATATCTTCCATCATTTCAATTTGATGTTTGAATTATTTTATTAAAGAATTAATCTAGCCTTCAGGGTGATAGACCCTCTCACTTCCATCCTTCATATTGTTGGCCATTTGGAGGAAGTGACTATGTGTTGCATTGATTTTTTTTCATTGATGTCAACACTAGCTGTTTTGGCTACTTTACCGGTATCCTTCTGGTCCATGTAAGTTGTTTGGTTTTTGGTTGGATTAGATCATGATGTTACTACTTATCAGATTGCCATTAGTTTTATGTCAAAGTTATACTATATACTCTAGTCGGTTATCTATTACCGAGATATTCAATTGGTATGCACAGTTTAGTTGGTTACAAAAGAAAGCAGTCACAAAACACAATATACACCGAGCTGTCTACCAAGTATCTTTACATGTCTACCGAGCAGCAAAGATGACACATCGAGTTGATATACACTGACTGAAACATGTTACCAGATTCATTGAACCTGGACATGCATATGAAAATGTGTTACAAGATCGAGGCACATCTAACCGTTATCACATTGGAAATTGCACTTAAAGATTGTGTATGATTTTGAGGTCATCTAACCAATGAAATAATTTGCATGGTTATTCATTCAATAAATCATGTTTGTAAGATTGAAGCAGTGAAAGGATCACCGTCATAAGAGATCTATTTATACAACATGAGTTAAGAGTTAAAGAGGTGTGTGCACGAGTGTAAGAAGACTATTACAAAGACACAGAGGTCACCGAGAAGGTTTTCAGAGAACAGTCGAAGAACAAAGTAAACATAAGGGTTTATTGAGTTACTATATGGGTTACCGAGGTATGCTATAAGCAAGGTAATCTTATTCTAAGCACATAGAATCTGCTATAACATTCCAGATGTAAAGTTGCAGATATTTGTAATGATTTTATTGTAATATTGTGAAGTTGTAAAAGTAACCTTTAACAGGGTAAAAGACTCTAATCAAGTCTATAAATTGTAAAGCCTCTAACCAGGTGCAACATTTAGTTTAAGTGTTATGAAATCCTTTAGCAAGGTAGATCTAATATATCTTGTTACTCCTAACAGGGTAAGCTATCATAAATAGCTAAACATGTAGCTCTAACCAAGCACTCTTTATTATTGTAGTAGTGAAGTTGTGGGTGCCATCCCCACCGCAATTTTTCTCTCTAACCAAGAGTTTCTGCATAACCAAAATATATGTGTTATGGAGTGAATCATGTATTATTGTTATCTATTTGTTTTAGCTTTATATTATGTTATTGCACTATTCGGTTTATGCATAGTAGTAAAGTTATTATTCAAGAAAAGTTTTGGAGTACTGATTCACCCCTCCCCTCTCAGTACATTAGCTTTCCATATTGGGCCTAACAATTGGTATCAGAGCTTGAATCTTGGAAAAGGGTTTAAGTACCTAAAGAGAAAGATCTTATCAGTGGAAGGCTATAAACAATCTCAGAGGATTGTGTATCTGCAAGAAGAGCTGGATCATGCTAATCAAAAGATTGCAGACATACAAAGGTAAATGCAAAAATCTCTGAAAGTGAGAAGAAGATTATTTGATGATTTGTAGGACTCTCAAGAGTTAGTGGAACCAATTGAGACATCATCTGAGAACTGTATATCTAAAGAAACTGAAGAAATAATTGGAGTATTGAAAGAAAAGAACAAAGCACTGGTTGATCAACTCAAAGCAATGAAAAGAGAACATGAACATTTCAGCACACAGATGACTGAAAATCTTGATGCATTAAGGACAACTGAGGATAAAGTAAGAGATCTAGAAAGAGAGAAACAACAACTTGAAGTCTTAGTATCTGATAAGAATGATGAAATCACAAGGTTAACTGGAATTCAACAAAACCTATCAGATCAACTAGGTTATGCACATCATGAAGCAATTCTGAATAACAATGAGAATCAAGCATTGAAACTTGAAGTATCAAAGTTAATCAATGAACTTGAAACAGAGAAGAAATCCAAAGAAACACTGAAGAAGAGTTATGAAGCATCAAAGATGTTGGATGAGCAACTGAATACAAGACGACCCAACAAAGATGCAGGACTCGGTTACAAAAGAAAAGTCTCTACCGAGAAAGGAATTCATACTACCGAGAGAGGAGAATCATCAAAGCAAGCTGGAAACAAGAATAACATCAAAAGAAAGAAGCCTATTTGTAACTACTATGGAAATCAAGGTCACACTACCAACATATGCCAAATCAGAAAAGGCAAGCAACCGAATGTCACTATGTCCAATGGTTATTGTTACAATTGCAATAAATATGGACACACATCTAATCAATGTAGGACAAAGTCTGTTAACAATTATCAGAAGGCAAAATTCAAAGGGTTTTGTAAAAACTACAATAGATATGGACATAGTACCAAGAAGTGATGGCTTAAGCAAAAGAACTATATGTGGTATGTGCACCGAGCAAATGCTAGAGGTTACCAAACTCACACAGATCCTTATCGATAGTATTTTGCAGTACCATGGGATTACAATACAAGGATATGGTGTGAATGTTGTGGAAGATATGGACATATAAGTGCCAACTATTTTATAAGGTTTGGGATGTACAACCAAAGATCATGGAGAAATCCTAGTATGACATGTTTTCATTGTCACAAAGTAGGACACTTAGCTAGAGATTGCAGAGATCAACCTATAAAAGACACTAAAGATATAAAAGAAAAATTAAAGATGATTTGGATAAGGAAGGAAATTATGTCAAATGAAGAAAGCACCTTACCTACCAAGTTAGGTGCACCTATTCCAAATTAATCGGTAAAGGTATGAAGGGACTGCATTCTCTAAAGGTTAAAATCTTAACAGTTCCTCTTTAGGTAGTAATACCTCAGTTCCTATTCTATCATTAATCAAAGTTTGAATTTCAAACTTACTAATACATCTTAATTATTCAAAATCTGCATAATTAAGATGTATTAGTAAGTTTGAAATTTAATCAAAGTCTTTTGAAGCACTTTACAGGAAGTCTGTCAAGTCGGTGAATACAGAAAACCTATCTAGTCGGTGAATGAAGGAAGTTTGGTTACTGAGTCAAAACAGAAAAAGGAGAGTAAATCGGTTAAAGAGGAACCAAGTGCATTTAATGTTTTTGACCTAACTCACACAGAGCTCGATAAGGTATTTTTTGTACTTAAAAGCATTTTCGTGGTCATTTTCACTTACCAAGTTTTCAAGAAAGCAGAGCAAGCGAATCTAAGGTGATCAAACCTCCTACAAATAAAATTAAAGGTATTTACATCAATCTCAACACATCGTTAAGCTGGTTTACTGATCTTATCTAGTTGCCATTATCTGCTAAGTATAAAGCGTCTGTTGTTTGAAATCCTGAAACCCTAAGGATCTTTTGTTAGCTTTTATCTGAAATCCACAATGGTGCCCAAGATCCAAGATCCCATAGTTGTCAAGAATGTAGAAAAGCCCTCACTAAAATACTCTTTGACTCCCAAAGTCGCTTCTGAACTGGATGACAAAACTGCCTTTTCACTCATCCCAGACAAAGTGTTACTAGTCGAGGATGTGAGATTCTTCACCAAATGTCGTGTTGAAGAACTCAGTCATGTTGAAATCAAAGACACCTATGATGAGCTATGTACCAATGGTAAATTGAACAACAAGTATGAGCACATCAAAATCAAAGGATTAACTGAAGCCCTAACCTATCCCCGTGTGTTCAAACCCTAGTGGGTCAAGTTTGTTCTGAGCAGAGTTCACGATGATTTCATGTGGCTAGAAGAGCAACCATTTAAGATTACTAAGGAAATCATTCATCTGATTACCGGTTACCCTATCTATGATCATGCCCGAGCCCAGAATATGATATCACAGAAGGAATTGATCAGTTTAACCAGAGTAGAATCTGATTGCAGAGGATTGAAACTAAACAATGTCACAGATGAAGAATTAAAATTTGCCATTAGAGTAATGGGTTACTATTTCTTCCAATCGGCAAGGGAAAACAATGTTCCCTGTGCAGCAGTAGACCTGGCCTACAAAATTGTGAAAAAGGGAATGAAAATTGATCTATGTGAGGTGTTGCTGAAGAACCTATTTGAAAATCTGAACACCATCAGGAAGCCGAAGAAGAACAACTCAGCTAATACTCTAAAGTTTGGATCATTACTGGTATGCATGTTTTTCTATTTTGAAAAATTCTTTCCATCAATCTGTAAAGTTGTTTGGGAACTACATCGACCAATCACCCATTAGATAAATGACTTCATCAAGAAGTTAGGTGATAATTTCAATGATATTATGGATGATTACTTCAGTAAATTTCAAGAGAAAATGCATAACAGATATAGGATTCCACTCCAGCTAGTAGAGAAATACAAAAATGATATATGTTTTGAGGTTGACATTGATTACTGTTATGTGAATGTTGTGGAACCAAGGACTCAATCTTTGTCACCAATGGGTTACAAGATTGATTTTGACATCACAAAACAACAAATTGATCCATTTCTTACATTGCCTAGACATGCTACAGAGCTGAGGTATGGTACCTATGAGGAAGTAAAGGAAAAGGTAAAGATGAACATTGTAGTACCCAAAGCTACAAGAAAGGAAACAAAAATGATAAAGGCATTGTCAGAGAAATTCAGAGAAGACTCTTCCTCTACACCTATCAAAGGCACCATTGCTATTATCAAAGAGGAATCTGAAGCCCAAGAGGAAGCTATAACACTGAGCACTAAATTGCCTAAGGGTAAAGTGTTGAAGAGAAAGAAACAGGACACATCAAAGGCCCTCACCGACTCCACCTCTAGTAAAGCGACCTAACACAAGAGCATCTGCAACCTCACCGAGTAAGAAAATAAAAAGTGTTACTGCTCCCAAGGTAACAAAGACATACAAGAAATCTACTCGAAGACTCATTTTGGCAAAAGAGTCTAGTGATACCAAATCAGAGGATGCAAGAAAATTCCAGATTGTCAAGAGCAAGAAGGTAAATATACATAGTGTTGAAAAATTCTATGCTAATCTGAAAGAATATGGTGGATTTGGAGGATTTAGATATGTCAAGTATGAAACCAAGAACAATGATGAAAAGAGACAAATTGAAGAAGCTGTCATCTGCACACTTCTAAAGTTCTTGTTAGCTCCATTGGAACTAGCTAAGTCACTTCTAAATGAACTGTATCTGCATATTGATAATAGGTGGAAGTATGCAATGGACTCAGAGAAACAAATCAGAGAGAGAAGTCTGGTTCATTTATTTCCTAACATGTCAGTCACTAAAATAAAGGAACATCTGACAACCTACAACTCAAAGTTTCTTGTCAAATAGAGAGCCTTAAAACTGATGAATGGGCTATATATTGAAGTGGAAAATGAGACAAAAGCAAAGTGGCAAGAAATCTTCAAAATCAAGGATGTTGGTGAGCAAGCTATAGTTGAAATCATTGATGTCACTGAGCACTATCCTGATGTCACCGAGCAAGGTCCTGATGCTACCAAACAAGACCCTGCTGACACCATTCAAATAGATGAAGATGTCATGGATTCAGAGGCACCGGAACAGTAAATGATAGAAGGCACTGCATATGCAAAAATTGTATCTAGTGAATCAATCTTGGAACAAGTTTAGCCTTATCCACCGGTCAAGCAACCTGTCTCAACTGAAACTCCTCAAGATACGGATCAAGGCACTGAATGTCACAAGTCTATAGCAGGAGAAGGTACTACTCAAGAATAGACATCTCAAGCACCTTCTAACACAGAGACTGTTGCAACTGAGACACCAAGTACCGAGACACTAAAGGACTCTACAGAGGCTAAAGGAACCGATCAAAGTGTTGCCTCTACCGAGCAACCTACCGAGGGTCATCAAGCCTCACAAGCCCTTGTCTTAGTTCCATTGGTGAAAGGTAAAGAAAAGAAGATGAAAAAACATAGTTTTAAAGTTGATTTGTCAAAACCAATAGTGTTGCCCAATGTAGACATATCAAAATTGAAAGGGCAAGCACTCATTGATTTCGGTGAACTGTGCAAAGCAAAGCCCGAACAAGAAAAGCAAATGGCCATTCAAAAGAAAAATAAAGTACTTCAGAAGGTAAAAGAACTCCTAATAGATATGCTACCTGAAGCTACAGTATCAATTGATGCATTCATCCACATTCAACTGGATGAACTCCTAACAAAGATAGAGACATCTAGAGTAGATGCATTAGAGTATTTGAGCAAGCTGAAAGACAAAGAGCTCACTGCAAAAATGATAGAAGAGGTACAAAAAGCTATAGCTATTGGCAAAGTTAAACTTGTCAAATTTATTGCTGAGTTGACTCCTCAACTCAAGCACATTCTTTATTTATTTAAGAAACTATGCACATTTTCTTTATTCATTAAAGATATTAAGAATAAAATAGAGGTAATTGAGAATGAGATCACCGATCTCTCAAATAAGTTGACCACTGAGCCAAATTCAGTTCATAATTTTTATATAAGGTTACAACAGCTCATGGCTCAACAATTGGACCTAAGAAATGAAGAACACAAGATCAGGATGGACATAATGACCCTTCAGACATTATTCCCTCCTCATCTTTCATCTGTGCAAGAACAGATCAACCGAGCCACATACTTATCTACTACTCAAGAGGGAAGCACTCTAGATGGCTTAATATCACTATTGGCTGATATTCAAGCACAAAATTCTTTAATGGATAGTGTAAAGGATGCACTCTCTGTCGCTCTCACCGATGCCCAGACCAAGTACAAATCCATTTTTGATCAGTTACCACCCCCGAATGGTAATTACATTTTTGATGTTTGTCAAAAAGGGGGAGTAATATGATACAATCTTGGGAGAGTAATACAATATATTTGGGGAGTGATACAATATTGAGAGAATGGTATAGTATTTAGAGTATAGTATACAGGGGGAGTACACCAAGCAGTAAACAAAACACCAAGCAAAGCACATAGAATAGATCACCAAGCATGCAAAATCAGAGTTTTGTATAGTATATCGATAAGGAGAGTAAATCTAATATATTATATTATTGACTATTGTATATACTGTCAGTATAGTCAAATTTTGCAAGTATGTAGATTTTTGAGTTATAACTTTGAAAGTAGTTTTTGTCAAACATCTCAACTAATGTCAAAAGGGGAGATTGTTACTACTTATCAAAATGCCATTAGTTTTATGTCAAAGTTATACTATATACTCTAGTCAGTTATCTATTACCGAGATATTCAGTCGGTATCCACAGTCTAGTCGGTTACATAAGAAAGAAGTCACAAAACACAGTATGCACCGAGCTATCTATCGTATCTTTACATGTCTATCGAGTAGCAAAGATGACACACCGAGTGAAATGTGTTACCAGATTCATTGAACCTGGACATGCATATGAAAACGTGTTACAAGATCGAGGCACATCTAACCATTATCACATTGGAAATTGCACTTAAAAATTGTGTATGATTTTGAGGTCATCTAACCAATGAAATAATTTGCATTGTTATTCATTCAATAAATCATGTTTGTAAGATCGAAGCAATGAAAGGATCACCATCATAAGAGATCTATTTATACAACATGAGTTAAGAGTTAAAGAGGTGTGTGCATGAGTGTAAGAAGATTGTTACAGAGACACAGAGGTCACTGAGAAGGTTTTTAGAGAACAGTTGAAGATCAGAGTAAATAGAAGGGTTTACCGAGTTACTATATGGGTTATCGAGGTATGCTATAAGCAAGGTAATCTTATTCTGAGTACATAGAATCTTCTATAACAGTCCAAATGTAAAGTTGCAGATATTTGTAATGATTTTATTGTAATATTGTGAAGTTGTAAAAGAAACCTTTAATAGGGTAAAAGACTCTAATCAAGTCTATAAATTGTAAAGCCTCTAACTAGGTGCAACATTTAGTTTAAGTTTTGTGAAATCCTTTAGCAAGGTAGATCTAATAGATCTTGTTACTCCTAATAGGGTAAGCTATTATAAATAGCTAAACATGTAGCTCTAACTGAGCACTCTTTATTATTGCAGTAGTGAAGTTGTGGGTGCCATCCCCACCGTAGTTTTTCTCTCTAACCAAGAGTTTCAAAATATATGTGTTATGGAGTGAATCATGTATGATTGTTATCTATTTGTTTTAGCTTTATATTATGTTATTTCACTATTCGGTTTATGCATAACAGTAAAGTTATTATTCAAGAAAAGTTTTGGAGTACTGATTCACCCCTCCCCTCTTAGTACATTAGCTTTCCATATTGGGCCTAACACATGATGATCCGGTATCTTTCAATTATGGAATTGGCTTATTCATGCCACTCAGATTCATGTTTAGTTAGTTGGTTTTGATCTAGTAATCATATGCTATCATGTATGCTAGCAAGCTTGGTTTGTTGTTTCGGCGAGGGTTTCATCAACAGAGCATTGTTGAAGATCTTTGATGCTATGCATAAGTGGTGTTGGTGCAGCTTCTAGTGGAGATTCCAGATGCTAATGGTGATCATGTTCGATATTTGGTTGATTGGGATCATTGCTTTAGCATGTGTGGACCTATATTGGGTCTCGGTATTATCTAGGTTATGGATCGACTTAATGTAAAGTGTGGATTGGACTTCTCGATGTGTATCCAGGATGTCTTATGGGTTGGATATTATTTTTTTGGTCTCAGGCCGACATTTTTTTTAATTATGTAATTGATTTATTGTCTGGTGGTCGACCTTATTATTTGTGGTCGAGAATTTGTATATATATGATGTAAGATCTCATTGTAGATCATTGTATGGAATATGTAAGGGATATGGATATGTAAGGAGAAAATAATGTAATAATAATTTAGGCAAAGGATTTGGTTGATCATTGGTGATCGAGTTGGGTTTATGTAAGAGGATTTAGTCCTCCGGTATTGAGCTTAACTGGAAGTGTACTCAGGCATAGGAGATGCTATCATTGCAGTTCATTCTCTCTTCTGGATTATAGTATGAATTTCTATATAGTCAGTGAGACTCCTTTTGTGATGAGAAGTGTGCTCTAGGCTATTGGCCTTCTTGCAAGTGCAGGCCCCTCATTTGTAATCACACACTTACTATAGAAGTATTATCTAACTGTGGGTAGGCTTCCCACCATGGTTTTTACCTTTACTGGGTTTTCCACGTACAAATCTTGGTGTCATGTGGATGGTATTTATTCTCTAATTGTTTCTTATGCTTAATTGGTTTATGCGTTCCGGTAATTAATCTTTTGGGTTCCGGTATTAAATTTTTAATTGCTTAAGGTTCCAATAATTTGGTAAGAACTAATTCACCCCCCATCTCAGTCATCTTCTGGTTATTTGAACTGTCTAACAATTGGTATCAAAGCTCTGGTCTTCTTTGTAGAAGCTTAACCACTTGAGGAAGATTCTATGGCGACTAACAGTTCAAGTTCATCTAGTTCATCTATTGCTATATTTTGAAGAGATATCCCTAAGCTTGATGGAACAAATTATAAATTATGGAAGATTTAGATGGAGACTCATCTGAGATGTCTTGGTAAGGAAATTTGGGAAATCACAAAGAATGGTGTTACACCTTATAATCTGGCATCTGGAAATCCTCCGAAAAACTTAGATAAGGAGCTTGAGAATGATTGTAGAGAAAGAGAAGCCCTCTTGTGTGCACTTTCTCATCATAAAATAATGGGATTAATTAACAAATAATCAACAAAGACTATATGGGACAAGTTGGAGACTCTTAATGAAGGTGACCCTACTACTAAGATTGCTAAACTTGATGGTTACTGGGTGAGATATGAAAACTTGAAGATGGAAAAAGATAAAAGGATTATTGCATTCATGGAAAGGGTTAATGAGATTTTTATGGGAATTCAATGTTGTGGTGGAACTCTGAGTGAAGATGAAATAGTTTCTAAAATTATGAGAGATTTAACATCAACTTATAAGATGAAGGCTACTGCAGTTAATGAATTGAGAACAATGGCTAATACTTCTGTCAATAGAGATACCTTGGTTTGGAAATTATCTTCTTTTGAGCTTGAAGAATTTGGACCCTCTAGAGTTGTGAAGTCTAAACCTGCTTTTCATGCATATACATCATCAACTGGCAAGCAAGATTGGAAAGATTTGTATGCAAAGGAATTGGATGATATGAAGAGAGAAGATGAATAATTTGAGCATCTTGAAGCCCTATTTGCTAGAAGAGTACCTAAAAGACCGGTAGGAAGTAAGTATGAAGAAAAAACACCTTTTAAATATTTTGCATGTAATAAGATAGGTCATTTTGCATCTAGATGTCCTGAAAGGAATTCAAGATTTGATGAAAGAGCTAGAAGATATTTTAAGCCTAACCGTGGATATTAGAACAAGTATAAGTACAAGAAAAAAAATATAAATCATGCTACATTGCAGATGAGGAAGGTGTGACTGATTCTGATGATGAACCGACACAAGACTTTGCTAGTGGTTTCGGCAAAGGAAAGGAATGGGTGTTCCTGGATATCAAGGAAGATGTTCCAACACTGGAAGAGAATGTACCTGAAGAGAAGGCACTTGCTGCTAAATTTGAAGATAAGGATGAATGGGTAATTGATAGTGGATTCACATCATATGACTAGAGATAAAATGAAGTTTCTAACTTTTCAAGAATTCGATGGCAGTTTGGTTAGATTTGGAGATGACAAAGCATATATGATCAAGGGAAAAAGAACTATATCATTAGATGGTAAGCATAATAATGATAATGTTTATTGTGTTTAAGGTTTAAGGCATAATATTTTGAGTGTAGGACAATTGGTGGATAAGGGATTTCAATTACAGTTCAAGGATGGAAAATGCAAAATCATTAATAGATCTAGATTGGAGATTGCAACCAGTACTTAGACAAAAGGTAATATATTTCATTTGAATTTCGGTGAGAAGACATGTTTGATTGCACAAATTGATGAGAGTTGGCTATGACATAAAAGGCTATGTCATGTGAATTTTGATTGCATGGTGTACTATCATAAAATTATGACCCTAGCAATTTATGATTGCATTAGGGTCCTCACGCATGCGAACTCAGCTCCTCTAGCCTGATCGGAGATCAGAGAGTGCTCGACTTGTGAAAATTGCTTCTTCCTTGGCCTCCGCATCACTCTGTCCACACTCTACCCTATAGAAAGGGGTAGGAAAGGGGCATGTCACCTCTGTCCCCCCTTGGACAGGGGTGTGGCACCCCTGTCCTCCCAGGACAGGGGCTACCCTCCCTATTTTAGGATAGGACCTTTCTAGTGCAAGCATTGTGGGTTGTGCAGTGAGCGGGAAATCTCCTCGATGTTGGCTCGTGATGAAATTCAAATCCTTCAAACATGTATTTGAGGGGCATTTTTCCTCTCATTTGGATAAGCTCAATAAGTTGGATAAATGGGAAATTCATAAGTGATCAAGCATTCAAGAGCATTCAAGCATTCTTTTCCAACATTGAGCATTCTCAAGTCTCCCTTCAAGGTTAGGTGTTGCATTCAAGTCAAGGATTCAACCATTGAAGAGGAGATTGCTTTCAACATTTAATTCCACACAAGATTTTTTATTAGCATTGCTACTACAACCTCCCTTGTGGTGATTTACAATTCAGTCTTTCATTTACATCTACTTGCAAGTACTTTCTTTTAATACTTGGTTAATTTCAAAAATGGGGTTTGACCTAAAGGAAAACCCCCAATCCCAATACATTTCCCTCTCTTTTCTATGTGTAGGTTGCAGGTGCGCAAGTATACTTTCAGATTCATGATTCATTTGCAAGGGTAGAAAAACCCTTTTCATTTTGCGGATTTCTCGGAGGATCGTGTACATTCCCGCCTTGGTCTGGACAACTTTTTATCAAATTTGTAGGGCAACTTCATCTCAACATTTTACTATGAAATCCAAATGCACAACCTCATCCCATATTCAGATCTCAAGTTATAACCGATTCTTTGTCACTTTTGCACTACATAATTCAATCAATTTCCATTTCAAATTAAACAAAGGGAATAAGGGGATCATCATAACATCCTTAATTCATTGAGAATTTATTCTATCATCTTTGTGTGGAGATTGGATCTAGTGAATTACCCCTTAGCTCCCTAATGTGATGGTGAAAAGTGTTTGGAGGATAATCAATAGTGAAATTCTCATCTCTCTTTGAGGGAAAGGGTTAGTTTTCCTCTTGATCTACCTCTCACCATTTTCTCACCATCACACATGGTAAAGATCAGTTCAACTAAGGCAGTTAGAGATATACCTAAGATTGTGAAGCCCTATAATCCGATATGTAAAGAATATCAAAAGGGAAAATAGGTCAGAACATATTTTAAGAGTATACAAGACAAATCTAATGATGTTCTTGATCTTATTCATACTTATTTGTGTGGCCCTTCTAGAATTAAAAGTTTTCAAGGTGGTAGATATTTTATGCTAATCATTGATGTTTATTCTAGAATGATGTGGGTTACTTTTCTAAGGGAGAAATATGAGGCTTTTTAAAAGTTTAAATCTTTAAAGCTAAGGTTGAGATAGAGACATGATTCAAGATTAAGTGTTTAAGGTCAGATCATGGTGGAGAATTCACATCCGGTGAGTTTAACAACTTTTGTGAGAAGCATGGCATAAGGAGACAATTTTCTACTCCCAAGACACCTCAACAAAATGAAGTTGTGGAAAGGAAGAACAAAACTATCTTGGATGCTGCTAGAACAATGATGATGGAAGCTAATCTACCTAATATCTACTAGAGAGAAGCAACAAGCACAATAGTTTACACATTCAACAAATTACATATCAAAGGAGAAATTGGTAAGGTACCTTATGAAGTATGGTTTGGCAATACACCTATAGTTAAGTATTTCAGAATCTTTGGTAGTAAATGTTATATCAGGAGAGATGATTTCATTGGCAACTTTGATCCTAGAAGTGATGAAGGAATATTTCTTGGTTATTCTAATGAAAGAAAAGAATATAGATGTTATAACAAGAGATTGCAGAGAATTGTGGAGAGTGCTAATGTCAAGGTGGATGAGTTGAATAGAAGTCAAATCCAAGTTTATGAGCAAGAACCGATAGTGAAAATGATCATAACTGAACTAGTAACACCTTTACCACAATAGAATGTTGAACCAGTTACTCCGGTAGTATCAGAAAAGTCAACAGTAACTGAAGAACCAGAAAGAGGAACAGAGAGTTAGAAGACTCCTAGGTATGTAAAGATGAATTATTCAGAAGATTAGATCATTGGGGATAAGAACAATGGAGTGATGACAAGAAGAAGGTTGACAATTAATGAGGTATGTTTAATTTCTCAAGTTGAACCGGTATAAGTAATTGAAGCATGTAAAGATGAATGTTGGTTGAAAGATATGGAAGAAGAATTGGACCAGATAGAGAAGAATAACACATGGAATTTAGTTCCCCGACCTAAAAATGAGAATGCTATTGGAAGTAAATGGGTTTTTAGGAATCAACTAAATGAAGATAGAAAAGTTGTAAAGAATAAATCTAGATTGGTTTGTAAGGGATATTCTCAGAAGGAAGGAATTGATTATGCTGAAACTTTTGCACCTGTAGCTAGGATTGAAGTTGTAAGATTATTTCTTGCCTATGCTGCACATAAAAACTACAACATTTATCATATGGATGTTAAGTGTGCCTTTTTGAATGAGGATCTTGATGAGGAAGTTTATATTGATCAACCTGATGGTTTTTCACTTTCAGATGATAAAAACATGGTTTGCAAGTTAAGGAAAGCTTTATATGGATTGAAATAGGCATCTAGAGCTTGGTATGGAAGGTTAGACAAATATCTTTCGAAGCTTGGTTTCACTAAAGGTAATGCTAATAGTAATCTATATTATAAAGTCACTAATGATGATATACTGATTATTGAATTTTTTGTTGATGAAATTATTTTTGGAGGTGAAGATAAGTTGTGCATGGAATTTTCTAAAAATATGGAGAAATAATTTGAAATGTCTATGATTGGGGAAATGAAATTTTTCTTAGGTTTGTAGATTACTCAGATTGATAAAGGTATTTTCATCTGTCAAACTAAGTATGCTAAGGAATTGTTGAATAAATTTGGTATGGTAGAATCTAAATCAGTAAGTACTCCTATGGTTACAAGTGAGAAATTGACAAGGAAAGATGAATCTGCACCAACAAATCCTACAAGATACAAGTCTATGATTGGAGGTTTGCTATATTTGACTTACCCTAGGCCTGACATAATGAATGTTGTTTACATGGCATCAAGATATCAAAGTGATCCTAGAGAAAATCATGAGAGTGCGGTTAAAAGAATTTTTAGATACTTGCAAGGTACATCTAAATATGGTTTGTGGTATCCTAAGGATGATGACTTTACTTTATGTGAATATATTGATGTAGATTGGGCAGGTGATGTTGATGACTAGAAAAGTACTTCTGATGGATATTTCTTTCTTGGGAAGAAGTTGGTTTCATGGATCAACAAGAAACAATCATGTATTTCTTTATCTACTACTGAAGCTAAGTATGTTGCTGCTACTACTATCTGTACACAAGTTCTATGGATGAAGCAAATATTGAAGGAAATCAAAGTGCATTGCATTAGACTGGTAGTTATTCACTGTGATAACTTTACTGCTATTGACATATCAAAGAATTCAATATTTCACTCTAAGAAAAAGCACATATCTATCAAGTATAACTTTTTGAAGGAGAAGGTGGAAGAAAATGAGGTTAGACTGGTTTATGTGAACACTAAAGAGTAGATTGCAGATATTTTCACTAAACCTTTGCCTAAAAAATCATTTGAGTACCTCAGAGACAGATTAGGGGTTTCTGCCCCTCCGACAGAGAAATGATTGATGCTATTTGGCATCATTTTGGTATGCATTATCAGAGATATTATTCATTTCAGATTGATGTGGGGATGCTACTATTCAAGGGGAGTAGTTAGCCTTGTGATTCAGTGGTTTATGTTTTTGCTTTGATATTTATGTCAGATTTCTGGCATTGATGTCAAAGGGGGAGAGATATTCATGTGAAAAACTTAAGGGATATATACATTAGGGGGATAAATTTCAGAACTTCATTGCTATATTCTTGGATGAGAGATTTGTTTGGCATTTATTGGCATTTGGATGTTTTTCACATTTAGTGTTGTCATCAATGCCAAAGGAGGAGATTGTTGGCCATTCGAAGGAATTGATTATGTGTTGCATTGATTTTTTGTCATTGATGTCAACACTAGTTGTTTTGGCTTCTTTACCGATATCCTTCTTGTCTTGGTAAGTTGTTTGGTTTCTAGTTGGATTAGATCATGATGATCCAGTATGCTCTGGTATGTTTGGGTTATGGAATTGTCTTGTTCATGGTACTCAGATTCATGTTCAGTCAATTGGTTTTGATTTGGTGATCAGATGCTATCATGTATGCTAGCAAGCTTGGTTTGTTGTTCTAGCGAGGGTTTCATTGGTAGAGCATTGTTGACGATCTTTGATGTTATGCATAAGTGGTGTTGGTGTGGCTTCTAGTGGAGATTCAGGATGTTGATGGTGATCATGTTCAAGAATTGGTTGATTGGGATCATTGCTTTAGCATGTGTGGACCTATATTGGGTCCCGAGATTATCTAGGTTATGGATCAACTTAATGTAACATGTGGATTGAACTTCTCAATGTGTTTCTAGGATGTCTTATGGGTTGGATATTATTTGTTTGGTCTTAGGATGACATGTTTTGTAATTATGTAATTGATTTATTATTTGTTGGCCGACCTTATTGTTTGTGGTCAAGGGTTTGTATATATATGATGTAAGATCTCATTGTAGATAATGGTATGGAATATGTAAGGGATATAGATATGTAAGGAGTGAATAATGTAATAATCATTTAGGCAGAGGATTTGGTCAATCATTGGTGATCGAGTTGGGTTTATG
Source organism: Cryptomeria japonica (assembly GCF_030272615.1). Lineage (NCBI taxonomy): Eukaryota > Viridiplantae > Streptophyta > Pinopsida > Cupressales > Cupressaceae > Cryptomeria > Cryptomeria japonica. The sequence goes on from NC_081407.1 coordinate 586,455,522, forward strand.
TAAGAGGATTAAGTCCTTTGGTATTGAGCTTAACCAAAACTATACTCAGGCATAGGAGATGCTATCATTGCAGTTCATTCTCTCTTCTGGATTGAAGTCTGGATTTCTATGTAGTCGGTGAGACTCCTTTTGTGATGAGTAGTGTGCTCTAGGTTGTTTTCCTTCCTGCAAGTGCAGGCCCCTCATTTGTAATCACATACTTACTGCAAAAGAATTATCTGATTGTGGGTAGGCTTCCAACTGTGGTTTTTCCCTTTACCAAGTTTCCCACTTATAAATATTTGTGTCATGTGGATGGTATTTATTCTGTAATTGTTGCTTATGCTTAATTGGTTTATTTACTATTTTGGTAATTGGTTTATGTATTCCGGTATTGATCTTTTGGGTTCCGGTATTAAAGTTTTAATTGCTTAAGGTTTCGATAATTTGGTGACAACTGATTCACCCCCCCCTTCTCAGTTGTCTTCTGATTATTTGAACTATCTAACACATACAATATGTTTTCTTTAAATTATCCTAAACTTGTTCAAGGGAACTAGAACCAATAGACAATCCAACATACCTGACTACATGGGGCAAGAAAGTCCCCTTCTTCCTTGGTCCATTCACTTCCTTCTCAAAACAAATCATCTTCCAAATAAATTATAAAAAGGCAACCCTTTCTGATACAAATATTGGCAACCGGTGGGGGGCCTGCTTGCATCCATATACCCTAATGAGAGTATGATCATTCTTAAAGATCCAATCAACGAAATTATGAGTATGACCCTTTTCTGGGTTGTATTCCAATGGCCTGATAACTACCCTTATCTTAGAAGGAAGCCTTTCAACCTGAACCCCAAGTGCCCTGAATATCCACACAACAAAGGCATCACAAAATGCCTTGTAATCATAGTCTCTACTGTTCTCGTCCCATATCCTACACCATAACTGAAATGGGAATCCTTTTCCCTAACCATCCATAGTAGTTAACTTCATCATGTCTCTAAACACATTTATATTTTGGAAGAGTATTAAATGACATAGTAGAGAATAATTATTAAAAGTTCTACTAGTATTCCAGTAAACCAACTGATTGTGCATAATTCTTTCAAGCTCACTGGCAATATCAAATTCCAAGTTAATGTTAGGGTTCTGGATCCTCATGGAGATATACATTAAATCAATTGGTATTATAATTCTATGATTATCACCATAAAATTGACACCAACCATGATACATTTTCAGAAAGAAATCCATAAATTGGAGTGTAGGAAATGAAGCCTTATCATTCACAACCATTGGTATGTTATCCTTGCCTCTTTTCCTAAAATAAGCTACCTCTCACAGTCCAAAACTCTTTACCATCCTTTCATATCTATTGGTAAAAATATTTGTCCCTTTCCTGAAATTTATTTGTTTTCTTTGAACAAAAATATAACTCTTGTACGCCCCTTTATAAAAGGAAACAATTACCAACAGTTGGATGAATTAATTAAAATCCAACCTCTACATTAGAGAGCAGCTCCTCATATGATTTGCAATGAATTTATTATACAAATGATATGCTAATACTTTTTACCAGAAAGCATTCAAAGGCTTCATCATTCATTCATCAACACAAATAAATGCCTTCAAAACTATAAACATAGGAAAATTTTTGAAAGAATATTCAAAGGGAGTTCACAGACTCTGATTTACAAACATACTCACTGCATAAATTCAAAACAAAATAGAGGCTCAACAAATACTAATGGCTGACTGATACTCTCTCATGCCTCACAGGGCAAGGGGGATCAAGCAAATCAATACAATGTGAGTCTTCGAATAACTAATAATAACCATGAACTAAGGAAAAAATACGGAGATAACTGATCACAAAATTACAATCATGCCCATAACAAATTTCTCAAGAAAGAGTACGAATCTCCAAACACACAGATTCAAAGATTGCATAACACAATATTTCATTGATAATCAGTCATTGTATTTTCCAAACAATTCATATGAGAAATCAAAATATTATCCATTGCTCCCAAAAATCACAGTTTTTGGAACCCCTACAATGACAAGCTTTTCAGCTTAAATAGCCACCAAGCCCATAGTTTTTACATAATAATATTACATTTACTTTCATCCAAGTGAAAGAAACCGTTTGAAACAACATAAAAGAAAACTAAATTAATAGCCACTAGGAGGCTTACATTTCATCTTCGGATTAGCTAGGCTTCCACCGTGGCAGAGGAGGTTACGGATCTGTCCCGCTTTGCTGCAAAACCATGCCACTCTAGGTGTGTTATTGAGAAGTTCAGGATAACTTGGAAATAAGGCAGACCAATGTGTAGGATTCTCTACTTCCACACTTCTTTGTCCATGTTTACCTGTGTAACTTTCACCTTGTGAACCTCTAAATGGTCTAAGCAGACAATGAGCATCGATTCAATCCTTGCCACCTTTGAAAAGTCATCCGTGGTCAATGATTTTGTTATCTGAATGAACTGGATCCTCTCTTGAAAAATATTGGTCATGTCTGCAACCTCTTCAATTGTCTTTCTGCCCTCGTTTATGAGTTGAATATTGATACACTTGAGGTCTTTCTACATCGTATCGATCAAGTCGGTCAATCCTTTGAGAAAATTAGTGTATTCTTCATGACCTTGCTTGATGATCGAATTGCGCCATTCCAAATTTTTCTTTGACATGTATAACACATTATCATCCAAGTTCTCCACTTGTTTTTCAGCCAAGAATTTCATCACTCCATATTTCTAAACATTGTTCATATGTGCAAGGATTGATACCCACTTAATCCTTTCTTTCTCCAAGGTGACTATTTCCAATTCTAGCTTCTTGCTCATGCTTTCAGCAGCTTTATAAACTTTTACCAGATTAATAATATAATCTAATCCCTATTGTATAATAAGGTCCAACCAACCATTTATTGAACATCTCTGTCACTACCCTGTTCCTTTGAACTTGATCTAGCATTTTCTGGTTGGCTGGAGACTTAGTGTCAAATGACACCGGTATTTGTGACAATGGTTGAGGGTCTAGATTGTGGATGGGATCGATGTACTCAGCCATCTAGGTAACAACTTTCTTTAGTTCTCTTTTGTCCTTCTCATCTTTCCACGTTCTGGAAATTATCCTCTTCGTGGAGGATTCTAAATGGCTAACATCTACAGCCCTTGAAGCAACCCCCAAATTTATCTTTTCAATAGTAAAATCCTTCTCCGTAGCCTTGTCTGCATCTCTTTCTGGAACTAGTTTGGCCACTTCAGTCATCCAGTGACATGTTGTTTCATCTACATCAAGCATTTCTTTTGTTTTGAGTTTCCTTGGGTTCGACGCCTTCCCCAAACATCTGCTAACCATGTCCTCCATTGGGATTGTAACTGGCACCACACTCTATTTTTTCCCAATAACAACTTCCAACCATCTTGGTGCGTTTGCAGGTTCCTTAGGTGGTGGAGTTGTTTGTGCATCTGGTGAAGTGACAATTACCAAGGTGTTCATGGGATCTTGTCAAATTTCCTCTTCCTTATTTGTGTCCATTTCCTGCATCTTGGGTTCATATTGATCCTGTGAATCCATTATTTGTTCAAGCTCTTCACTGGGGTCCAAGTCTATGACAACCTATTTTAGGATGGGCTCCCTACTCTTCCTTTTACTCCTGGACCGAGTTACTCGAGCAACTGTGAGACCAGACGGGGACCTCTTTGACCTCCTAGGTTGAATTTTCTCTACAACGAGCCTTGAAACACCTGCAACATCAACAATTTTGTTAGTGGAAGAAACATGAGATTGAATCACAATGTGTAAATCAATTCTTGGTTCATGTGAGGACATGTGAAGTCCGTCCTTAAAATTCTGGTTGCTCAACCATCTCTCTATTCTCCTCACAACATTGAAGGTTCTAGTTTGGATACTATCATCTTCCTTTTTATTTCAGTCAATTTCTAGAATCAATTTTCCTATAACCTCGGTATCAAACTAAGGATCCAAAACATCCCCCTCTGTATCTTCTGATATGCAGGATATATTAATTTGAAGCATCATGGTAGTTATCTGCTGCAAAGTGAATCTGGACCATAGTCTCTTTCTTACTTCATACTTATCACTGCAGTTCTCCTGATAATCCTCTATCTGAGGTTCATGACAAAAATGACTATCTACATTTAGGTTCACCATTGCATAACCCCTTCTATCAAACTTTCGCCTTGCCACATATGGCTGCAAGTTCATCTTTTTGAACTCTAGTTCCAGGTTGAAGGTGTCTAATATAGACTTACAACTATAATATCCGAGTTCAACTAGGAACACAACTCTAGACTCACCCTTTGCTCCTAATCTTTAGTAAATGTGGGCCAACTGCCTGCTGACCTCTATAAGCACGTAGCTGTCAAAAGCGTACCTGGGCAACTTGAATGGTTGGCCCTCAAAGCCACCTACCCGTATGTAAGTAAAATAGCGAAATTGAATAAAGAAACTTCCATATATACTCACAAATTCCATAGCTTCAACAGACATCCTCTTGTCTGCATCACCCTGGAGCTCAAAGGCAAGTCTTCCCGCAAAGACTCCATTCCACCTATCAATCTGCTCAACATGTCTCTATTTTTGTAACAGGGGGTAATAGTTGTATACCCTCATTCCATCAATCCAGGGTTCATTAGGCTATCCAGGCCAATCCCTTGTTCAAGCTAAAATATAGAAAAAATAGGAAGACATATAAAACCCTGACATCCCCACAAAATTGCTCAATCCTTCGTGAAGTCTCTCTGCAATTACCTAAGACCAATCTAGATATCTGTCATTAGATAGAACCACTTGGATGAAAAAGTACATCCAATCCTCCCAATAGAAGGAATGTGAGTTCCCCTTTACTCTGTTCAAAATAATAACAATATCCCACACCTCTGTGATGAAGTGCTCTCTGGTCAAGGGCTTGGGTAACCGTGATCCTCCTTTCCAAATCTTCAAGAGACAATTCCTAGCAATTACGTTCCTGTACATGCTCTTCTTTTATGAGAAATAGGCATATGAATTCCCAATAGTCCAATCCTCATACTCATCTTTGTGTGGAATACCCATTGCTGCCATTACCATTTCTCTATTAATAATTACTAGCGCCTCACCATCGCTTGTTCTAATACATCTATTCTCAGAGTCATATCTGCTCATGCAAGCCATCACTAAATCCAGATACAGTGCGACAAGTGGGAACGCAACAACTTCCACAAGACCACTTTTATCTATTTTCTCCATTAATGAAATAGTCTGAGGGTTCTTAGTTCTTTCTAGGAAATCCCCTAAATCTACATGAACCAAGGAGGTGTCTTCTAATTCTAGAAAAATACTCACTAGACATGAGGTCCGACCAAGCTTTGGCAGCATTGGCCTGATACTACCTATCTATACTCTTAACCAAGAAAATCTAAAAACAAGGCAGTATCCTACCCCAACAATTAAGAGATTTTCCCTTTTCTATACTGATAAATCCTTAGAACTTAAAGAAACACAACTTAGTAGGAATCAACTAAACTTACCCATTACGACCATGAAAACTGGAAATTCCTCAAGAGAACAGAGCTGGTTTTACCATCGGCACCTCCAATTTGCTCAAGTATGGCAGCTGCAACCTTCTCAAATATGGAGATAAATTCACACACATTTCCTTCAATCAGATGGGAAAATGTCTATAAAGCCACACACATGCTTCATCATGATTTACCCAAGCGTGTGAAGTAATAGTGAAATGACAAAAATCTAACACCTTCTTAATTATCCATCACTTCTGCACAAGTTGCTCGATGCACTCATGATTACTTTCTATATTTAGAATTTTAAATTGCTGAAAAGGGAATATTCCTTCTTGTCACGCCACTTTCATTTTCATCCAGAAAGCTTTAGAGTTAGTTTTGAAATGAACCCATGAACCTCGAACCATTTGAACCTCTTGACGAAAAGTTCAATGGTTCAAGTTCATTTAAGAGATATAACAGTTAGTGAGTGGCACACGTAAAAAAACTGAGAACGAGGAACAATAAGGACTATTAAACATGAACCTTGAACCTTTTGAACCACTTGAGATTTGGTTCAAGGTTCAAGGCCGCATGTCAACTTAAAACATATGGACCCACACTCATTAAATAACCATACATTGCAGTGACTCACAAAAGGCATTCAACCTTGAACCTTATTAACCACTTGAAATTTGGTTCAACAGGTTCAAAACTTCAAAGACCACAAACAAAAGCACACTTGTTCACATGACAACAAAGACCACAAATGACTCTTTTTTATAAAAACGCGCTTTGAACCTTGAACCATTTAAACTTTTTAGAAAGAGTTCAATGGTTCAAGTACGAGGGAAAACAAATGACTCAATGAAAGTAAAGGCACAAAAGGCAACCCGTAAGTATGAATACTTAAAAGAGAAAAAATTCAGGGGGGACTAACATCGACTCTGACTGGGGACTAGAACTATGAAGGAACTAGAAATGAACTCCAGAATCTCTAGTTTCGCAAGCAGAATTTATTTAAAGAGTCAAACAAAAGCTAAACATAAAAGACACACAACTAAAAATCAACAAAACACTATATACAAAACCATGAGGGACTCTCGTTTACAATTGATATAATTTCAAATCTTGACCATTATAGGTCAGAGGAAGAACAATACCATCCAGATATGCAAGTTTGAAAGAATTCGGTCCTTTTACCTCATGAATTAAGAAAGGTCCTTTCCAGAGTGATTCAAACTTGGCATGCGCTCCCTTGGGTTCTCTTCTTCTGTCCCAGAGCAATACCTGATCACCTAGCATGAACTTCCATGACCTTTCTCATTTGTCAAATATCCTCTTCACCCTCATCTAGTGTTTTGTTATCCGGTCCACTAGTTTATCCCTTTCTTCATCAATTCTCATCAAGTGCATAATCCGCTTTTCTAGAGAATTCTGGAAATAAGCGTCTTCAACGATAGTTTGTAGCTTAGTAGCTACCAGCTCCAAAGGAAGTGCTACCTAAGTGCCCACACCATAGACCAGATCAAATGGAGACATCCCAATCACCCTCTTTGGTGATGTATGGTTAGCCCAAAGGGCTTCATACAGTTTCTTATGCCAATCCTTAAAATTTTCACTCACTAATTTTTTCATGATATTAATGAGGTTTTTATTACTGGATTCAGCCTGACCGTTTCCTTGAGGATAATAATTAGATGAGTGAGCAAGGGAGATTCCATGATCATAGCAGAATAAAGAGATTTTGACATAGGAGAAATTGGTAGCGTTGTCAGCTACAATTTTTAACGGAACCCCAAATCGAACTAGGATGTTTTCTTTTAGGAAATTACAAGCAATCTTCGAGGATGTCTTTCGTACTGGAATGGCCTCAACCCATTTAGTGAAATAGTCTGTAGCCGTCAATATATGGGTGTGTCCTGCACTAGAAGTAGGTGTCAAGGGACTAATGAAATCCAGACCCCATTTCTTGAAGGGTTCATCCACAACCACAGGTCAGAGTGGTAATGCTACAAGCTACGGTTTTCCTATGAACAATTTACATTTTACACACTTGGCCACCCATGCATATGCATCCCTAAACATTCTCGACCAATAATAACAGTTCCTTAAGATATTGTAGGCAATCATCGTTGAAGAGAAATGACTGCCACAGGCTTCGTCATGAAATGTTTTCAAAAGAGACTCCTGGAGCGATTTATCAACACAACGCAAGAAGGTCCCATCTAGTCCCCTCTTATATAGTACATCATTAAAAATTACATACTTAAAAACTTTTAGCCTCAAGTTCCTCTTCTCTTTTGTAGAAAGATGTTTTGGGCAATCTCCATATGTCAAATAATAAGCTACATCTACAAACTAGGAATCTTGGAGACCAACAAACAAGACTAAAGGAAATTCCTCTGTCAACTCCTCCTTACTCTCAACAATCAGCTTGCACAAACCCTACCCCCTTACCAACTTTGTGGGCGTAATGTCTAAATTGAACTCCTGAATTTTTGACACCTAAGAGGCTCTTTCATTCATTCCCATGTCTTGTTGTGTGAATATGCTTTTGATTGCTGAATGAGGCACATAAACAATAGCATGGGAATGGAGAATATAATACCTGAACTGCTTTATAGCCTTCACAACTCTATATGCTTGCTTTTCCATTATTGAATACTTCAATTCATGCTTTTTTAGTGGTACACTCATGAATGACATTGGGACTTCATCATTATCCTCATTCTTCTATAATAAAATCCCTGACATAGTATGCTCTGAGGTATAGTAGTAGATAAAAAAATCTTTAATGAAATCAGGATTAACTAGAACAGGTGCCTAACCAATAGCATTCTTTATTTAGGTGAACGCTTTCTTCCCTTCCTCACTCCATTTAAAAACTTGTTTCTAACTCATCAAATTCACAATGTATCTGGTAGTCTTTGCAAAATCCGGGATGAACCTCCTTAGAAAATTTACCTATCCAAAGAAGGATCTAACGACATTCCTACTTGATGGTAGAGTTATCTATTGAATTGCTCTTACCCTTTTAGGATCTATTTTCACCCCTTCCTTAGAAACAATATGACCAAGCAACTTACCTTTCGTGACTCCAAATACTGACTTCTTTGGGTTCAAGGATACCCCATGCTCGCAGCACCTCTATAACACTTGTCTCAAGTCCCGTAGGTGATGCTTTCTTCTTTTTGAGAATACTATTAAGTCATCCAAATATACAACAATAATCTTATCCTTTAGGTGACCAAAGGACAAATCCATAGCACGCGGAAACTTTGCTCTTGCATTAATCAAACCAAAAGGCATTCGGTTATAGGCAAATGTACCCTAGGGAGTAATAAAGGTAGTTTTATGTTGATCATCATCCTGAACACTGATTTGGTTATATCTCAAAAATCCATTGAGCATGGACATCATCTTTGATCCTGAAACTATTTGTAGAATGTGGTCCATGGATGGTAATGGATAGTTGTCTTTTAGGCTAGCTTGGTTAAGATATCTAAAATCTATGCAGATCCTTATTTCTCTATTTTTCTTTCTGACAGGTACAATACTATCTATCCATGTAGAATGATGGATGGGATATATAATCTTAGCTTTTAACATCTTATCTACTTCCTGGAATATATCTTGAGCTAATTTTGGATTGAAGCTTCTAAGCTTTTGCCAAAAAGGCATTACTTTAGTTTCAGGGGAATTTGATGCTCGAATTTTCCGTCTCTAAAAATTTTAAGATCGTCATAGCACCAAGCAAACACGTCCTTGAACTCCAACAGAAGACTAATGAACCTCTCCTTTTCTACTGGCGTGCAACACTTTCCCAGATTGATATATTTAGGTTCATTCTCAATACCAATGTTGACCTTTTCGTAACCTCCAATATCCTGAACCTCTAAGGGCTTGTCACCTTTATTGATCTTGTAGGCATCATGACGATCAAATAGATGCTCCAAAGAAACTAGCCCTTTAGGGATCTTGTTTCCTTTCAAACGCATGATTCCATCATGCAACTCCTTGGCTCGTTATGGAAAAAATTATTTGTACTTTGCATCTGAACCTTCAAAATACATGGCAGAAAACATGTCTACACTCTGCATAAAATTATTGATTTGTTTATCACTTTCAAATACCTGCCAAAAATCAAAGTTGTCTGGGACACTAGGCTGATATATCAACTCTACCCTGTAAATGTCATCAACAAACTTAGGATGTGGGACAAGAAAAGAAGCTGAAACTACTAATGAATCTACTTTTGAATTTAGTTCCCTGGGTATTGCTTCAATGGAAAATGCATCCAAATCCTCGATTTTGTCCCAAACTCTATTTCAATAGTATTTCAACCTTTCATTTTTAACACTAAACAACCCTCTAACTTGTTTTACAATTAGTTTAGCATCTCCTTTAACCCACGAGAGTTTTACTCCCAATCTCTTAGGTTCGGCTAAACCTAACAACAAAGCCTCATACTCAGCTATATTGTTGGTTTTTTTGAATTCTAGTTTAAAAGAAAAAGGAATATGGTTGCTAGAAGGTGGGATTAACACTACACCTACACCAGAACCTGACGCTACACAACTACCATCAAATTCCATTAGCAACAGGCTTTCTTTTCCCTCAGGTTGAGATGAATCTTCCACTACCTCATTATCAGACAAAATCATGTAGTTTCCAAATTGACAATCGTGGTACACAATCTGGGCTCTAGGGTCATCAGATAGAAAAATAATGAATTTGGACTTTGGTTCAGGCTGCAAAATAACTCGCTGTTTTCCAATGGGAATTGTAGCTTGAGACCAATCCATTTTAATTTCACCACCTAAATCTCTACAAAAAGTACGAATTAGCAGCATGCCATAACTAGCCGGGATATCAGCTATCAGAATAGTCAACTTGATTCTTTTATCTGGGTGAGAAGCAAGAACTACTTGAGCATCCTTAATTTGGCCTAGCAAAGGAATTTGCTTTGAATCCATAGAATAGCATCTGCCAAAGGTCTTGGTCAAGGATAGACCTAATGTTTTGGCTACTGCAAAGGGCATTATATTGTCAAATGCACCTAAATCTATAATACAATTATTCAACCTATGACCATTAATGAATAATGATATATAAAAGGGTTCTGGTTTTGACTCAAGGGAAGGTACAAAATTATCTATTTGAAGAGTAGTTATTTGAGGCATTTTTGCATAAGCCACAGGGTGAACTAGTTCATTACAATGTGAGGGCAATATGGCATTTATTGATTGTTGTGTCCCACTGGCCCGTTGTACATTATTCCCTTTTACAAACTGTACAAGCCTATCTAGTTCTTTTGGATTTAGCTTAAGGTACTCGACAGGTGTGATTTGAATTTGAGAAGATTTACAAAATTCTATAATATCAAATGAACTTTCTTTTTCAACAAGCTTTAAAAATGAAGGTTCCTACAACTTTTGATCATTGTTACAAAAATTTGGGTCAAACCCCTTACCTTTGAAAGCCACAACAGATGATGAAGAAGCACCCTGAGGTTTTACATTTTGTTGATTTCTTGTGAGCACAACACAAGAAGGATCTTCTAAAGTAACCAAAATATCACCTCCTCTTTCCGAATCTGAATCGTACTCAAGAAAATGGATTTCAGAGTCGCCAGGTTGCTTTAAAGATTCTTCTTCACCCCATTCATTCAAGGCATCTTTAGAATTCACCAATTGTGCATAACGTACCATCTTAGGACAAAAACTATCACCATGTTCATCAGTGAGGTGAAAAACACACATGTTCTCTTTAGCTGGGGTTGCTTCAATTGGTAATCTTTGCTGAGCAGGGGGTAATTGCAGAGTCTTGTTCCCATAGCCTAAAGACTGGTTTGCATTCCTCCTAGGTACATCTTGATATGGAGAAGGGTATGAGGTACTAGCTTTAGGCAATTGTCTTTTAAGGGTAATTACATCATTCATTAGTCACTGGATTACAGGGTCAGAGGAAGTTGAAGGTTGGGCAATGGGTGTCTATACTTCTCTTTTCCATTTACCTGCCATGATTAAATCATCTTCCAACTCAACTGCAAGTACTTTAACAGTATTTAAATATGCAACTCTTTGCCTACGGATTAGGAAACCTATCTCTAAAGGCATATAATTGATAAAGAAACACTTACGATTATCATCTGAGGGCTTTTGATTAGCTAGAATTTTATGCAAGATCTTATCAAATTTTGCTACAAAGTCCCTCATAGATTCTGGAATTTCTTTCTTCAACTGAGCTAATTGAGCCAAGAGAGAATGTTCATCCTCAACCACTTTGATTCTTGCCTCAAATCTTGTTTTTAGATCTTGCCAGGTTGTTATCACACTATTTGGTAAGTGATAAAACCAATCTGCTGCTACTCCAGTTAGTGTCTGGACAAACAACCTCACAGAAACATCTTCATGTTGAACCGCTATTATCCCACAAGCCACATTGAATGCATTCAGGTGTTCATCAATGGTTATTTTTCCATGCCCACTAAATTTTGGCAAGTGATCCCTAGTACCTTTGGGTAAGGGATTGAGATTTAAACCTAAGTTCAACGGGCCTACAACAGGCCCCCAAGGATTATTTGCTGCCATTGGAAGTATGATATCAAGTGGAGTCGGGTTGATTATATTTGGTAAAGCAAAACCGTGCAAGGTCAGAGCTTGACAAATAGAGGACATAGGTGATGATGGCGATGGGGAAGGAGGCCTAATTCTTTCTCTTCTTTGAGGTAAAAAAGTGGGTTGAAAATTTAGGTTTTGTAACTCCTAAAAAACAGAGTCGACTACCCCCTCCCTTCTTTGGGACCTAGTATATCTCTTTGACTCCAGTCTTGCAACTAGGTGACCAGTCTTATGCTCCAATTCCCTAATAGAGTTGCCAAAAATCTGTTGGTAAATAGATTTGTCCCTTTCTTGAAATTTATTTGTTTTCTCTAAACAAAAATTTAACTCTTGTACACCCTTTTATGAAATGAAACAAATTACCAACAATTGGATGAATTAATTAAAATCCAACCTTTGCATTAGAGGGCAACTCCTCATATGATTTTCAATGAATTTATTATACGAATGATATGCTAATACTTTTTACTAGAAAGCATTGAAAGGCTTCAACATTCATTCATCAACACAAATAAACGCCTTCAAAACTGTAAACATAGGAAATTTTCTGAAAGAATATTCAAAGGGAGTTCACAGACTCTGATTTACAAACATACTCACTGAATAAATTCAAAACAAAAAATAGGTTCAACAAATACTGATGGTTGACCGATACACTCTCATGTCTCACAGGGCAAGGGGGATCAAGCAAATCAATATAATGCGTGTCTTCCAATAGCTAATAATAACCATGAACTGAAGAAAAAATACGAAGATAACTTATCACAAAATTACAATCATGCCCATAACAACTTTCTCAAGAAAGAGTACGAATCTCCAAACACACAGATTCAAAGATTGCGTAGCACAATATTTCATTGATAATCAGTCATTGTATTTTCCAAACAATTCATATGAGAAATCAAAATATTATCCGATGTTCCCAAAAATCATAATTTTCGGAACCCCTACAAAGACAAGCTTTTCAGCTTAAATAGCCACCAGGCCCATACTTTTTACATAATCAAATTACATTTACTTCCATCCAAGTGAAATAAATCGTTTGAAATAACATAAAAGAAAACTAAATTAACAGCCAATAGAAGGCTGACATTTCATCTTCAGATCAGCTAGGCTTCCACCATGGCAGAGGAGGTTACGGATCTGTCTTGCTTTGCCGCAGAACCACGCCACTCCAGGTGTGTTGTCAAGAAGTTCACGATAACTTGGAAATAAGGTAGACCAATTTGTAGGATTCTTTGCTTCCACACTTCTGTGTCCATATTTACCTGTGCAACTTTCACCTTGTGAACCTCTAAATGGTCTGAGCAGACAATGAACATCAATTCAATCCTTGCCACCTTTGAAAAGTCATTTGTGGTCAAGGATTTTATCGTGTGAATGAACTGGATCCTCTCTTGAAAAATCTTGGTCATGTCTACAGCCTCTTCAATTGTCTTGGCGCCCTCCTTGATGAGCTGAATATCAATACACTTGAGGTCTTTCTGCATCATATTGATCAAGTCGGTCAATCCTTTGAGCAACTTAGTGGATTCTTCATGACCTTGCTTGATGATCGAATTGCATCATTCCACATTTTTCTTTGACACATATAACACATTATCATCCAAGTTCTCCACTTGTTTTTCAGCTAGGAATTTCATCACTCCATATTTCTGAACATCTTTCATCTGTGCAAGGACTACTACCCACTTAATCCTTTCTTTCTCCCAGGTGACTGTTTCCAATTCTAGCTCCTTGCTCACGGTTTCAACATCTTTATAAACTTTTACTAGATTAATAATATAATCTGATCCCTATTGTATAATAAGGTCCAACCATTTATTGAACATCTTTGTCACTACCCTATTCCTTTGAACTTGATCTAGCATTTTCTCGTTGGCTGGAGATTTAGGGTCGAAAGACACCGGTATTTGTGACAATGGTTGGGGGTCTGGATTGTGGATGGCATTGATGTACTTAGCCATATAGGTAACAAATTGCTTTAGTTCTCTTTTGTCCTTCTCATCTTTCCACGTTCTTGAAATTATCCTCTTCATGGAGGATTCTAAATGCCTAACATCTACAACCATTGAAGAAACCCCCAAATCTATCTTTTCCGCAATAAAATCCTCCTGCGCAACCTTGTCTGCATCTCTTCCTGGAATTGGTTTGGCCACTTCGGTCATCCAGTGACCTGTTGTTTCATCTACATCAAGCATTTCTTGTGTTTTAAGTTTATTTGGCTTCGACGCCTTCCCCAAATATCTGCTAACCATGTCCTCCATTGGGATTGTAACTCGCACCACACTCCATTTTTTCCCAACAACATCTTCCAACCATCTTGGTGCATTTGAAGGTTCCTTAGGTGGTGGAGTTGTTTGTGCATCTGGTGAAGTGAAAATTACCAAGGTGTTCATGGGATCTTGTTGAATTTCCTCTTCCTTATTTGTGTCCATTTCCTCCATCTCGGGCTCATCTTGATCTTGTGAATCCATTGTTTGTTCAAGCTCTTCACTGGGGTCCAAGTCTATGACAACCTATTTTAGGATGGGCTCCCTACCCTTCCTTTTACTTCTGGACTAACTTACTTGAGCAACTGTGAGACCAGACGGTGACCTCTTTGACCTCCTAGGTTGAATTTTCTCTACAATGGGCCTTGAAACACCAGCAACATCAACAATTTCATTAGTGGAAGAAATAGGAGATTGAATCACAATGTGTGAATCAATTCTTGGTTCATGTGAGGACATGTGAATTCCCTCCTTAAACTTCTGGTTCCTCAACCATCTCTTTGTTCTCCTCACAACATTAAAGGTTCTAGTTTGGATACTATCATCTTCCTTTTTATTCTAGTGAATTTCTGGAATCGGTTTTCCTTTAACCTCGATATCAAAATTAGGATCCAAAACATCCCCCTCTGTATCTTCTGATATGCCAGATATATTAATTGGACGCCTCATGGTAGTTTTCTGCTGTAAAGTGAATTTGGACCATAGTCTCTTTCTTACTTCATACTAATCACTGCAGTTCTCCCAATAATCCTTTATCTGAGGTTCATGACAAAAATGACTATCTAAATTTAGCTTCTCCATTGCATAACCCTTGCTATCAAAATTTTGCCTTGCCACATATGGCTGTAGGTTCATCTTTTTGAGCTCTAGTTCCAGGTTCAAGGCGTCTGATACAAACTTACAACAATAATATCCAAGTTCAACTAGGAACACAACTCTAGACTTGCCCTTCGCTCGTAATCTTTTATAAATGTGGGCCAACTGCCTGCTGACCTCTATAAGCACGTAACTATCAAAAGCATACTTGGGCAGCTTGAATGGTTGGCCCTCAAAGCCACCTACCCGTATGTAAGTAAACTGAGGAAATTGAATAAAGAAACTTCCATATATACTCACAAATTCCATTGCTTCAATAGACATCCTCCTGTTTGCATCACCCTGGAGCTCAAAGGCAAGTCTTCCTATGAAGACTCCATTCTACCTGTCAATCTGCTTGACATGTCTCTATTTTTGTAATAGGGGGTAATAGTTGTATACCCTCATTCCATCAATCCAGGGTTCGTTAGGTAGTCTAGGCCAATCCCTTGTGCAAGCTAAAATGTAGAAAAGATAGGAAGACATATAAAACCCTGACATCCCCACAAAATTGCTCAATCCTTTATGAAGTCTCTCTGTGATTACCTTAGACCAATCTAGATATTTGTCACTGGATAGAACCACTTGGATGAAAAAGTACATCCAATCCTCCCAGTAGAAGGAATGTGAGTTCCCCTTTACTCTGTTCAAAAGAATAACAATATCCAGCACCTCTGTGATGAAGTGCTCTCTAGTCAAGGGCTTGGGTAACCATGATCCTCCTTTCTGAATCTTCAAGAGCCAATTCCTATCAATTACGCTCTTGTACTTGCTCTTCTTTTCTAAGAAATAGGCATATGAATTCCCAATAGTCCAGTCCTCATACTCATCTTTATGTGGAATACCCATTGCCGCCATTACCATTTCTCTATTAATAATGACTAGCACCTCACCATCGCTAGTTTTGATACATATGTTCTCAGAGTCATATCTGTTCATGCAAGCCATCACTAAATCCAGACACGGTGCGACAAGTGGGAATGCATCAACTTCCACAATACCACTTTTAACTATTTTCTCCATTAATGAACCGGTCTGAGGGTTCTTAGTTCTTTCTAGGAAATCCCTTAAATCTACATGAACCAAGGAGGTGTCTTCTAATTTTGGAAAAATGCTCACTAGACATGAGGTCCGACCAAGCTTTGGTAGCATTGGCCTCATACTACCTATCTATACTCTTAACCAATAAATTCTAAAAATAGGGCAGTATCCTACCCCAACAATTTAGAGATTTTCCCTTTTCTATACTGATAAATCCTCATAACTTAAAGAAACACAACTTAGGAGGAATCAACTGAACTTACCCGTTACCACCATGAAAACTAGAAATTCCTCAGGAGAATAGAGCTGGTTTTACCTTCGACGCCTCCAATTTGCTCAAGCATGGCAGCTGCAACCTTCTCAAATATGGAAATAAATTCACACACATTTCCTTCAATCAGACGGGAAAATATCTATAAAGCAACACACACGCTTCATCATGATTTACCAAAGCGTGCGAAGTAATGGTGAAATGACAAAAATCTGACACCTTCTTAATTATCCATCACTTCCGCACAAGTAGCTCGATGCACTCATGATTACTTTCCATATTTAAAATTTAAAATTGTTGAAAAGCGAATATTCCTTCTTGTCATGCCACTTTCATTTTCATCCAAAAAGCCTTAGAGTTATTTTTTAAATGAACCCATGAACCTTGAACCATTTGAACCTCTTGACTAAAATTGCAAGGGTTCAAGTTCATTTAAGAGATATAACAGTGAGCGAGTGACACACACAACAACACCAAGAACGAGCAACAATAAGGACTATTAAACATGAACCTTGAACCTTTTGAACTGCTTGAGATTTGGTTCAAGGTACAAGACCGCATATCAATTTAAAACATATGGACCCACGCTCGTTAAATAACGATACATTGCCGCGACTCACAAAAGGCATTTTGAACCTTGAACCTTATGAACCACTTGAAATTTTGTTCAACGGGTTCAAAACTTCAAAGACCATAAACAAAAGCACACTTGTTCACACAACAACAAAGACCACAATTGACTCTTTTTTATAAAAATACGCTTTGAACCTTGAACAATTTAAACTTATTAGAAAGAGTTCAATGGTTCAAGTACGAGGGAAAACAAATGACCCGACGAAATAAAGGCACAAAAGGCAACCCGTGAGTATGAATACTTAAAAGAGAAAAATTGTGGGGGGGACTAACAATATCCATCATATATCCTTCCCTGTCAATCTTGGTAATTGCCTGCCTATTTAGGCCAAAGCATTCTCCAATGCATGATCTTGTGATGACCAAAATAGGTTTTTTGTCAATTCCCCTGATTGTTTTGGTTTCTTTTTTATAATTACGGGCCAAGACCTCAATAAGTTCTACATCTATAAACACATTGGACACTATGACCTTCGCTAAGTCAAGATTCTAGGGGTTGGACCGAGACACTTTCTCATCTCTATTATTGCAAAAATACCAGAAAAGGGATCTACCAGTGTGAGGAATGTCAACATCTCTACATTCTCCCTAGGCATCCTGAAACATTATTTTAGTTCCGGTATTTACAGACCCTGGTAATGCATCTAGAAGGGCTTTCTGTTAAGGGACCTTGGGCTATTCATTTGCTCATACATCCTCCTTCTTCTTCCTAGGCATTTTTCTTTTAAATGCAATTCGAGCAGTGGAGAAGAAGATGGACTTACTTGTTCAACTTTTTCTGCAACACCCAACTCCTTGTGACTTCTTACACCATCTTGACTCTCACTTCGACACTTCTTCAACGCTCAATTTGCACTTTTGATGTGATTTAAATAAAATGCTAGCTCCTTTAATTCAATTTCATAGCATTTAATTCTTTTTGAGCCTCCACATGTGTGGACTATCTGCTTAAATACTACTAATTCCATTTTGCAAACCCACTTTATTTTGTTGACAATATGCTGGATTTGGTCAAGTGTTGTCATTGATGTCAACACTGTATCCTGGTTGGAGACTATCCTGGTTGGATCTATCCCAGTTAGTCTTGGTGATCTTCTTGGTTTTGGCTGTGATTTTGATCTGGTATGATCAGATCTCTGGATTCGGTTTTGGATGCTTATTCTGGATGGTTACATACTTGCTATATTCTATTGGTTCATAATTTGGTGCTTTGGTTGTTATCGCTTTTGGTACTTACTAGTACCAGCTAGTTTCTGGCTTTAACAACTTGCCTTTGATATCCCAAATTACTTTACCTATATGCATTATTTGGTTACTTGGTCAGTGGATTTTGGGTCCGGCTTATGGAATTGGTTTCTATCATGCTGAAGGTGTTTCTTGATCATGTTCTAAGTATTTGGTGACTTTTCATTGGATGGGGTGTTGTTATGATGGTCCTATTTGGATCTGGTTAAACTTTCTATTATTTCACTGAGGGTTTCTACTGGTTGGTGAAGCGTGTTGGATTTTTGTCTTAGCAGAATCTCTGATGGATATAATTATTTGAATACTCGATTTAGGTCCATTCTATGTAATGTAAATCATAATATTGATCTGGTGGCATTGTGTGATGTAATTTTTGTAATTATGGGTTTAGGGTTTAGGTGACCTTGTCAATAAGGTTGATGATTTGTATTTATAGGTGACTTATTCATGTAATTTGCATATTCATGGGTTGGATGGTTATTTCTACATTATTAGAGGAAGGACTATGTGTGAATAAAGTCATATCATTAAAGTGAAGGTCGAAAATGTTTTGTATTGCAGAGAAGACATCAATGCTTAATTGTTCATTTCTTTTCGGATTGTAGTCGGATGTTTATGTAAGTCAGTGAGACTTCCCTTTGTGATGAGAAGTGCACTCTAAGTTGTTGGCCTTTCTGCAAGTGCATACCCCATTGTAATTATTCATCATACTATTGCAAATTATTCATTTTATTGTTGGTAGGGTTTCCCACCATGGCTTTTCCCTTTCCAGGTTTTCTATGTCAAAATATTGGTGCTATGTGTGTTGTACTTTCATGATATATCTTTCATTATGTTGTGCTCTGATATAAGGTTTATAATTGAATTAATTGATGTACTTGTGAGTAAACTGATTCACCCCCTCTCCCCTCTCAGTTCACTGTCAATATCAGATCATTCCAACAATTGGTATCAGAGCGAGGTCCTCTCTGCAGAAGCTTAATCGCTTGATGAGATTTAATGGCAACTGCATCAAGTTCCCCATTCAATCCTTATTGAAAGGAGAGTCTTAGATTTGATGGTACTAATTACAAAATATGGAAGGAGTGAATGAAGATTCATATCAGACGTCTTGGAGCTGAAGTTTGGGAGATAGTGGAGAAAGGGTATATACCTCATGATCCTAATTTTAGAACACTGACACCTATTGATGAACATAAGAGAGCTTAAAATGATGTGAGAGAAAATGAAGCATTGTTAAGCACCCTATCTATTGAAAGCTATTGAATGTCATAGAGTTGGAGAATGCTAAGCTAATCTCGACAAAGCTTGAAACTCTTTATGAAGGCGATCAGGCTATGAGAAGTCCAAAATTTGAAGGTTTCTAGGTAAGATATGAAACTTTGAAGATGGAAGAAGATGAGAAGATAAGTTCTTTCATAGGTAGAGTCATTGAGATTGTCATGGGTATCAAATGTTGTGGCGAATTGGTTAGTGAGGATGAGATAGTGTCAAAAGTTCTGAGAGTTCTACCTCTAGCTTATAAGATGAAGGCTACTGCTCTCAATGAGCTCCAGACAATGTCAAGTACCCCTATGTCCAGAGATACATTACTTGGGAAATTGACTGCTTTTGAACTTGAAGAACTTGGAGATCAGAGTGCTGCTAAAACTGAGACTACATTTAAAGCATCTGCCTCTGGTAAGAAGAAGATAGATTGGAAGGAGATGTATACTAAGGATATGGAGGAAATTGAGAGAGAAGAAAGAGAACTTGAAAAGTTGGAAGCCTTGATTGCTAGAAGAATTCCCAAAGGTCCAGCTAGAAGTATGTATGAAGAAAAAGTCCCTTTTACATATTTTTCATGCAATAAGATTGGTCATTTTGCTTCTAGATGCCCTGAAAGAGCTACTAGGAATCATGAAATATTTGTGAGGAATTATAAGCCTAATCCTAAATATTAGAGAAGCCATAGATTCATAAGGAATAAGAATAAATCATGTTATTATGCTGGTGATGATGATTTTGGTATTTTTGATGATGATGATGAACCTTTGAGTGGATCTGGTTATGGTGCCTCATCCGATAAAGACTGGGTCTTTATTGCTATTAAGGATGATTCTCCAGAATTTGTCATTGAAACAACTCATACTGAAGAAAAGGCTTTAGCTGTAAAAATTGAAGAGAAGGATGAATGGATCATAGTTAGTGGATTCTCACATCACATGACTGGTGACAAGAGAAAGTTTTTATCATTGCGAGAATTTGATGGCAGATTGGTCAGATTTGGAGACAACAAGGCGTGTAGAATAAAAGGAAAAGGAACAAAATCATTGGATGGTAAGACTAATACTGATAATATTTATTATGTTAAAGGCTTAAAGCATAATCTTTTAAGTGTAGGTCAAATGGTGGATAGATGATTTCATTTGCAATTCAAGGATGGAACAATAGATCTAGATTGGAGATTGCTTCAAGAAATCAGACCAATGGAAATATCTTTCATTTGAACTCCGATGAGAATGCTTGCTCGATTGCTCAGATTGATGAAAGTTGGTTATGGCATAAGAGGACATGTCATGTAAATTTTGATTGCATAGTGAAGATCAATTCAATACCTGTTGTCATAGATTTGCCCAAGATTTTTAAACCTCATAATCCGCTATGTAGAGAATGTCAAATGTTTAAGTAAGTTAGAACTTCTTTCAAAAGTATACATGATAAATCTAATGAAGTTCTTGATCTTATTCATATTGATTTGTGTGGACCAGAAAGGACTAAAATCTTTCAAGGTGATAGAATTTTATGTTACTTATTGATGACTATTCTAGAATGACGTGGGTAGCATTTTTGAAAGAGAAATCTGAAGCTTTTGAGAAATTCAAAATATTTAAAGATATGGTTGAGACTGAGACAAGACTGAAGATAAAATGCTTAAGATAAGATCATGATGGTGAGTTAAACAATTTTGGTGAAAGGAATGGTATTAGGAGATAAATTTCTGCCCCTAGGACTCCACAACATAATGGATTAGTGGAAAGAAAGAACAAAACAATTTTGGATGCAGCAAGGAAAATGATGGCAGGAGCTAGATTACCTGATATCTATTGGAGGGAAGCTGTCAATATAGTGGTATATACTTTCAACAGAGTGCATATAAAAGGTGATACAAGTAAGACTCCTTATGAATTATAGCTTGGTCATACTCCTATTGTCAGATATTTCAGAATTTTTGGAAGTAATTATTACATTAGAAGAGATGATGCATTAGGAAAGTTTGATCCTAGAAGTGATGAAGGAATATTTTGGGGTTATTCTACTAAGAGAAAAACATACAAATGTTATAACAAAATATTGAATAGGATAATGGAGAGCATAAATATCAAGGTGCATTGCAATAATCATATGAGATAATTTGATTATGGATCGGAAGATGAATTTATCATAACTAAACTAATAATGCAAGAATCAATTTAGAATAGTGAAGTTGTCACTCCGATAACATTAGAAAATTAAATAGTGGCAGATGAACAACAAAATGAGTCAGCAAATCAAGAAAAATCAAAGACTCCTAGGTATGTAAAACTAAATCATTTTGAAGATCAAATCATTGGAGATAAAAGGAAAGGTGCGATGACTAGGAGAATTTTAGCTACTGAAGAGGTATGTTTAATTTCTCAATTTGAACTAGAATCATTTATTGAAGCATGTAATGATGAAAATTGGATAAAAGCAATGGAAGAGGAAATAGATCAGATTGAAAAGAATATGACATGGGAACTAGTACCTAGACTTAAAGACAAGAACATTGTTGAAACTAAATGGGTTTTCAGGAATAAATTGAATGAGGAAGGTCAAGTTGTAAGGAAAAAGGCTAGATTGATTTGCAAAGGTTATTCATAGGAAGAAGGAATTGATTATGGAGAGACTTATGCCCCGGTTGTGAGAATTGAAGCAATAAGAATTTTTCTTGCTTATGTTGTACACAAGAACTACAAAGTATATTAGATGGATGTTAAATGTGCATTTCTGAATGGAGATCTTGAAGAGGAAGTTTGCATTGAGCAACTTGATGGATTTTCCTTATCAGAAGACAAGGACATGATTTGCAGATTGAAGAAAGCTTTATATGGACTAAAACATACCCCTAGAGCATGGTATGCTAGATTGGATAAGTATCTTTCAAAGCTTGGTTTCAATAAAGGTAATGTTGATAGTAACTTATATTTCAAAATTGAACATGATGACATATTGATTAATGAAGTCTTTGTGGATGATATCATTTTTGGAGGAGAAGAAGGTCTATGCATGAAATTTGCTAATGATATGAAGAATGGATTTGAAATGTCTATGATTGGTGAGATGAACCTTTTCTTAGGTTTGCAAATTACTTAGACTGATAAAGGTATTTTCATTTGTAAAACTAAGTATGTGAAGGAGTTACTTAAGAAATTTGGACTTGAGAATTCTAAACCCGTCGATACTCCTATGATAATTGGTTGCAAATTGTCAAAGGATGATGAATCCCCTAAAGTGAATCCAAGCAAATACAAATCAATGATAGGTGGTTTGTTGTACCTAACTTAGACTAGACCTGATATAATGAATGTTGTTTGTATTGCTTCTTTATTTCAGGTAGATCCTAGAGAAATTCATGATATTTATGTCAAGAGGATATTCAGATATTTGGCAGGTACAATAGACTTTGGGTTATGGTATCCAAAGAATCATGACTTCACATTATGTGCATATACAAATTCTGATTGGGAAGGAGATGTTGCTGACCGGAATAGCACTACTGGAGGTGCATTATTTCTTGGGATGAAGTTGGTTTCATGGCTTATATATATATATTACAATATTGACTTGTGCACACCCCTTATGAAAGGAAAGCAAATGAACCAACAGTTGGGTGATCCGAATTAAGGTTCATCCTCTGCATTAGAGGACATCTCCTCGTGAGATTTGCAATAAATTTTTATGTAGTTACTTTAGAAACGAATACTTTTCACCAGAAAGTGCAAAAGGCTTTTGCATTCATTCATCAACACAAAAGAATGCTACAAAAGATCTATTTATAAGTGTGAAGCTCACAGACTTCTCTTCCGCACATATTCATTCAATAAACTCAAATTAAAGTAAGATCAAAGTAGTGTAAATGTTGACCGATTCTCACTCATGCCTCACAAGACAAGGAGAATCAGTGCCATTTAAACAACAATGAAATTTCTTGTAAACAATGAAAATCAATGAATTCACAAACATAGAAAGAACTCGTAATGAAATGACATATTTCACACATCAACATACATCTCAACAGAGATCACTAATCCTTCAAACACACATATTTTTAAGATTGCATCAAAATAGAATTTCATTCAAGTACCAGAAATATTAGTTCTGAGAAATTCAAGGAAAATCAAATTTGTTCCTCCAAATCAAAGTTTTTTAGACCCTCACAAAGCTTTCTTTTTTTACATATATAGCCTCCAGGCCAATAGTTTGTTACAAAATAACCCTAATCCTTTTAACTCTAACCTAGATTCAAAGAAATCATCTACTTTGACCTTTATGAAATTAAATAAACAAAGGCCACAGATAGGATGCCAACTCATCCGTTAGCCGATCATGACTCCATCGTGGAAGAAGCGACTGCTGATTTGTCCTGCTTTTCCATGACACCATGCACATTATGCCACTCCAGATGCACTGCTGAAAAGTTCAAGATAACTTGAAAGTATGGGAGTCTGATGTGTAGGATACGCTACTTCCACATTTCCTTGTCCATGTTCACCTGCATAACCTTGGCTTTATGTGCCTCCAAGTGATCAAAGCAGACTGTCAGCATCGACTCTATCCTCACCACTTTTGAAAAGTCATCGATGGTCAGAGATTTTGTTTCTTTTACAAGTTGTACTCTTTCTTTGAAGATATTGGCCATATCTACAATGACTTCAATTGTCTTCCCATCCTCCTTCATGAGTCATATATCAATGCACTTTAAATCCTTCAACCCTTTAAGTAATTTAGCAGATTCGTCATGGCCTTGCCTAATAATCAAATTTCTCCATTTGACATTCTTTCTTGACACATAAAGCACATTATCATCTAGATTTTCCACTAGTTTCTTGGTTAGGAATTTCATCACACCAAACTTCTGCACATCATTTATTTGGGCCAAGACTGCCACCCATTTGGTTCTTTCCTTCTCCCATGCAATAATTTCTAGCTCTAGTTCTTTGCTCATAGTTAAGGCATCTTCATATACTTTAACCAAACTAACAATGTAGTCTGAACCTTGCTATGCAATAGAATCAAGCCATTTATCAAATATTTCAGCTATCATGCAACTCGTCTGGACTTGATCTAACAAATTCTGGTTCACCGGTGATTTAGGGTCAAAGGAAAATCATCTGAGACAGTGGCCAAGGGATTGGATGATGTATGGCATTAATGTATTCTGCCATTTGGGTGACAATCTATTTCATCTCCTTCTTGTCTTTCTCATCCTTCCAAGACCTGGATATCATCCTTTTTGTGGAGGATTCCAGGTGTTTAGCATCTACCACCCTTGAAGCAACTCCTAAATTAGTTTTCTCCATAGTAAAGTCATCTTCAGTGGCCTTCTTTGAATCTCTGCTTGAGATGGGTTTAGCTACTTCAACCACCCAATGACCTGTAGCCTCATCCACTTCCACCATTGCCTGCATTTTGAGCTTCTTTGGTTTAGATAATTTCCCGAGGCACTTGCTCACCATATCCTCCATGGAAATTGTAATAGGGACAACATTACGTTTCTTCGCAATTGAAGCTTCTAGCCATCGAGGAGTGCTGGAAGTTTCTTTAGATAGTGGAGGTGTCTGAGCATTCGAGGAGTCAATAATGGTCAAAGTGCTCATTGGGTTTGGCCCTTATTCAGGTTCCTTACCTGCATCTGTATCTTGCAATGGAGGGTTACTCAATACTTGCTTATTCATTGTCACTTTAGTTTCTTTAGCTAGATCCAAGTCCACAACAATTTGGTTCACCATTGGTTCTTTGCTCTTCTTTTTTCTCCTTTAGCAAGTAACTCAAACTACTAAAGAATTTAGTGGAGACCTCTTTGACCTTCTGGGTTGAAACTCTTCAATAATTGGCCTTGTGTTACCTACAATATCAACAATCTTGTTAGAGGAAGAAGTAGGAACCTGAGTTGTAGCACATGGACCAACTATTAATTCATGAGGAGGCATGTTTGAATCCTTTGAAATTTCGATCCCTTAGCCATTTTTATGTTCTTGTTATGACGTTGAAGGAATTGGCTTGAATGCTTTCTTCCTCTCTTTTATCCCAGCCAATTTTAGGAATTGGTTGCCCTTGAACCTTTGCGTTGAATTCAGGATCTGAGACATCTTCCCCTTCTTCTTCTTGTACACTTGATACATTAATGGGCAATTTCATGGTAATAACCTGCTGGAGGGTGAACCTTGACCATAATCTCCTCCTCACTTCAAATTCGTCACCACAGTTTTCCCAGTAATATTCTAACTGAGGTTTATGGAAGAAATGATCATCCACATTCAAATTTTCTACAACATATTCCCTGTTGTCAAATTTTTGCCTGACAATGTAAGGCTACAGATTCATTTTCTTGAAGTCCAATTCTAAGTTCAAGGCGTCAGATAAAGATTTACAACTATAATAACCAACTTCAATAGGAAAAACAACTCTAGATTTACCCTTTGTCCCTAACCTTTTGTCAATGTGAGCCAATTGTTGGCTCACTTCAACTAGTACATAACTATCAAAAGCATATTTGAGTAATTTGAATGGCTCACCTTCAAAACCGCCCACCCAGATATAAGTAAATCTAGAAAACTGGATGAAATAACTTCCATAGATGCTAATCAGCTCCATGGCCTCTAGTGACATTCTTTTATTAATATCTCCTTGCAATTCAAAGGCAAGTCTTCCTGTGAAAACATCATTCCATCTAATGAAATACTCTACATACTTCTGTTGTTGCAGGTAAGGGTAATAGTCATAAACCTTCATTCCGTCTACCCATGGCTTGTTATGCAATCCTTTCTAGTCTCTAGTATAGGCCAATATGTAGAATAAGTATAAAGACATTTAAAAGCTGGACATAGAAACAAAGTTGCTCAAACCCTCATGAAGCCTTTTAGCGATCACCTAAGCCCAATTAAGGTATTTCTTGCCAGCTAGTAACATTTGGATATAGAAGTACATCCAATCCTCCCAATAGAAAGAGTGCGAGTTTCTTTTAAGTCTATTTAGGAGCATGACGATATCTCACACCTCTGTGATGAAATGTTCCCTGGTAAGAGGCTTAGGTAATCGAGACCCCCCTTTTTGAACCTTCAGAAGCTAATTCCTTGCAATAATGCTTCTATATGTACTTTTCTTCTCAGAGAAAAATGCATATGAGGTCCCAATTGACCAGTCCTCATATGGCTCCTTATGTGGGATCCCCATCGCAACCATTACTGTCTCTTTATTAATCTCCACCAACAACTCGCCACTACTAGTTCTAATGTATCTGTTATCAGCATCATATCTGTTCATGCATGCTATTACCAAATCTGGACAGGGAGCAGCGGTTGGAAAAGAAGCGGATTCCATCAAGCCACTTCTTACTATCCTCTCCATCATTGAACCTACTCTAGGGTTTTTAGCCCTTTCTAATAAATCTCGCAAGTGAGCTTGGGCCAAAGAGGTGTCACCCAACTATAGAAGTATACTCACCAAGCATGATGTGGGACCAAGTTTTGAAAGTATTGGCCTCATTGAGGCCACTTTTACATTAAACAACAATTCCTAAACAAGACATAATTCTATTCCAAAACAAAAGGTCTCTCCTACTTTGACCGACCTTCTAAGCTAAAAACACAGTAGAGGGAGATTATCAAAACTCACTTGTAACCACCATGAAATCTATGAAACCCTCGGTAGAATGGAGCTGAAATTACCTTCGGCGTCTCTGGCTTCTTCAATAATAGCAGCTACAACTTTTACAATTTTGAGAATTCATATGTCTTTTTAAAACAAATGGGAAAACAACTGAGAAAGATCTACACACACCTTATAATAATTCATTTGAATGTGTGAGATAACCAGTGATATGATAGGAACCTGACACTTTCTTAATTACCCATCAACTCCGCACAAACGGTTAATTCTTTCATGATTTCTTTCCAAATTTTAAATTTTAAATTTTAAGATGTTGGGAATATTCCTTTTGCCGTGCCACCTTCAGTGTCATTAAAGTATTTAGAGCCAGCTTGAAATTAATCTTTTGAACTTTGAACCAACTTGGAAAGAGTTCAATGGTTCAAGTTCAATTCAAGGAGATAGAACAAAGAATTATCAACTTGCGGCTCAACACAACACCGGGAACGAGCAAAGACCTTTAACAAACAGAAAGGAAGGTTTTGAACCTTGAACCGATTTGTAAATAGTTCAAAGTTCAAGTTCAAAACCAACTTAACACATTCACACTTGCTCATTAAGCAACATTACATAGCTGTGACTCATGCAAGAGAACTGGTTCAACCTTGAACCAAAAAAGGTTCAAGGATTCAAGTTCAATACAAATTACAACAATGCTCTTGCCTTACTACATTACAAAGCCGTGAAGTGAATTACTTAAAGCGTGTTTTGAACCTTGAACTATTAAAATGTTCAACTGTTTAGGTTCAAAACAAAGGAAACATAAGACCGAAAGAGGAAAGAAACACCAAAGGCGACCCCCAAGTTTGAAATTTTAATGAAAAATTGAGGGGATGCTAACAATTGTCTACAGCTGAAGCAAAAAATATGTTACAGCTGCTACCAACTATACTCATATTTTATGGATGAAACAAATGTTAAAAGATATAAGGGTGAGTTATGATGAGACTATTGTTATTCACTATGATAATACTGCTGCTATTGATATATCAAAGAATCCGGTATTTCATTGCAAATTAAAACACATTTCTATAAGGTATAATTTCTTAAAGGAAAAGGTTGAAGCAAAGGAAGTCAGATTGGTTTATGTGCCTATTAAGGAACAAATTGTAGATATTCTAACAAAACCATTGCCTAAAGATACTTTTGAAAATCTCAGAGATCAGTTGGGGTTACCAACCCTCCAGAAGAGACTTAGAGATGCAGGAATGCATCAATCTGGTAAGCTTATCAAATATTTTATTTGATCCTGATTAATGAAGATGGTGCTACTACTCAGGGGGAGTAGTTAGCTATTTGGTTCAGCATTCTTGGTCTGGTATCTGTCCTTTGTCATTGATGTCAAAGGGGGAGAGGTGGTATTCATGTGAAAATTAGTCATATCTTTGAGGGAGATTGTTGGAATTCCTTGGCACTTGGATGTTTTTCACATTCAATGTTGCCATCAATGCCAAAGGGGGAGATTTTTGGCAATATGATGGATTTGGTTAAGTGTTGTCATTGATGTCAACACTGTATTCCGGTTGGAGACTATCCCAGTTGGATCTATCTCGGTTAGTCTTGGTGATCTTCTTGGTTTTGGCTGCGATTCTGATCCGGTATGATCAGATCTCTGGATTTGGTTTTGGATGCTTATTCTAGTTGGTTACATACTTGATATATTTTGTTGGTTCATGATTGGGTGCTTCGGCTATTATCACTTTTGGTATTTACCAGTATCGACTAGTTTCTAGCTAAACTGGCTTGCCTCTGCTATCCCAGTTAGCTTTATCGGTATGCATTATTTGGTGACTTGGCCAGTGAATTTTGGGTCCAGCTTATGGAATCGGTTTCTATCATGCTAAAGGTGTTTCTTGATCATGTTTTGAGTATTTGGTGACTTTGCATTGGATGGTGTGTTGTTATGATGGTCCTATTTGGATCCGGTTAAACTTTTTGTTATTTCACTGAGGGTTTCTACCGGTTGGTGAAGCGTGTTGGATCTTGGTCTTAGAAGAATCTCCAATGGATATAATTGTTTGAATACTTGATTTAGGTCATGCTATGTAATGTAAATCATAATATTGGTCTGGTGGTATCATGTGATGTAATTTTTGTAATTATGGGTTTATGGTTTTAGGGTTTAGCTGACCTTGTCAATAAGGTTGATGATCTGTATTTATAGGTGACTTATTCATGTAATTTGCATATCGATGGGATGGATGGTTATATTTGCATTATCAGAGGAATTATTATGTGTGAATAAAGTCATATCATTCAAGTGAAGGTTGGAAAGGTTTTGTATTGCAGAGTAGACATTGGTGCTTAATCGGAAGTGTATCAAGCATTATTAGATGCTACTTTCATAGTTCATTTCTTTTCGGATTGTAGTCCAATGTTTATGTAAGTCAGTGAGACTTCCCTTTGTGATGAGAAGTGCACTCTAGGCTATTGGCCTTTCTACAAGTGCAGAACCCATTGTAATTATTCATAATACTACTGTAGATTATTCATCTGATTGTGGGTAGGGTTTCCCACCACAGTTTTTCTCTTTCTGAGTTTTCCACATCAAAATATTGGTGTTATGTGTGTTGTGCTTTCATGATATATCTTTCATTGTGTTGTGCTCTGGTATAAGGTTTATAATTGAATTAATTGTTGTACTTGTGAGTAAACTGATTCACCCCCCCTCTCAATTCACTGTCGGTATCATATCATTCCAACATATTCAGCCTTGCAAAATGTTGACCTTTTGGCCAATTCGCAAGTGGTAGTTGATGTTGTTCGTGAAATGGTGTTGAATTCACTATTTCACAATTGTCACTTTTGTCCTTCACGAAATGGTGATCTCTTCGCTATTTCATAATCCTCACTTTTGTTTTTCATGAATTGGTGATGTCTTTGCTATTTTGCAATCCTCACTTTTGTATTTCGCGAAATAGCTTTACTATTTTGCACCCTTCATTTTTAGACTTCGTGAAACAGTGAAAGGTTCACCATTTCGCATCCTTTGTTTTTTGACTCTTGCGAAATAACGAATAGCATATGTACAAAGGTCCTCATTGATTGCACATGCTATCTTAAAACTTGTTCTGAAGGCTGATGAGGTATGGATCATGTAAAAATATATAAGGATATGGACAGAGGTCCTCATTGATTGCACATAATTCAACCTTTGTTAGGGTTAGAATGAGGGGTAGGGTTTGGTTTAGATTTGTTATTCTGATTAAGGTTAGGGTTTAGTGTTAATATTTGAATATTTATAGTCATGGTTGGGGTTTAATGTCATGGTCAGAATTATGTACTTAGGGTTAGGGGTAGAATTATGGTTAGGGTTAGGGTTTGGATTATAATTATAATAGGTTTTGAGTTTATGAATAGGCTTTTGGTTAGAATTAAGGGTAGTGTTGGGATCAAATTTATAATTAGGAGTAGGGTGAAGATTTAGATTTGCAAGGGCTAGGGTTAGGGTTAGGGTTAAGGTTAGGATTAAGGTTAAGATTACCATTAGGATTGTGATTTGGTTTAGGCTTATGATTGTGATTGTCAAACCTCAATCATCAAACCAAACTCCAAGCTAATCAACATCATTATCATACCAACCTTCATTCTCTTACAAAACCATGTCATCTGAATGAACCTATCAGTCATACTAGTCCAACTTATCCATGCCTCAAAGCTATCAAAAATATTATGAACCTCATACTTTTCAAATGGGTTTCTCCACTTTGATCCAATCCAGTTTACTTCATGAGATTATCATTCATTCCATATCATACCATCCTCAAAATTGACTTGCATCTTGTTTTAAAAGAAAAAAGTATCCCATTAGTAATATAATTTGTCAATATTGTCAAGGAAAAGAGCTAGGCCTCCATGAACAAGGAATATTAGAAATTTATATCGAACCACTAGGACCCCACATGACCCCTAATGACACCATATGACCCCTTAGCACACCATACGACCCTTTTGGACCATATGATGTCTTAAGGGATTTTATGGTGTCCTAACGAGTCATATGGTTTTCTAACACATGTATGACCCCATTAGGACCTTGCATGACCCCTAACGACACCATAAGACCCCTTAGCACACTATACAACCCCAAGTAGGACCATATGATATCCTAAGGCCTCATATGGTGTCCTAAGGGGTCATATAGTGTCCTAAGAGGTTGTATGGTGTCCTAGGGGATCATATGGTGTCTTGAGGGGAAAGATGAACCATTATTACAATATAAAAAGCAGTGTGAATACTGCTTACAAAAATAAGTTTAGATCATCCCTTGAGAGCAAGCATCAGGTTCAAGGATGAAAATAATAAACCAGTATTCTCCCCCTCTCTTCCTTCCTCCATACCCCATCCCCCCCTCTCTCTCTCTCTCTCCCCACTCTTTCTAGTCTCTCCCTCCCCCTTTATCTCCCTTCCTTTCCCATCCTTTCTCTCTTCCTCTACCTCCCTCCCTTACCACATTTCTCTCTCTCTCTCTCTCTCTCTCTCTCTCTCTCTCTCTCTCTCTCCCCTCTATCTCCCTCTCTTTCCCATCCTCTCTCTCTCTCTAATGTAACCATAATTCTAACCCTCACCCTAACCATATGCTAAACCTAAATCCTAACCCTTATAACCATAATCTCAGAACTAATCCTAAACCCTAACTCTAACCATAATCAAAATCCAAACCCTAACCCAAACCAAACCTTACCTCAAACACTAACCATGATGTAAATGTAAATCATACCCATAATTCCAACCCTATCCTAGGTAATGCTATCCCTAAATCCTAATCCTAACCATAATCATAAACCTAAACCAAATCATAATACTAATGCTAATTTGACTATAAACCATGCATTATTATACATAATTCTAACCATGACATTAAACTGTAGCCATGACTATAAATAAAATCTTAACACTAAACCCTAACCCTAATCATAATAAATTTCCTATAGAACTAAAATGTCCCTAACCATAATTCTAACCCTAACCCTAATCATAATAAATAGGAATTCCTAGGGCCACTCATTTGTTATAAATTGCTTATAGCACTAAAATGTCCCACTTGTGAAGCATGCATTGAAGATCATAATTCATATATGAAGGGAACATCTTGTTTAAACTATTCATTTTAAAATAGACCCAAAATCATGAATTATTGAAAGCCTGCATGGCGTAAGAAAAGACTCAATCATATCATCATATCCTTATCTACCACCTAGATACTTTGCACAATTTACTCTTATTGACTAGATACTTTGCACCATCTATTCTTATTGACCTGGCATATATTTACATGTCTATTCTTGCAAACGAAAGAGATTACTTAGAGGAAATGTTGCATGATATTATATGTTAGATCAAAGTCTTTAATCAAAAGCCAACTAAAATGGACAAATAATATTACAACACATTAATTTAGTGAAATATGCATATTATTCTAGAATGTCAGAGCAATTTCTAATGTAGCATTATTATTAGATTGTTATTTGCAGGCCTTGATATCTTCTAGGAGGTGTTCAAATAAAGTTTTTTGTAGATATTTTGTGCTTCAAGTTTACATATTAATTAAAATGAAGGAAAATTATTGGACCCAAATTGTATTTTAAATTTTCTTTTGGAAGTATAAAAAATGAACTTATAGTCTATTTGGCTCGTTATTTGAATCTCGTGCACACAGGAGTGGAGAGTTGGGGCTATGATACACTAGAAGGCATAATCCAATTATGTAAGCAATCCCAACAAAACCCCCATTTGCATAATGACTGCAAGGATCAATTGAAATGCCAAGCCACCCACAAAGCATCCAGCCAGCCGAAAATTGAAAAATATTTCAAGCCACCCACAAAGCATCTAACCAGCCATAAATTGCAAAATGGAGGGAGAAAGAGGACGAACAAGTGCAAGTGCCAACAAATCCACTCTAAGTGTTGCATTCTATATTTGGTCAATTCCCATTAATCTTCAAATACACTATAAAATCCTTCCAATTTACTAAACGGGGTTGAAATGGCAGTGTGATTTTTACATTGAGTGGGTAGGGCTTATTGGGGTAGAAAATTATGTTTTTTGCAAAACCTACAACAAGAATTGTGCCTTATGAACCATTCATTATAGAGCCTTTTAGTTCATCAATTAAATAACTTTATTACACAGAGATTACAAGATCCAAACTAAAAACACCTCAGCTAATATTGCCCAATTATGGACAATAGGGGATTTCCAACAAAATATACAAAGTATGAACAGGGGGCAACAAAATTACAATAGGGAGAAAACTAATATCAAACTTAATTCAACACCCTCTTGAGCTCTACTCATGCAGCAATGTCGGACTCCTGAGACAAGGTGTCATTTAATGGAAGAGGGAATGTAGAATGTGTTCCATGCGGATCTAATAAAGCGTGCTCCCTAAGATCCCATACTACATAAAACTTTGCCATTTCTATTTTAGCTAGGGGCTCACCAATTTGGAGGGCATGTTATCGGACCCATTGAAGAAAGGGTTGTGGAGAAGCATATCCAAACCCATATATGAAGGAGAGAAAAACTGAACGTGGCACTGCATCAAAAAGAAAGAAATCCTTATTCAGGAAACCACCCCACCAGATATCTCCAACAAAAATATCATATTTGTTTAACTATAAATTTATATCTTCCTAAGTGAAAAGAAAGGAGTGAACAAAGGCCCCAATTATCAGCATGGTATAGTCTTTTGAATGTGTGAGATCCATAACCATCGAAGCCAGCCTTGAAGCCACCATGCTTGGAGTAGCCACTGGATGTGCCATAATCCATTCTTCACCTATGACTGTCCTCACAGCCTATTCGAAACTTCCACACAGTATTGCAAATGTGTCAAACATGCTTAGTGGATGGACATTTGTGTAAAGACCCAAGTTTTGGGTTCTCCCGCGAAGCTAGATTCTTGATGCCATAATAACTGCTTATGAAGGTAGACCACTCAAAATTGTAGAACATTGTTTGTAATGAAGACCCCAGAGCCAGAACACTACACAAAAATGAATTTAACCTTTCCACATTGTAAAAAATGTTTGGAATACATATATATACAATTACACAACCGGTGAGGAAGGACATTAGAAATCTAGTAACTCGTGTGGAGTAGCTCTGTATGAAGTCCTTACTCTTTCCTTGGCTTCCACGTTCGTAACCTTTGCCTACATAAAATTAAATGATGAAATGATTTCAATAATGTCACACGTAAGAATCCCCATTGTAAAGGATATGGATAATTTTTCAAATCCTTCACCAATTTTGAATAGACTATTGCCCCGGTTCTTGATTCTCCACATGTATTCCTATCTTTGGCCCGATGTCATGAAGTGATGCCTCTATGAAAAACATGGTCTTTAACTCCCATTTTTGAACATTGTGAGATGTTATTCTGAATGTGCGATCCGACTAATTTGAGTCGGTTGTACACCCTATATACAAGCCATTATTTCCAATTACATCATTGCATTGAATACTTCGCATCCACTTGAAGTGGCATTCTGAGTAATGGGAGTATATTTTCAGTTGTGTCCTACGTCATAAGCCCAACCTACCATATCTTTATCCATACAATAGTTAATCAATAAGAAACCTATTTTTTGATAAGATATTTACATCTTGTCTCATTGATTTATTGTATAGAATGTCTTTCCTGCAATCAACAACAATAAAATATATTAGTAAAATGATACTTAAAATTTGTTGAAATCGTTCTCCAAGTGCTCCATTAGAATTCTGTCTTCGTGGAGCTCCCTTGATGAAAGAGTAATCTTTTTCTCTTCTTGTTCACATCCCTTATTTGCCAAAATGTCTGCCATCCTCTTGGCTTCTCTATAGAAATGCATAATCTGATATGAATCTAGAGAAGAGAGCAACTCTCTTACTTCCTGAATGATTGCCAGTTGGGGGTATGAGACTTGATCAAAGTTGTGATAATGATCTAAAGGATCCCCTTCAATTATAAGATTCTTAACCTTATTTTTAAGTGCTAATTTAACACCAAATAGCAGAGCCCTTGCTTCTGCTAGGTTGTTGGTTTGATTTGGTATCCTCACATCCATAGCCTACTACCACTGGATGATCTTCTAGATCCTGAATGATAGAAGATGACATACATCTTAGCTTTATCAATGCCTTTTGAAATCAAATCAAAGTCCATGAAAAATAACCAACCAAGTTGAAGGGTGAGGAAATCTAGGTCCATCTTTTGGGAAACCTCTACTAAGTCCACAATCTCTTGTAGATTCTCTTTGTCACCTTATAGTTATGCTCACCCACGTCTTGATGGACCATGAAAAACCTCAAGGAATTTTTGGTAACTATATTTTTCATTTGATGGAGTGCAGGTACCACCAAATAGGTATTTGTCAGATTTGTCTTCCTTGAGCGAGGGAAATTTGGGAAGAGAAGAAGAAAGGGAGACATGTAGTAGGTCTAAAAGAGGGAGATCAACTAGAGGTGAAAAGATTATAAGAAAATTATGTAAACGCATGGAATTTTTTCTTGATGAAGGGGGGTCATGTTCTTATGATGATGAGAGAATAGGTGACAACGAGGTGCCCTTGAGTTACAAACATCTACGGAAACAATGGGTACCCAAGGAACTTCCTCCAATAAACACTAATTTTTGTGTCAATGGGAGGATATATCACATAGCACCATCGTCATTACATGGTTTGGGCCTATTTTGGATGGATGACATAAAGGTCTGTTACAACAAAGTTACTGAATTGATGGAGTATGTCAGACCCTATTACAGTTACAAATATTGGATGCGGTTGGTTTGATATACACGAAGTATGCGTAGGCATGCACTGTCAGTAAATTATATACAGATAAAAGATAGGGATCAAAATAAATGAGTGGCTATGTACATTGATGGAAGGTCAAAAGCATCAGGGAATATTGTAGGGTTTATAAATAGTACATGATCTGGGTCAACAAATAAGTAACCCAATTGCATTTTTGAGGCACGCGAGGGAAACCGTGCACTCATATGTGCAATAAAATCAAAAACTACAAGGGACAAGTTGCTAATTGATTACAATTTGAATCACATAGATACAAACACAATTACTATGGGGGTGGTACATACTATATACCATTTTATCCAACCTCTAATTAATGACTCCAATATATCATTTTATTATTATGCTATTTTTGGTAGGTCTATTGGTGTCATTTTGCTAATGTTTTTTTATATTTAATTTTAATCACAGCGGAACATTGATCATACGGGGAAGGCTTTGGCCCAGAGCACATATCACAATGCATATTTAGGCACTTCTACCCGACAGGTTTAACTCATTGTTTCATGTTACTGTCTCCAATTAGGACTATCAATTCCTTGCTTTCATTACCTGATCACATTTTGATTTTGATCACAATCTTTCATAAAGAAAGCACAATTGGGAGTGAGTCCTATTGTCTTGGAGCCTTCAAGGATTTCATACTACAACTCAATCCACACTCAATGATAATGTTAATTTTGATAATGTTTTTAATATTTTTCTTGTAGGCGGATGATCGGGGGAAGACACCCACAGTAGAGGAGAGCATCCATAGGGAGGTGCAGTTACTATTATGTGATGATGAAATCACATATTCTGCAAGCCCTCTGGATATGATAAGGAAGACCCCCAAAAATGCAATGAAGAAATCCTTCAGTTATTATTCATAGTTCCTCAGACATATGAGATAAGAGAAAGGGTTAAAATATTGATTGAGAGAGCACAAAACTTGCAGGTAAGTTATCATGAGATCCTTAATTATAACATAAGTTTATTCATGGTTTTATATTTTGTACTCTTTTATGTCATGAACTAAAATATGAGTTATTTTTATAGGATTTTTTGTGTCCTCATGATGCTGCTGACCATGATCAGGGTACTGCAAGTGATGCCCAAGGAGTAGGGGTTGGTTCAAGTGTCGATCCTGATCTTCTTATTCATTCACCACATCATCCAACCCCATCATCCATTAATATATTGTCGCCTCAAATGTTGGCTAGTAGCGAACAAATTACATAACATACATTAGGACATGTACTTTGGGATGTAGAGGCCACTAGTATTGGTGATGTTTTAGCAACATTTCTTGGATCTTCCCATATTACTAGTACAGGAACATTGCCAGTCACATTTGTGGTGACCAAGGATTTTGTTCCCATAAATATAGAGAAGGTCCCAGGTACTTTAAAATTTAATTATTATTATATATAATCTATTTGAAATTTACTTATTGATCACTCTTTTTAGACTAATGATCCCATGATCATTTTGCAAGAAATTATGTTTTTTTATAAACATCTAAATGATATTACATTGGAGATCTTCGGGCCCACCATACGTACATGATGGAATGCTCAAAATCAAGATTTAAAAGATGAGCTCATTAACCATTTAGTTGTGTTGTTCAGTAATAACACATTCAACTGATCAAGGT
The DNA here is from genome assembly GCF_030272615.1 of Cryptomeria japonica. Taxonomy (NCBI): domain Eukaryota; kingdom Viridiplantae; phylum Streptophyta; class Pinopsida; order Cupressales; family Cupressaceae; genus Cryptomeria; species Cryptomeria japonica. The sequence continues at coordinate 586,493,335 of NC_081407.1, forward strand.
CCTTAAGAAAGCCGATACCTATCTAAAGTATGTGGGGGACCAATATAGTTCACATTTAGAGAAGGACAAAAAGTACGAGTGTCTCCCCATGATTCCAGAGAGGGAGTGGAAGGAGCTAGTGTCAGATGGAAAGGAAAAGGTTGAAAAGAAAAAAGGAAAGACACAACTGGGGAAAGGAAGGTATGTGATACTATCAACAATGTAATTATATACTGATCACTCTTTTTTTTTACATAATCTAATGTATTTCAAACTTTTCATAGGATGTCTAACACATTGAAGGAAACAAAGGCAAGAGTAGAAGAACACGGGCAACACAAACTTGGCTCTGGTGGTTATATGAAATTAGCCGCACAAATTTTGTAAGTATTAATAAATGAAATATAGCATCCAAATAATAAATTGCAAACAATTTTGGTTTTTTCACACCATATAAGAAAAATTGATGACCTTATGCAAAAATGAAGGGCTCTAAATTCAAGAGAGTGCCCACAGAAGACAACTTGAAGATTGCCTTCCGCCAAGGCTATGGAGCCATGGTTGAATGCCTAAGACTCTTGATAGAGCAAACACAAGCTTCCACTACATCCAACACACGGGTAAGTAAACTCAATGAAGTTCATTTAAAATTGAATACTTCTGCAATCTATTCAATATATAAAGTAATTATGTACCTATTTGTTTCAAACAGGCAAGCAATGATAATACTGGACATGATATTGGAATGCAACCTAGTGAGGGTGGAGCACAACCTGTAGATGACGGTCATGGCCGTGTGCATCCCGATACTGGATGTATTCATGTGCTATCCAAAACACATCATAGATTAATACAATTAAACATCTTTAATTGCAATTGGTGAATTAATTAAATATAACCTTTCGTGTTTCAATTTTAGAGCATGTTGAGCATGATCGGGCTAGACAAGATCAAGAATTTTGATGTTGCCTCATCACGTAAAGAGGACCACTCTAATGTTATTTTAAACATTTTTAATTGAAATTGGTGTATTAATTATTGTAACCTTTTGTGTTTCAACTCTAGAGGATTTAGAGGGTGTTCAACATGTTGAGCATGAGGATATAAGACAAGATTAGGAACATGATGTGGCTCTATCGGGTAAAGAGAACCACTCTAATGTTATTTTAAACATTTTTAAATGCAATTGGTGTATTAATTAATGTAACCTTTTGTATTTTAACTCCAGAGGATTTAGAGGGTGTTTAGCATGTTGACCGCAAGGATATAAGACAAGATCAGGAACATGATGTGGCCCCATCAGGTAAAGATCACTACTCTTATAATGTTCTTTTAATTAATGAAATACTTGTAACAATAATAATAAAACATATCAATTTAACATTTCTTTGTTATTGCAGTAGACCCCCCCTTGCAGCGGTCTCCATGTCGCGAGTACACGACTAAGAATACATTAAGATCACAAGCAGGGGGCATAACAACTGAAGGGGGACAAATGATTTAGAAAACTATGTTCCACTTCATCTCTATTTAGCTTCAAAAAAGAAACAAAAAAAAAGTGATTGTAATCATATTATGACAACCTGCATTATTTTGATAATATGTAAAAACTGAAACAATGAATGTTATATGTTAATTAATGATGTGAATATGCTAATGAATGAATGATATATGTTATCAATGGATGAATGAATGAGTGTTATATATTTTTGATTAAGGCAAAAATAGGTTTTGAGGGGACCTGAAACCCCTTACAAAAGAGAATCAGGGACTAGAACCCAACAAATAAGGCTGCCCAGATAGATAGGCATTAAACACTAGCAACCCAAACCAACACTAGAAAACACAATAGCGAGAAACTATCCCCAAAGATCAATGAGGGTTTTACCTGGCTCCCTCAACCAGAAGAGTACAAACAACACATTACTTATTCCCTTTATGGGAGCGAAGGGTCATATCAAAAGCACTTACATATTTAGATTTTTTCCTTTTCATCGATATCCACCCTTCTTCCACCTTCACTATAGAGTCCATCCAAGAAGTCGGGTGCGAAGGACTCGAGAAAGAACTAGCCATGCCCAAAGGACCAGCATCATCCAAAGAGCCAACAACCTCAACTTCCTCCCTGTCAGCATAAGAGAGGACAACCATATCAGAAGAAACACCAGCCTACTACCTGCAAGCCCCATTAGCCACCATAGGCCATGAAGAAATAGAGCCACCCTCCTTAGAGGAAGCTTCCCCATCCACCAGAGGAGTCGTAGGAGCAACCAGGCAATCCTGAGCAACCACCTGGGAGAAGCTTCTCTATGAGGAGTTCTTTGCAACATGATAATGCTAGGCTGAGGCACCATTCCACCAAGACACATAACATTTCTTAGTAATACCAAGATCAAATTTAGAAGAAACATGACCCATTTTAAAGCATTTTCTGCACTTGAAGTGAATCCCTTCATAGTCCAAAAACTTAATCCAATGGCCCTTAGGACATAATCTTAATCTTTGCAGGCAAACCCTTGGACACATCAATGTCCACCAAAATGTGAGCATAGGTAGAATGGTGAATATTAAAAGAATCATCGTCAATCATCATAAAGTCCCCAAGAGCTCCACCCACTTCCTCCAGAAGAGAATACACCCAAAGATGAATTGGGAGGTTAGGGAGCCTAACCTAGATAGGCATCTTGTTGAAAGTTTCAGAAGAGGGGTTAAAATATTTGTGCCATGGCTTAACCATTAACACAGAACAGTCATCCAAGTTGAAGAAATGATCACACAGAATATAGTTTATGTCCTCAACATTCTCAAATTTTTCTATTAAAAACCCTTTAGCCAAAGGGAAGATATGAACTACACTAGACATGATGGGCTCCTAGTGCTTGGATATCCACACATGAAGTTCTAGAAGGCTAGGCCAAAAAGCCCTAAATCTACAAATAATACCATGAGCAGCAAAAACAAAGGCAAAATGATCAATCTCAACCTTAGTATCCTCCTCCAGAGAAATGGCAATGGACCTGTAGACAAAAAAGGGCTTGGCCACAAGAGTAGTCTTCTTCTCAGCTCTAGTATTGGAGTGGTTACCCCCTGGAGGTGGAGAAGGCACCTCACCCACACCCGAAGAGGGAAGAGCCAACATTGGTGGATGAGCACCCAAAGTGAAGGAGAAGCCAATGGGGAAGACACCTTAGCTCCCGATCCATCCACACGCATCAACATCTGACATCGTCCCCCATCAATCACACTCAAAGAAGCCCTAGAAGAAGCCAATGTGGAAGACACCTTAGCTCTTGATCCACCCAATAGGAATCAACATATAACATCACTTTCCCCCATCCATTGCACCCTAAGAAACCCTAACGCCCCTGTCCACCTTTGCAGGAGAGGTTTGAGCAATGACAGTCAAAGAGGGTGATGTTTGAGTAACTTCCACGAACACTTTAGAAACGAAAGGCACAACCAAGGAAACCCCAGGTTCCTCGCAAACATAGGCATTGCTATCGTAGGCACATGACTATATATGAAGATGTTCATGCAATCACTGGTTGAGGATGCACGAGATTGGTTTAACAGTTTGCATGATGTTGCAATCAGCTCATGGAATGAATTCAGGAGAATTTTTAAGGAATAATATGGAGATCATTTAGATCCAAAGTTTTCCTTACATGAAATCACTAATATACAGAAAAATATCAATGAATTAGTTGCATAATTTTATTTAAGATTCATAAAATCATTGAATAAGGTACCACCACATTTAAAATCTACTGATCCTATGAGCATAAATTTTACATGAACGCATTTGATCCTAAAATGGGGTATGAACTAAGGATGAAGAATCCAAATGATTTGAATGAAGCATGTAGACTTTCCCTCAAAATGGAGAATTTCAGAAAGGATTCAAGAAATGAGAAAGAGAGAAGGGGTCATAATATTGCAAAATCCAAAAAATAGTCAGAATAAGAAAGAAGAAGATAAGTTGGAAAAGGTTTGGAATGCTGTGAAGGACTTATCTAACAAAGTGGCTAGAAGTGATAGACCTATGACATACAACAAACCTAATTTTCATAGACCTAGATTACATGATATGCCTTATAGGACTAACCGGAAAGATGGCAAACCCATTGAAGAAAAGCATAATGTAAACAAAGAAACCCCTAACCCTCCAAATAAGCCTAGAGAAAATATGGTGGAAGATAACCCTTGGTGTGTATCATGTAATTTACCTCATGAGCCTAAATTCTGTGTGATATCCCAATCAATGAAGAATCAAATAACTTATGAACGGGATATGGGAAGTCATATGGTGAATATGCTATCATTTGGGCCACACGAGATAAGCATGGATTATTCTTCCTTAGAAGATGGTGGACCATAATATGATGTAGATAGGAAAAGGTATAATATGTATATTGATCAGGGAGTATTTTCAGATTAAGAAGAGGAAAATAAGGAGGATAGACAGGTGTGTATGGCTGGGTATCAAGCGGATCAAACATACTTAAGGAGGTCAACTAAAGAAGAAATCAAAGCATTGATAGTTGCAGAAGTAGTTCAGGTAAGGAGGAATTACAATGGATGAATATGTTATTAATGGATAAATGAATGAATGTTATATGTTATTAATGGATAAATGAATGAGTGTTATATGTTATTAATGGATGAATGAATGTTATATGTTATTAATGGATGAATGAGTGTTATATGTTATTAATGGATGAATGAATGATTAATGTTATATGATCGGGTATGGGGAATTGAGAGTGATGTGAAGGGGAATTGGGAATGAACCCCATTTGTTATGACTATCCTAAGTATTTTTGACTGTTATAGGAAGACAACATTGTTACTGTAGCAATATGTGGGGTTAGTTCCAAGCAAAGATTAACAAGCAAAGACCCTGACATAGAAAGCATTATTTTCCTTTCTCTTCATTTGTGTGCCTTTTTTGTGAAGAAGTTGAAAGGATGTTTTGATTTTCATTAAGGATCTCTATCATAAAAAACCAGTTTTGAATGTCAAACTCATAGAATATACAGTGACTAACAACTCATAAGGCATTATTTTTTATACGGACCAAAGGTATATGTGATTGTTAAAGCAACAAAACTTGTGAAGACATATCCTCTACACAAAACATTCATTAACAAAGGACAAATTTTCAAAGAAAATGTAGTAACCTAGACCAAAATAAGTCATTGTAGGTTGTGATAGTCATAGGAGCTCTAAATCAAGCCTTAAGAGGACAGTGCTAGATAAAGTTATAATAGGAAGACAATGAGGTTAAAGGTATTAATAAAGCTTGAGGTCAAAGGTTACTTCATTTCCTAAGCATGAGGATATAGAGGTAAGATGAGTGAGCAATAAGGCATGGTTGTAGCTCAACAAAAACATACAAAGCCTCTTCAACTGATGATAGAGTAGAGAGCAACAATATATCTCATTGTGTAAGGAATTGTCTTTTGATTGTTCTTAATTGGCACATTCAATATATTTTGACACAAGTTTGGGTTCTCTTGGATTCCTTTGAATCATACAGTATCTCACACATAGACATAGAAGGCAATAGGTTAGCTGACAACCTAGCAAATATGGGGTATAATAATATAGAAGTAGACTCAACAATTGATGGTATTGACTTAAAACTATTTCCTCACTTGTAAGACATTGTGAAGGAGGAATTATGTTTAACAAAGATAGGAAACTAACAAGCGATATATCTTATGAATGTTAGCAAACTTTATCATAAATGTTGCTCTCATGGGAATGAAAATTATCAAGGATGATCATCATTATATTGTAATACTTAAATCTTGCAATTGATAATAATAGCAATTATAATCAGCAGGGGTAAAAGATATGTGTACTTATGTTCATTGAAGTTCTAAGAATACATGTTTTATATGCCTTGTTTCAAATGCAACAAATTTTATCTTCTTCAGATGAAAGCAAAATTCAAACAACTCACTGGTGCTCAGGCTATCGTTTGACACATGAATGTTTCGGTTCAACACTAGGAAATGCCTTTCATAGACCATATTTCAGATGAAATTCTAGGGAAAGTGTTTAAAGTACACAATTCTCAAGTCAGGAAAGGTGTGAAGTGACTAATTGGGGAAGAAATTATATTCACATGGGCAAGAAGAATCATTTTTCCTTCTTAGTTGCTTTTTATCTTTTTATCAAAAGCCCTATATTTTCTTCAATCGTTCGATTCTCTTGAGATAATTGCAAGTAGGGTTGTAAGAGAAGAATTCATCATTGGTAACAAATTATTGCATGCGGTCCAACATTATGATCTTTGGAGAGGGCAAGCACATATTGGAGGTCTTTTCCCTTGTCATTTTCTCCTCAATGGTCATGCTTATATCTCAGAGTATGACAATATAAAACATACTTTGGAAATGTAGAGTATTAGGTTCATTCAACAAGCATTCGATAGACACATCATGGTCATTGGACAAGATATGATAAAAAGAGTTTATAAAAAAGTCAATTCTCTCTTATTCCTGTTACACCATGATAATGCGGACTCTGCCCTTGCTTAGCATAATCCGGTTGCTCACAATCCTCTTGATCAGGATACTGTTTCTCCATCCCAAGGTGCTCAAGGTCCTCATGCTCATGACAACATTCAACCTCCAATCTTGGACCCGAACAACCCTCCAAGAAAGGGGAATATCGATGATTTACAAACAACCAACAACTTAGAAATGCCACCTACACAACAAGTTGGGTCCCTCAAGAGTAGCAGGATGTAAATGAAGTTGACATGCAAGCCATGGAAGAATGAGGATAATTATGATAAATGCTTAAATTTTGTGCGAGTAATATGTGAAGACTATTTTGCGATTGCATCCTCTACAATTTTATCAACTTCAGCCATTTGATATACTGGCCATTTTGTTTTGTATAGAATCACTATGTGATTTTGGCCAATTGAACTATTTTGGTCATGTATGCTCTTTGAACCAAACTTTGTAATCTATTATATTATATTATATTAATATATTCTATTATTATTTTTTTGCAATAGCATTCATTTGAACGCATATATATATATATATATATATATATATATTTAAAAACATACCGTTTTCATCATAATTTTGATGAACACATACTAATGAACCCCTTAAATAATCTGATGAAGTTGTTGTATGCACAATGAAATTTTTGTTGTAAAGGATTGCTACACATCGCTGAAATTGCGACGAACAACCACTAAATTCTAATGAGTGCGTTATATGCGCGATGACATTTTCGTCACAATGACATGCTCAATATCATTGTAATTGCGACGATATACTAAAAAAAGTCCGACAAAGTCACTGTATGCACAACGATTTTTACGCTGTAATATATGCTCTACATTGTTGAAATTGCAACAGACTTTTGGCACTTTTTTGAGGTTCGATAAGAGACATTTTGCAATCTTTATGGTTTCTCTTCGTCGTAAGATGGATGAAGTTTCTATTGTTTTTCTGACGTAAACCGGTCGCATTTTTGGTGGAATTATTTGATAGTTATTTTTCAGGGTTTCGACGAATTACGACGCGTCGGAAAGGCGGCGAATTTTTTTTGGCCTTTCGTCGGTAATCCGATGAAAGTTTGTCAAAGTTTCTACAAACATTCATTGGAAATTGGTGCCAAATACAGTAGTGTGTAAAGGCAGTCTTATACTGATCTTCTGGGTTAATGTGAATCTGATTGTAATCCAAGAAACCATCCATGAAATAAAGCAAAGCATAATCCATGATCAAGTCTATGATAATGTCAATTTTCAGGAGCCGAAAGTCACCCTTGAGGTCTTATTCACATCTTGAAAATCAATACAAATGTGAATTTGACCATCGAGCTTACTCATCGAAATAATGTTTGAGGTCCAAGGCAAAAAATCAATGAGACAGATAAAACCAGCCTTCAAAATCTTTTCTATCTCTATCTTGACGAATAAGACCACCTTAGGATTCATCTTTCGAATCTTTTGTTTCATTGGCTTAGCATCAGGAATGAGTATAATATTGTGTACAATGATTGATTCATCAATGCCTGACATTTCTTCATAAGACCAAGCAAAAATGTTGGGGAATTGATGTAGAAGATCAAAATATTCTTTAAATTCCTCATAAGATAAGAATTTCCCGACCTTGATGACTTTTCCAGGAGTCTTATCACTCATGATGACATTAGTGGTTTCTCCACTAAAAAGTGCACTACGGTCTTCTGGATGGGATGTGGGTATATGCTCTTCATTACGAGATAAAATGTGCCCCCTGTCTAATGGTTTCCCAAAGTATGCTTGAGTCTTCAAATAATAAGGGAATCGACGTTTATGGTGATAAGAGGGTAAATTATCATACACACCTAAAAATTCCTTCAAGGATTATTCTGAAGGAAAGAGATCAAGGGAAATTTCATTGTGACACAGTGTCATCAATGAGTTTTGGATGAACAAGCTTAAGGGGGAGAGGATTGACCGAAATCATATTAACAGTTAGCCATGGTTTCATTTTCTGACTCGTATGACGATACCCTAATCCAGTGTTGTGGTGATGAGGTTTGGTTTCCAAAGGAATTCAAATACCTTTTTCATTAGGCCCACAACCTTTTCCATCATAGACAAGTGATACGAGCTTATATCCAGGACCATAAATGTCTTGCAATTCCTTAGACGAAGGAGATTTTTTATAGAAAAGGTGATCAACATGATAAGAATCACCCTGCTTTATGGATGCATAATCCTCTTTTATAGCTGAAGTGAAAGAAATTATAGGAAAAATTAGATGGACAGGGTCAACCTTGTATTCTCCAACATGAGAGTCAGTAAAATCTAAAGAACCCCAATCATCACTTAAGCATGCATTCATCTTTGATGGAAAAGGTGATTTAGCAAGAGAAGTCTTAACAACAGTAGATTCCAATGTTTGTACCTTAGGGAGATCTACCTTCAGGGAGTCCCCTTTCAAAGAATCCTCCTTCTTAGGTGATTTCTCCTTCATAATGTCTTGTGTTCCATGAAGTTACCTTTTCTCCTATTCTTCCTTTTTAGGGGACATAACAAAGGTAGGAATTCTTACTGACAAAGATAGAGTAAGCACATGATTTTGAAATGAAGATGCAACTGAGGCCTGATCCAACGCTGCTATTTGACATAAATGCATAGCCTCAGGATTAGCCTTGATCATGACAACTTGGTTATTGGCTACAAAATTCACTGATCCATGAAGTGTAGATGATACAACTCCTAAAGCATGAAGCCATGGTGTACCCAAAAGGAGGTTATAACAAAAAGGACCCGACATGACATGTAAAGGGTTGGGATAGTAACAAGTCCAACCTTCAAAGACAATATGATGGTCCCTACGAAGGTTTTACCATTGTTATCAAATCCTTGGATAAATAAGGAAGAGGCTACCAAATAATTTGGATCCACCTTGATTTTTGGTAGCAAATCCAGAATGCAAACATTAAGCGCAGAGCCTGTGTCAATCAGTGTTCATCTAATACCAACACTATTCACATAAACAATTATCATTAAAGGATTTGCCAAATTTATCACTTCTAGAGGTGGAAGTTCATGGGGATAGAAAGTAATATTCGGCGAGTCCACACAAATATGATCTATTAGTGCATTTACATCCACTGGTCTCATAGAAGAAGGTAGCAAGAGCTTTTACAAGGCTTCCTACAACATACCTTGATACATCAGAGTAGTTTGAAGCAAATCCCATAGTGATATCTTAGTGGGAGTATCCTTAAGTTGCTCGATAAGATCGTAATCACTAGTTCACTTATCTATCGGTGAAGGTGCCTTAGGAAGTTTTGGTTGGCCGGAAGGTGGTAAAGAAGATTGTGGTTGATCAAGAGTTTTATTCCTTCGATTATTATATGTGTGAGCAATGGTATTGTAAGATGATTTATTGGATTGCATAAATCTAGTATATTAATCAGAAGCTTCTCCTCTAAAAGGTTTTTCATTAATGGACTTAACTTTTTTAGGAGAAGGACTTGTTGTAGTCACGTGAATGTAAGGTCTTTTAGGCCTTTGAGGGGCCACAGAAACAACAATGACATTCATAGACTTTTCATCTTGAAATGAGGATGTCGTAGAGGATGACTCTCTCTTTACATCTCTTTTGAAAAGAGGTGCTTCTAAGAAGTCATCTAAAAATTCATCCAACATGTCAAATTCATCCTTAGATAATGCTTTATCAAAAGCATCAAACTCTAAGAGAAAGAAATCCGACATTAGGCATTCACATCGGGTTCACCAAAATGTAGGGGAGGAGATTTGTCACCTCCAAGATGATGAATCTCAGAGGACAAACCGATCTACTACTACCTCACTCGAACTGGAGCTAAGATGTTCTAGGGGATAACAAAGCTAAAACTTATACTAAAATGGAAGTAATTAACAAGTTAAAGCACATAAATGATGAAATAGAGAAAACCAAATTAACAAAGCAACACAACAATTGAAATAGATTATAACACAGAGTTAGGAGGCTTTTGGGTTTTGGACACCAGTGTGGTGCATGAACTCCAGTGCAGCTTGCTATCGTCTGTATGGCTAGAAAACTCATAATATTCTCAAAAGTCCACAATGAATTCTTTTCAACGCGTAAAACTTGTTCATCACCTGCACACATGGAGATGGGGGAAAAATGTTGAGGCTATATAGGGGCCTACCTTAGTCAGACCCTCGCTTAGGTGTTTCCACCACCACATACAACCAGATAGATATATTGGTATAAAGATAATTGGTAAAAATGTAAATATAAATTATACTCCGCTTAATGGAAGCAAACCCCTATTGCAAATAGATAAAATTGATAGATTGGTAATATCAATGCACCTAGATAATAGATACACTCAAAGATATAAAAATATATATTGCATGCAATGATAAAATATAGATAAATGATAAAGAGAAGACAAGACATACCACCAAACCCTCCTTTTCAAGATGCGATCGTGATGAAGCTCAAGACACATGCTTGTTTGCGAGATGGTTGCAAGATAGTTGTAAGATCGTTGTAGCTTGGCAATGTTGGTAGAGTGTTCAACAGAGCCAAGATCAAAGAACCCAAAAATGGAACCCCTCCAAATGAGAAAATAAGGGTTTTTAAACTCGAAACAGGTGTGGAGAGCCGTTATGGCCAAAGGTGAGCCAAAAGACATGCATCGGCCAACCTATGACTCCCCACAAGATTTGAGATTATGTGGTTTTACTAGGATATTAGCATGACACATGGACATCTGTGCAACGTGCTTTCATCTCACCAATGATAAGCACAAATGGGGTCTAAGGCTAAACAAAGAGACTTTGTCTTCAGGACTCATGATGCCAAAATGATGAAATTTTGATCATGAGTTTGTCATTAATGAACCAGACACCATGTATAAGTGTCATAAATGCATTAGAAATGATTTAGGACACTACAACATGTACATGTGCATATATAATCATGAAATTGAGAAAATTTAAAAAAACATATACCTCCTATAGCTCTTCTTCCAATGCATCATCAGGTGCATTCATCATTGTTGTAAATGATCCTAGCTGTCACTATACATGTACAAGACAAAAAATGTTAGACTCAATCAATCTAGATGAACATGTATAATCATAATAATTTAAAAAACCAAAATCTAAATCATGCTACAATAACTCGTGTAAGCACTTAAAACTATTGTAACTTGATTAAAGTTGTGCTTAATTACCTTTTTTTTATCAAGCATCCTCGAGAATGACCTTTGCAAAGAAGAAATCTTAGCCATATGCGACATACCTTAAAAGAGTAGCATAATTAATATACACAATCATATAATTTTAGCATAAAGTTAACTAATTAAAATTTGAATGAGATGCATATTCAATACAAACTATAAACAAGACGTGTACAAAGAAGAATACAATATAGCTCTCTAGGCCAAATGAAATGGCCATAGTAGTGGCATCATGAACCTGTGAAAGCTGGTCCACAATCAACGCTTGTCAAACTTGACATAAAGATACATTAGAAAATTAATATACTTTATAAAACATTAATCTAAGTTCAAGGTATTATTATATTTTGACATAAATTGTAATTTTTTTACCTTTGATGAAGATATAGGTGCAAGACTTGTGGTAGGTGCAGTGAATGACGGACCCAAATTTGCTACATAATGAAATGCATAATGTTTGCTTTAGTTTAATTTGAACTATAATTAAAAATCTATATTTATATTTTAAAATTTAAAGTATTTAATAAATAAACTATTATAAATTTAAATCAACATACCTGACTAGCAAAGACTTGCTGCATCAAGTCATCTATGAGGACTGCGTCATCTGGTCCACCAACCTCACAACTAGCCCCACAATGTGTGTACTGATGGTAGCTTGGACCATCTACATGTGAAATGTCATCTATCATGTAGCATACCTCATGGAAGGTGACGCATTAGTGACTGTTCGACATGCTATCGGTAGGTGGTATAGTTGCTGCACCATCATCTAGGCCAAGAGAATGTGATAACTATGTCCCATGTTGGATGATGGTGTCGGTCAGTGAGGCATTTGCATAGACTCCTTCAGGGCTATAGGGATTGTCACGTGCACCAAGGGTTTTGGAGCATGTGAAACCCGAGTTTGGGCATTTTGTACCCATCTAGTCCCTGGTCTATCTTGGGCAAAGCCTCTACCTCTGTCTTGGAAATTCCTCATATCAAAACAGTTATGGATCTGATTCAGGATGAACTCATAGTATAGTATCCTCAAAAAATATAAAGGCACCTCAAAGTTATTGCAAGGAGGTTGGTCAAAGACCATCCACCACCAATCCCAAAATTGTGTTTTCATGGCACTATGATTGCACCAATGTATAGGAAACCTCTTTGAATTAAGAGGTAGGATTTCCTTGGTTTGGGGATTAGTGAAAAGTGCACATATTTGTTCTTTTCTTATTTCTTTATTCTTTACAACTTCATATGAGAGATCATGTGCATAAAAGTTGCAGCATGAATTTCTATATGCATCCCATTCAGTAACTTGTTTTGAAACTATGTCAACACTATCCACCATTGTTTCCAGGGCTTGGGCAAGGTTTGCATGGTGTTGGTATTTTTATGCTTTCAATCTAGCCATTAGGTTAAAAATGGTTACCCTATTTTGTGCTAGTTAGCCTAGTAAATACTCCCGTGTGGTTTGGGAAGGGGTTATCGAAGGATTATAGGGCATATTTTGTTGACTGGGAATGTTTCCTTGAGAGGGGTTGTTTCGTTGAGCATCTGATATCAAATTTACAAAATAAAATAAAATAAATAAAAAACTAAAAAACTATAGCGAAATTCAAGATAGAGAATAATAAAAATGTATAATTAAACTGTAAACTAACCTCTCTGACGACATGGCATTTTTTTTGGCTTAGAGGGCTAAAATCATGATCGTGTTCTTTGCACTATACTTGGTTGCCATCTATTTTTGGTGTAGGGCACTGGCAAAATGGACCTAGTTGGGTCTTAAAAAAAAAATTATAACCAGAAAAATGCGTATGAGTTTTTACTACTAAAAACATCACGTACGTGACCTGTTTATGGGCCTTGCTGAGTGAATTTGACTCGTGATGTTAGGAATTTGGTAAAGTGAGAAGTACCTCAACAAGGATGGCACAAATAAAATTTTGATGGTGCTTCAAAGGGTAATCCTGGAGTATCAGGTGTAGGATTTGTGATTAGAGATTGGAAGGGGAATATTTTGGTGATGGGAGCTCAAAAAATCTCAAAAGGTATGAATAATGAGGTAGAGGCTAAAGCGGCTCTTTTGGCTGTTCAATAGGGGATTAAATTTGGTGTGCATAACCTACATTTATAAGGTAATTTATAAATAATTACCAATGCAATCATTAAAGGTGAAGCTCAAGCATGGTTTTCAATATAATTTTATTTGCAAAATAAACAATGATTTAAATATGTTCTGAAATTACACCATCACACATGTGAGAAGGATAGGTAATGAGGTCGCTGACATTTTGTCCAAGTGGGCGACATCATTTGAAGAGGTGGATGAAACTCATGTCGAATATTTAAGAGATCTAGAGGTGGATGATGTTGATGGTTGTGTACAATGGGGCCTTCAAATGCATTAATTGTTTGGTAAGGTCAGGATGTGATGGGAAATTATTTATAGGTGTTTGGGCCCATTTTTTAATGCATCTAGTGGTAGTGGTTGCTAAGATGTTGAAAGGGATGGAGGCTGCATTTTCCTTGTATACCAACAGGTAGCAACTGGCATTTGTGGGGATATCTCTATAAAGATAATTATGTGTATTTTCAAGTTTGGTGATGTTGTCTTTATGCAAATAATGGAGATGTTGTTGGAGGAATGCTTTCTCAAAACAATGCATAAATATAGAGTGAATATGGATGTGGTGTCAATGGTGATGGCATGGTGTTTGGAGTTGGGAGAACATAAAAATGTCTTGGTTCGGGAGTGTTGCAACAATGTGTTGAGGATGATTGGCTTTGTGGGCTGATGGAGCTGTTGGATATGGCCATGCCCGGGGAAGGCTTTGATATGGGTGAAGGGCTTGATATTGATGAAATTCATGAATTGAGAGAATTGGCACCCTTCATCCGGTGACCCTTTGGGATTGACACATATGAGCATAGAGTGGAAGCAGCCATCAGTTGGGACTCTTTCAAGCTCTACTTGCAAGAGAAAGAGGTGGAGTCTTGGGGCAAGGAAGTTAGTGAACCTACAATGAAGAATGCAAGGGGCAAAGGCAAGAGGAAAATGGTTGGTGTGTGAAGGTTGAAGCAAAAGAAAAGGGTGATAGATTGCCTCGGTGCTGCTATGGGAGATGAAGTGTTGAACAATGCTGGTGAAGGACTGAGTGGACAATCTCCAAGTGTGCCCTAGTTTCTGGAAGGGAAGGTGTCTTAGGGTTTATGCGCATTTTTGTTTTGTTTGTTTGGTTTCAAAATGATGGAAAATGTAATGTTTTGTTGTGTTTTAATTAATGTAAATTGTTCTATCTATAAAAAAAGGTTGTTTGTGGTGTAGTTTTTGAAGTTTGGGTTTCGAGTAGTTAGAAATTCTACCCTGTGGTGGTAGCTTTGGGGTTCAATTTTATGAAAGTTTTGAAGGAAAACCCTTGAAATAGTGTAAGTGTTGGCAATTTTTAAGAAAGCCAACTAGTGGACTGCTTGTTTTGGTGGAATGGCAGTGTGGTAGGTGGTAGGGTTTTGGATAGTGATCGCTTGCATAATTCAACCCTTTTGACACTTTGAAATACTGATATGCAATTCACTCTTTATTAATAAAAAATACATATTACTGACCAAAAAAATAAAACCGCATATGCGTTACTAATCTTATTCTAGTAACGCGTACATGTTACTAATAAGATTAGTAATTTGTATGCAGTGTTTTTAGTATTAAAAAACCGTACAAATGTTATAGTTTGGATTTTCCTAATCGTAACCTGTGCATTTTTTTTTTCAAATAACCCATACACGTTACGTTCATTTTTGGTTTTTTTTAATGGTGTTTGATATTTTGTTCACCATCTTGGTGCACTTACTCGAAAACATTTCATATTTAGGTTGGCAATGGGAGAATTAGGTGTGACAATATCCTTATCAATGATAATAATAATCAAAACCTCCATGAAATAAAATTTCCAAAACATAGGTTGAGACATTATTTTCTTTAATCATTTCAGAGTCATATATGTTGATAGAATCAACAAATGTATGGACTATAATGTATTTTATGTAAAATATGCATTACAAAAAACTCATTTTCATATGCCCCATTTGTTTAATTCATAATTTTATTAACACTAGTGCTCAAATTCTCCATGGAATTAATGCACTTACTTAGCTCAAGAAAGAACCAAATCCTTCAATTTATTTATCTAATTAATGTTCTTCAAGACAATTGAATGAGTAGAAATTATTTTTATAAATAAATTGATTAATAATATCACCTTCTCATAAAGATAAGCATTTAGATAACAAGAAGTGAAACTGGAAATGAAATATTTGAATCATTAAGCTAAGTTATAACAAAATTTGAGTCGTTGGCATAGAAGGACGTAAGAGATTCACCTAAGAATCTACCAACTACTTGTATAGTAATTTGTCATGTCCAAAAATTTTCTTGAAAAACACAACAATTTTTTTTAAAACCTTGAAGAAATATTACCAGTGACTCAATTATTAAGTCTTGATGAGGAGATGAACCACATTCCAAAGTTGGATGAACAACATCTAATACAAGCTGAGAGAAAACACATTTACTAGTTCTTTTCACATTTTATAACACACAAACAAATCGTTTACTTGGTTTCCTCTTGTCACCACAAAAAGAGTCTCTATGATTAGTCAACCCTTCATATTAAAATCCACAACCTTAGTCACCAAAAGAAATAGCTATATTACTTCATAATCCAAGAAGGGTTAAATTTATGTCTCCATGAAGAAGTATGTCTTCATGAAGAAGTCTTTCAAGTTTCTCTAGATTGTTCTTCCATCTCTTATTGACACTGCTACTTTCTTATACATTATTTCATGATCATAAGTATAGTTGGACTACACTAGTATATCACATTAAATTGTAGCTAAATAACCTAAATTTTAACTTTTAAACAATCCATTTATTATTTCGATTCGTATTCCAGAAATTATGAGTGCATTAGAACTTCATTAGATAAAGTAGTGACAATAAAACATAATGCCAAAATGAAATACAATAATATTTTCACACAATCACCTCATTTATTGCTCACAATCTATCTAATTATCTCTTAATGAAAAGCACATAACAAATTAGGATTGTATTAATCACATGCAAGACATGCATTCAAAACATGTTCCTTATCAAATTCACCACTTTAAAGTGAGGACTCATCCACCTACATCCATAAAGTTACTATCAATATTTTCCAAGACCATGTTAACCAAACAATATAGCAATATTAGATTTGAACCTCAATATTAGTCCTATTCTTTGAACTCTAATGAGGATTTAAGATCAATGCTTATGTTAAAGTTGATAAGTTATTGTAATTTCTAATTTATTATCAAGTTAGGTTCAAATCTTGATTCACATTTTAATTGAAATAACGATTATAAATAAACATGGCACTTGATGTTTGTGTAATAGTCCCATATATATATATATATATATATATATATATATATATATATATATATATATATATATATATATATCACAATTCCCTTCCATTTTGTAAGAAAATATGATGCATGATTTTAGAAAAACCAATAGATGTTACAATGCCAAATCTTACAATCAATTTTTTAAGATGAATTTTGATAGAGAAAGATTAAGTTATTAGATTACCTATTATAAATTATGAAAAATCTATCAAACTACAATGTTGAGAAGGTAATGAGGAATGACCTAAAAGATCAAAGTGATGACATGACATGTATAATTATTGGGATTGTGCACTCAAATTTATTTCTATATCTCCATGCTTATTTATATCAAGTTTCATGAACATTTTCATGGTTTAGTTCATGATTTTAGGGTTACACCTTTCATATTTTGAGAAGATTTTTTAAGGTATAATATCAAGTTGACATTTGGTAGGTTGTGACAAAAAATATTTTTTCACATTGTATATATCTTAGTGGGATGCAGGAAAAAGAGAGGGGTTTCATATTTAATGTGGGTCCTATTATACTTTAATTTTATAATTTAATAGAATTTGTTCAAACACTTCATTTGCTGACTTTTTCTTCTTGATTGTTTCTACATGTGTGCTTTATTTACCTATTCACTAATTATTTATTTAAGTTATTTCTATTACTGCACCTAATCTTGTTCCCCAATTGCCAATATTGTATAAGACTATATAATACCATCCTTTGTGGATCCTTCAATTTATACATACAAAAAGAACAATTTATTTGAGATGAGGTGGTGTGGTAGGCATGTTTGAGTACTTGCCTTAGTCAAATTCACAAATAAATTGGAAAGAGTAGAAGGAATATGGAATGTTTTTTTTGAGCTTCAGCAGAACGTTCTTCTCCTCAAGGCTCAGCCTGTAATGGAGAATAATCATGACTTCAGGGATGACTGGTTAGTTGCGTAATCTACTCCTTTAAAATCTCTCTTCTCCTCAAGGCTCAGCCTGTAATGGAGAATAATCATGACTTCAGGGATGACTGGTTAGTTGCGTAATCTACTCCTTTAAAATCTCTCTTCTCCTCAAGGCTCAGCCTGTAATGGAGAATAATCATGACTTCAGGGATGACTGGTTAGTTGCGTAATCTACTCCTTTAAAATCTCTCTTCTCCTCAAGGCTCAGCCTGTAATGGAGAATAATCATGACTTCAGGGATGACTGGTTAGTTGCGTAATCTACTCCTTTAAAATCTCTCTTCTCCTCAAGGCTCAGCCTGTAATGGAGAATAATCATGACTTCAGGGATGACTGGTTAGTTGCGTAATCTACTCCTTTAAAATCCCTCTTCTCCTCAAGGCTCAGCCTGTAATGGAGAATAATCATGACTTCAGGGATGACTGGTTAGTTGCGTAATCTACTCCTTTAAAATCTCTCTTCTCCTCAAGGCTCAGCCTGTAATGGAGAATAATCATGACTTCAGGGATGACTGGTTAGTTGCGTAATCTACTCCTTTAAAATCTCTCTCTCCTAAAACGCCTACAATATCGGACATACCAACTGATGCTGCCAAATTGCCAATGGCCATGCCCAGTACAAAACATGCATTCTATTCCGGATGCCCTGCAGATTCCTATAAAGTAAGCACTGATGGAGGAATATTCTATCTCAAAAAAGAAAAATCCTCCACCCCAATATATTATAGAATATGCCCTGTTCATATTTCTTCCTAAAAATATTAATCTCATTTACAGACTTAATTGTATTCTGATATGGGTACTGCAGCAACGTCTGTGATTTGCAAAAAATGGCATGATGGGAATGCTAAAGGATGCACTTCCTGTTATCCGTGCCATGCAGTGCACTATAATGTGGATCCTTATCATGTGATTTGGAAATGTAAGTGCACTGATGGAATCTATTATCCCCCAAAATCAGGTTAGGTTTCAGTTTGGAAGACCCAAATACTGCTGAAGTTTCAGTTTCATGAACTCGATTATCTATTTTCTCTCTTGTTTTTCCAATAGATTAGAGGTATTAAGGTGTAGTATATTTTAAGTTTGTGCTAAAATATCTGGAATCTCACCTGTCTATGAAATTCTTATTTCTTTTTGCCTTGTCTCTGCTGTATATGAATTTTATACGTTGGCTTGATTTGATTTTTTACATATTAAAAGGTTTGGTACGAATATCATTAAGTTTTATATAATAATTATAATATCAATAATGTCACAAATGAATCCATTGCAAGTCTTTTTTTTATGATCTTACATATTAACAGGGACTATTATTAAGTTCTATATAATAATTATAATATCAATAATGTAACACAGTGAATCAATTGCAAGCCACCCTTTTCTTTTTTTTTTTTTTTTTTGTGTTTGTTTGTTTGTTTGATCTTACATATTAACAGAGACTATTAAATTTTCCACTGTATTTAAAATAATTAAATATATAATTATTAAATTTGTAGAAATTGAATAAATAAAATAATGTGTTTTTTTTTTTGTTTTTTTGATAAAAGTGGATAGAACCACTGAACTATATTAAATTTTAAAAGTTTTTTCAAAAAGCACTGAAGGGAAAGAACCAGTAAGAAAACCCTTCAGTATTGCTTAAGTAACACTAGCGTATTCTACCCAATACCAAATGCCCATTGGCATAGTACATCAAAAAACCCATCCCAATTACATAAGCCACATTAGATATAAAGGAAGCCGCCAACAGAAGCATACAGAAGGAAGATTAAAGTATGATCACCGAAGGATGCATATCCATTTCTGCCAAAAAACATCAATCTGAACCACCCCTCTCTATGAAACACAATTCTCCAAACCACTGGTTAGAATGATACCACATAGCAGAAATGAAACCATAATTAGAGACCCTATCAAAATAAATATTGTGACCAAGCATAGCAGAACCCACACCAAATAAGGAGGTTGATGAAGAATACAACTATTCCCTTCTTTACTTCAAATATTCCAAAACTGAGGAAGGGATCGCATCCACACTTACCTCCCACATATTAGCTTCACTGTCAATGGCTAAGTTAGCCAATAAATCTGCAATCTTATTCACTTCCCTATAAGAGTGGGAAATCAAAAAGGAATCAAAAAAATCTAATTTTTGCAAAATATGATCAAGTATATATTGTAATTGCCAACAATTCAACTTCTTTTTCATGACACTTTGAATAATAACCATAGAATCACCCTCAATTATCAAGTCCTTAATTCCCAAAGATATAGCCATATCCAAACCAAAGGACAAAGCAAAGAATTCTGCACAATTGTTAGACTTGAAACCAATCGCATGACAACGAGTCTGAACAAATCTTACCTTATGATCATATATTACCATACCTGCCCCTGCCAGGCCAGGGTTCCCATGAGAAGCACCATCAAAATTCAATTTAAAGTGCCCTTGTGGAGGAGATTTCCAACAAGCAAAATTTCTTTTACATATAGCATTAGTCTTATTTAAAATAGATCCATGAGAAGGTAAAACTGATAACATTCTCCAAACTCGAGTTACCCTACCATCCCAATGAGAAAAAGAGGTAAGGGTTTCCAAATTCTTATAGATAAAAGACAAAACAACTTTAGAGATGGAAGATTCAATCCTCAATAAAACCTCATCCAAGGAAGAACTTGTTTGTTTAAAAATCCTATTATTACGCTCTAACCAAATATTCCAAATCACAATAGATGGACAAATAATCCAAAGAAATGCATAGAAAGATGAGGCAAACAGGAGAGGCCAGGATCTACAGTGGGAAAGGATATCCTTACCAATAACAAATGATAGATTAAGCTTTTCAAACAACCACTGCCAGCAAGCATAGGCAAAATCACAGTGAAGAAACAAGTGTGTAGAGGATTCTAAATTTTTATTACAAAAGACACAAGAAAATACTGTAGTGATACCCAACCTGTCAAACCTCATTCCTGTAAGGACCCTATCCTACACTGCTAACCAAGCAAAAGCACCGGCCTTTGGGAGGCAAGCCATATGCCAAAACAGCTTGTATGGCCAAGTAGATAAATCTTTAGCAACCAAGAGAAAATTATAGCCATCCTTAACTGTGTATTTACCAGAGATATTCCTTGTCTAGATAAGCTCATCGTCGGCATCAGAAAGAATTATTACTCTCTCCCCCAGCATCTTTTCATATTCCAATTTCACATTTTGATCAATATCTAAAAACTCAATTGATTTCCATTTTGCCACCTTAAGATTCCCACTATACCCAATTTCAAAATAATCAGCCACAAAGACACCCCAAAGGGAAGAAAGAGTGGAAATTAAAGGAGATCAATCCCTTGAGTTCACCAAAGGGGGATGTCCATTCCAAACTTCCTCCCAAAACCTAACCTTTCTACCATTATGAACAATCCATGAGAGATGAGGCAAAATCACTGATCTACATTTACATAGAAAATTCCAAATAGCTGAACCAGACGGTAAATTAGAAACTTGAAAAACATACTCTCTTGGTCCGTTATTTAAATATTTAGCAAACATAATTTGTGCCCAAAAGGAGAATGGTCTCTCATACAATTTCCAAACCAACTTAGCACCTAAGGCTAAATTTTGACTTTCCAGACTCCTAATGCCTGTGCCCCCAAGGTTTTTAAGTAAACAAACTTTATCCCATGCTACCAGAGGGAGTTTCTTCTTACGTTCTTTATTATTACTCCAAAGGAAGGACCTAAGAGTATCTTGCAAACTAACAAGAACCGCTTTCAGAGACTACAAAATAGACATGAGATAAATAGGAACATCATTTAGGACAGACTTAATAAGAACAATCTTACCAACCAAAGATAACCATCTATGATTCCAGGATAGGATCCTTCTAGAGATAACCGAAATGATCTTATCCCAAAAATCAACTCTATCCTTCTTAATGAAGAAAGGTATGCCAAGATAAGAACAAGGAAGATTTCCAGATGCAAATCCCCAAAAAATCTTCAATCTAATATGAACCAATTATGAAGCATGAAGGAAAAAAATCTTTGACTTATCAACATTGACTCTCTGACCAGAAAAGGATGCATAATTCTGTATTATCCCCTTTATCACTCTTGCCTCACCTAAAGAGGCTTGACCAAATAACAACGTATCATTTGCAAACAAGCAACGCGAAATGCTTTGTGGAACATTATGAATCCTAATTCCCTTCCAAAGCCCTCCTAGCTTAGCGGCTCTAATAGCCCAACTGAATGTTTTAGCTAAAAGAATGAACAAGAAAGGAGATAGGGGATCACCTTGCCTCAAACCCCTAGAAGAGGAGAAAAAACCACAAGGGGAGCCATTAATTAGCACCGAGAACCTTGCAGAAGAAATACAAGCACAAATCCATTTGACCCATGCCTTAGAAAAACCCAATTTAAGTAGAACAACACACAACACTCCCCATTCTACTCTATCATATGTTTTCATCATATCTAATTTGAGGATCATGGTCGGGATTCTCTGAGTAGAAATAGAATGCAAAACCTCATGCGCCACTATAGCTCCTTCTGCTGTCTCCCTTCCTAGAACAAAACCACCTTGTTCTAAAGAAATGATCCTCGACATAATTTTAGGCAACCTTAAAGAAATAGCCTTGGTAAAAATCTTGTACAAAGTATTACATAAAGCAATAGGGCGAAAATCAGCAAATGTCTTGGTAACCTCTTTTTTAGGAATAATTGCAATCATTGTAGTATTAAGCTCTTTCAAAACAGACCTATTCCTTCTAGCTTCCTCAAGGGCCAATAAAACATCATTCCCCACAAAATCCCAACATTTCTGAAAAAATAAAGGTGTAAATCCATCCGGTCCCGGAGCCTTATCAGGGTTCATTGCAAAAACAACATTCTTAACTTCATCCAAAGAAAAAGGAGACATCAACATTTTATTATCTTCCAAAGATACCAAAGAAGGAATATTAGAAGAAATATTATTATGAAGATCTCCATGCTCCGAAGACAATAGTGACTTAAAAAACCTAACTGCCTCTGAAGCAATATCCTCCTATTCTGTTAAAAGTCTGCCATTTGGACACTCAATACAAGATATCCTATTTCTACTTCTCTTAATTTTTGTTGAAGAGTGAAATTTTTTTGTATTTCTATCACCATCTGAAAGCTTGATCTCCCTTGATTTCTGTCTCCAATAGATTTCTTCTCTGGACAAAACTTCTTCAAGCTCTGCTTTTAGAAATTTTAGTTCATCAAAAACAAGAGGCACCATACCATGTTGAATCACATGTGAATTAAGACATTCCATCATATCTTGAATCCTCTGTTTTTCCTGTAAGATGTTCTTAAAATGCAATATATTCCATTCTCTAATATTAAATTTCAAAAATCTCAACTTCTTAGCAATCTGAAACATTCGGGATCCAGAGCAATAAGGAGTAGAAATCCACCATTTTTTGAGCAAAGGCAAAAAGGAAGAATCTCTAAACCACATAGGTTCAAATTTAATAGGTGACTTAAAAGGAGCTTTATCTTCCAGAATTGATAGAGAAATTGGAAAATGATCTAACCCCGAAACTAAAAGAATAGAGGAAAAAAATTCAA
Source organism: Cryptomeria japonica (assembly GCF_030272615.1). Lineage (NCBI taxonomy): Eukaryota > Viridiplantae > Streptophyta > Pinopsida > Cupressales > Cupressaceae > Cryptomeria > Cryptomeria japonica. Next base: position 586,517,034 of record NC_081407.1, read on the forward strand.
ACTCTGAATCAATCCAAACATCTGATAACAAAAACCGGTCTAACCTTTTCACAATCTGAGAAAAATCTCTTCGCATATTTGTCCATGTGAAAATCCCATTCTGAAACTGACAATCAAAAAGACGCATGTCCTTAATGAAAATCCCAAAGTCTTCCATAATTTTTTTATTAGGAAGAATACCTCCTTTCTTTTCTCCCAAGTCAGTGATAGCATTAAAATCCCCCCCAAAGATTATAAAGGGACCATGCCTTAAAGGGGAGGAAATCCTCTTAAGTTCTCCCCATAATTTAGTCTTCCTTTGAATACCAGAAGGAGCATAAATATTAAAAATCCAAAACTTAACCTTCGAAAGCTTGCTTTTAACTAAGGCCAACATCCAGTTTATAGTAGAAGCAACTAGCTCAACCTCAATGTTATAGTTATTCCAAAGCAATGCCAAACCCCCTGACGCACCACAAGCTGGAGAGGAGAGGAATTTCCACTTTCTCCAAGAAGAAAAAACCAAATTAGCAGACTCCTTTGACAATTTTATCTCTTGCAACATGAAAATATCACACTTAACTAAGTCCATCTGGGACTTAATTAAGCACCTCTTATTAGGGGCATTTAAGCCCCTAACATTCCAAGATATAATTCTCATTTCTCTCGAGGGGAGACCGAGGCTCCCCTCTTTCCTTTAGATGGAGAAGACTTTCCTTCTCCAAAACTACTTTGAAGATTACGCTTCACAGCCCCCGACCTAGTCACAGGAGGACTGATAATAGACCTCTTACTCCTCTTGCCCTTAGGAGCACCACTTCCTTTCATAGCGTCACCAAGAGAAACTGAATGCTTCCCTTTCCCAACACCAGGAGAAAGAGACAAAGTCTACTAAATCCCAGCATCAATTTCCAATTGAGTCTTCCAATTCTTTGGAGGCCTACCCCTACCAGGAGAAACCACAGATGAAGCCCTAATTAGAGTAGTTTGAACAATTGGTAAACTCTTACTTGACTTAGGAGAAGTCATGGCTAAATTATCTATGGTGCCCACTTCTGATGAGGCCAAAATCTCAAAAGGGTTAGCAGATGCAGAAATAGGAAGGGTCAATTTAATTCCCCCCAAGTCATTCTCAATGGAACAGATAACCCTATTCGTAATGTCCTCATCCATCTGATGCTCATGATCTTTAAAAAGATCATTTACTTGGTGAACCAGATTTTCATCTAGCACAATAACAGGAATGTCCCCCAATTGAATATTATTTCCTAAGGTGGTGTTATTATCCACATCCACATCAACATGTTGCAAAGAATTAGACACCAATTCTTTGACTTGTTGGGCAAGGATAGCATCATCAAGACACCCTAGAGAAGAAAACCCAACATTAGACTCTGAAACAACCCCATCATTCTTCACAAAAATCTGACCAATCCCTTGAAAACTTTCTAAGTATTCTTTTGACTTCACAGGATAGACAAGATTCCCACCACCATCATTTAGTGACTTATCCAAGGAATTCGAGGTAGTGAGATTTGGAAGTAGATCATCCACATTGTTGTCCCCCGAAACCACAATATTCTGGTGAGCTACTGTCTTATCCTTACTTGTAAAAAACCCTACAGACTCCGGATCATGAGACACAACATAAACCTCTCGCTTCCCAACATCCCTCATACCCTGGTTAACCTCAAAAGTAGCGGGAGGTTTCCCAGTGGAACCATTAACTAATAGTTTATCCACAAATGGATTATCGTTACTACCCAAGCAATGCTCTGCCTTATCTAGAATAGAGGATTTCGAAAAATCCATAAGCAAAGGAGAATCCAATTGCAAGGAAGTTTTACCAAAGTCTTTCTCCAACTTATTAATTGGTTGTTTCCAAATACCCTCATGAGATTTAATGATACAGGTTCGAGGGCAAACATTATTAGGGTTAGTCAAGACACAAATTTTTACCAAAACCTCCCCCTTCACAAAATCAATTCTTGATGATAAGAAAGAACCACAAGTATTACCAATTTGTTCCAAAACCTCTGGGTCCATAAATTCAAACAGTAATTTGGGCAAGCCAAACCAGAAAGGAACTAATTTAAAGTTTGACCAAGCAGGGACATAAAATGGTTTCCAAGCCGAAACAAACACTAAATTTTTACCAAACCAGTAATGTGAAGATTTTAAAACTTCATCTCTAACAGAAGAAGAGTTGAAAACAATAATAAATGCATTTGCAGAGAGTAATTGAAAATAACGCATATGAGACCACTTTTTCTGCAATTTATGATGAAATTTAGATAAACTAGTTGCATCCCCCCATATTTCCCCTGAAATAGCATGTGTATGCAAACAATGAGCTTTCAAATCCACAACAGAATCAAGTAAATCAATGCATGGAACAGGAGCCCATACCTGTGAAGACCCACCTCCTAAATCAGAGTCAGTTTGATTTTCACTTACCTTATCGTCTTTTCCTGATGTCGAAGATTCCCTTACCTTATCCCCCCTTTGATGTGATGAAGATAACTCAAGCGGGTTACTATTAGATTGTTTGTCCATCATCTTTGCACCAGTGTTCAGCTGAGAAGCCCTAATTGCCTCATTTACAGATGAAAACTTCACAACTTTCGCATAGGACGGTTTTCCTCCCAGCTCTGTAGATCGTTTACCCGGAAGCCCCTTTAAATGATTTGGGATAAACTTTTGCTGCGGGCCCTGACCAAAATGCTTACGATCCAAAAATTGTTGATACCCTTCACCAGATCTATCCATACTCTGCCAATTTCCACTTCTTGTACCTCTGAAAAAACCCCGAAAATACTTGGAGACCGGTTTGAAATTTCGTAAGTCTACCTTCAACCAATTCTGTGCTGCCATATCTACCCATTTGCCCTTCGTGAAGACCAGCTGTGGGACATGCGGTTGATCTTCCCAGCCCACATCAGCCCATGCGCCAATAACCCTAGATTCGTCCATGCAGAACACTTTTAAAATCTGAAAGATCTAGATTGCGCAAAACAAAATTTACTGCAATGAAATCTGCCCTTCCCGAAATTTGTAGCAGCAAGAGAATATTGATCGCAAGACAGTTCTATACAACTTTAGTAATATAATTTGACCTTCCAAATACTATTATCAACTGTCAAATGATTTTCCTTTACGACGCTACTGCTTTTGCCTTTTGTGTTTGAAGCAAAAATGATACAGAAGGGAAATGTATGTTCTATTTTTTCAATTGATCTGTCCGGCAATGACTATTTGATAACCCTGAACCTGATAAACTATTTTGCTTACACAGTGTCTCTCACACTCTTCGCTCTTCCTTGTTCCCCTTTTCTGCCCAATACTCCTCTCTATTCTCTACGCAACCCTAATCTTCTTTTCTGCTATTTAAGGTTTTGCAAAATTAATTGTTTATCTTTTTGGAATATTTATTTAATTTTAAAATTGATTGTTCATTTGCAGGTTTGATATGAGCAAATACAAATTTAATTTGAATTTGTAAATATGATATCTATATATATGTAGATATTCACTCTTAATTTATCTCTCTTTGATTAAATCCCAAAAGATACTAAATTAACTATTTTTGGAAATTATTAGTAATAATGGTGAGACAAACATACAAGGGATGTCTTGGATGTTGATGCAAAAAAAAGAGTATAAATGGAAACTAGTATGATTATTGTTCAAACTATGTGCTAACTCAAATAGTAAAAATAATACATTATAGATTTATCATTACATAAGGAACAAATAGGTAAAAGTACATCCAAAATGAAGAGAAAAATTCAAGTTATGCAACTATTATTATTTTCACCCATTTTGATTCACATGTGAAATACAATGATAATTCACATTGGAGTAAAAAATATTGTAGCCAACATAAAATAAAATTTATTTAAGCACTCATAAAAAAAAAATGCATGTCACTTCTTGGTACAATAAGTGCCCAAATATGAACAAACATGCATGAAAAGTATGCTGATAATTTGATAACCTAGCACATGACATTACATCACATGAGATCATCAGATGCATATGCAACCCCTTGAGCTAGCTAGATAGAGGCAATGATATTTTAAGAGGAAATAAGTTAGGTATAGGGTATGTTTATTTAGTAAAGGAGATCATAGTTGAGGTAATGAGGCAAGATACATGAGACTTCTAGATGTAGTGATTCTCAAAGAGATGGGGAGATATCTTCTAGACAATCACTCCCAAGTCACGTTTTTCATTCTTTTTATACTCTAGACATTTTGTTATTGTGGAAAGCATGTTGGATAGTTAATTTGTTTTGTGATTTTATGAAATTTAATATTTGTTGTTAGTATACTTAGTTCCTATTTGATTTTCATATACTTTTATATGTATGTGTGTATGTGAAAGATGTATCATGAATATTTGACACTTTTTATCTTTAGTAAGTGATATACCTCAAATGTCTTCATAGAGTCCTTAATAATTAATAAATTAATGAATCAAAGGGGAATTACATATAGTCATAATTGTAATATGTAATTGTAGCATCACAAATTGTACACCTTTAATTGGGGTGTCCAATTTTAGACTTTCCTAGCCCTCATTTTAGTATTTCCCATTCCTCTATACATTATGGGACCTTTTATTGATTTACATTAATATTTAATTCAATATTATGAGTCTGGTCCAGGGGTTGAGCTTAGTTGGTTAAAGCATTGAGTTCTCAATGTGGAGACCCAAGTTCAACTCCCATGAGTGACATCTTTGTGGAATTCTAAGTTGTGACTCTTGGTCTTCCATTGGTTGTATTTGTCACATTGTTTAAAGTGGATTTCTAAGCTATGACCCTTGGTCTTCCAATTGTTATTTCTAGTTTGGTGCTCGAAGCTAGTATTTGTAATAAGTTTGTAATGTGGATGCTCGAATGAGAAAAAATGAGCTTTGTGAACTATACTTAATAGAAAAAAAATATTATGAGTCTTATTTCACTTCAATACATCATCATGCTTTTATTTGGGCGTTTATTTTTAGGTGTGTCCTTTATCTTTTATTATCCTAATTTATTATAAATCCTACCCCATTTCAAATCTCAAGACAAGTCCCCCCATCTAAAAATTATATATTTTCATAGAAATCTATTTTGATAGTAGATTCCTATTATCTCACATCCCTAATAGTTTGGGCCTAAAGTGTCAAGACAGGGTCACCCCACACCACTTTGATTGACACTTTTTGCCCCAAATTTTGGGGGGATAATATGATGGTCCTATCCTATTCAAATCTAGCTCTGTGTGCAATAGTTGGAAGACAGAGGCATTTTGAGAAACCTTATCCAATGAAATCAACTTTAGATTCCATACACAAGTGCACCTCTATACTCTCAGCTCATTTCTATACTTGTTGTGAACATTTTATTTATGTATCAGTGTTCTCATTGTATCATACTTAGATCCTAGTTCAATATCATTCACTTTCCAAAAGTAGTGAAGGACTAGATGCCCTAATTTATAATTTGACTCTCTTTGAGATGAGTTAGTAAAGCATACCTCTTTTGTTGCTTTGTATTCCAATGTTTGTGTGAAAGTGGTCACAATTATACCCTATTATTGCTCGGACATACTGGGGCATGTTTTTCTTGAAAATTCTTTGAAACATAGTCTCAAAGAGGGGCAAAATATAGACACACAATTCTCTTTATTTTGCATTATGTCAATATCACTAACTACTCTTCTATATTAATCAAATAATTTCATTCTTCTAAGTCAATATTCCCCTTTTTCATCTCAAATTAATTATTCAATTTCTTCCTTAACCATTTAATCAATTAACCCTCTATCCCCTTTAAATTGATTAAATAATTTATTATAATTAATCTCAAATTTTTTGTTGAATTAAATGATCTTTATTTTTTTAAATTAAAGTCAATTTCTATCTTTGCATAATTATATAATTTTTTTAAATTATTTAATTATCTAATTTTGTCCTCTAAATTAAATAGATCTCATAAGTTTATTTAATCTAATTTCTCCTTCATTTCAAATTAACCAAATTCCCAGCAAATTCAAATTCAAATTCATCTCTCATTAATTTCAATTGCATTTAACATTTTTGAAAACCCAAATTCTATCCAAATGAAATTTCATCTTAATTTCATATATCACATGTCAAAATTCCTAACCGCCACTAACTTTCAATCGAATTTCAATCAATCTTTTATGATTGCTCAATCAATTCAGTCATCAAATAAATCAAATTAGTTAACGAATCAATCAATTCTCTTAGCTAATTAATCAATTCAATTCGACTCGCAATTGTGTCACTTAACAGGTCAGTCATGTGAGTGAACCTCTCAATCATATTCAGTCAAGATGAGTAATTCTCTCCCACCAACTTGTCTCATCAAATCTTGACCATTGATAAATCCTATTCCCAAATTGATCATAGCCATTCAATCAAAATTGTCCAAATCTATACATTGAAAATCAATCTTCCTTTTTCGAGAACCATAATCTTCATAATATTTGTGCTAATAACATTGCAGGTATCTTCCAAAGTGCAACATTGAGAGCCACAATCTCGTAGGAAGGAGAAGGACAATGGAGAGAAAACATATTGGAATTGGCATTGGTTTAATCATTTTATGATTTTGTGCTTTCATGTTGATTTTAGTTCTTAATTCTCTATTGTGTTAGGATTGAATTAATTAATTATTCAGGTTTTGTGGTTTCCTATTGATCCAAATGACACATGCATATTTTCTCTTATGTGCATATAGGACTCTTTTGAGGAATACCTTGGTATGGAGGAGGCTATTATAAAGGTGAGGATGAAGAAGATAAACAAGAGGAAGATAATAAGGAGGATGAAGGAGGGGAAGATAATTTAAAGGAGGGGGAAGATAAAATTAGGGAAGAGGAAAAGAAAGAAACTAGAAATATGATTTTAAGTGAAGAAGATGGCCTTTAGAATGCTAGTAAGGAAGATAAAAGTAAAGAATTTAATGTTGTTAGGGTTCACATGATAGATTTACAAGTTCGTTTGAAAGACATAGACACTAAAGTTTAAATTAATAATTGTTATGATAAAATAAAAAATATTGGAGATGGCACTCAACAATATAATCTCTATGGCTAAAGGGATTATGAACAAGGCAGTTATGTTCATTTTTGGGTCATTCAAAAACTAAGAAGAAGCAAAAGAAGTAGAACAAAGACAAAGAAACCCAAAAGACTATAGACAAGAAGGAAAAAAAAAAGTGAAGAGAAAGGATGAATGGGAGGAGTCTCTGAAATCCCTTATGGACAACTAGAATCTTATCAATTGAGGTTTTTTTACCTAGGGGATATTGTTTCCTTTTTTGTTGTTCCTATGTTATTTTATGTTGTTTCTTTAGTATTACTACTAACAAAGGCTTGTGTGCCTATAGTTTCATTTGGCCTATGCGACACCCCTATTAGTACTAATGTTTAATGGTTTCTTCTGTTTTATGTATTTTTTTAGCTTGGTTTAGGCCTACATACCCTTATTTTTTTATTTTGTTTGTCTTTAATGGTGTTGTTAACTTATGGGATCAAGGTTATTTCCCTACTTTATAATAAACATGAACACACACTACTAGCTTAATAATTGTACCTCCCTTCTTATTTATAAAAGTTTTCAAAATCCTCCTAGTGGAATAAATCCTACTTTTAATCCTAAAAACATTCATGTTTACACACTGTTGGTTGAAAATTTTGTACACTTCGGGGATGTGCAAAATTGGGGTTTCAGCCACAGTATGTGATTATGATACTCTCCTAATTTAGGGAAGGCTCCCCCTATCTACAAACTAACCTAATCTAATATGGGTGATACAATAGTCTTTCTTCTTCTTTCAAGAAAAAACTATACTCTTTTCTCTTCACAAAAAAGTAATAGCAATTGGAAATAAATAACAACAAATACAAAAATGAGATTTTTTTTGTAGGATTTTTGGGACATAAAGGGAAGAAAAGTTTCCATGAAAGCACAAAGGCCTCCGTCACTTCCCCAAGACAGTAAAATAGAAATGAAAGCACAAAGTCCTCAACATTTATGATTTCCTATCAACCTTCTCAAAATGATAACAATGCATAACACACAACAACTCAACGTCTATCTATATGATGCACTTCAACTTACATGCACAAGTCTTAAAAATAAAAGAAGCACAAACTCTACAAGTTATCTCCTTACTTGAGATTTCTACACTAGCTTCAAACATGACAAATAACTCAAAGTCTGCAAGACCAAGTCTGAAAACCAAACCTATATCTCCAAATTCAATTATTAGCTCAAAGTCTGCAAGATTGAATTTAAATCCCTCTTGAACAATAGAGCAAAAATCACAATCAACTCCAGAAAATGTCATCACATAACAGCTTGAAGTGGTACAAAGTATCAACACAACTTGCCTCTTTTATTGGAAGCAATTTGATTTACGTCTAAGCTCAAAGTCTTAGAGTGCACATACAAACTAGCATAATTTTGTTGCATTGCCAAAAGATATCCATTTACAATAGACCCCCTCAAGTATTTACAGGAGAGGAGCCTTGAGAAAAAGGTGGGAGGATCCCAACTAAATTGAGAAATTCTCTCAACCACCATGACTTATTCCAACTACTAACTAAGACATTCAAAATTGACTTATAATCATCTTACTTGTAATTACAAAAGTGCAAGTGATAAAATTGCAATTACAAAATTGTTTTTTTACAAGTAAACTCAAGTCAAAACAAAATTACAAATATATAATTGAAACTATTGTATGTGTCTGAAGACATGACTCTAATTACATCATCCTCTGTTTTGAAAATCTTCATGCTGCTTCAAGATGCTAGAACTTGAAGTATTCAAGATTGGTGAAGACATCTCGAATTGGAACGAGAATTTACATCCTTAATGATCTTTGTGTCCTTGGCCAATGAACTTAGATTGTATCTTCTTGCTTGGGGTAGTACTGTCTTTTCAAGAGGGAAATTCTTTGCAAGAATGAAGTAAGAAACCTATCTCTGTCTTGAAAGCATTCTATGCTCTCAATCATTCACCTCACTTATCCATCTCCTTGTGTGGCTCCATCATGTTGTTGTTATTTCTTTGTATCATCCTCCAATCTTGGAATCTGCTTGCGAAATAAGGCCCATGCCTTAATTTATTGATTTGGTAGGTCGTGTGTGCAAAAAATACTGACAAGGGATGGGCTAAATTGATGCAAAAATGGGCTCACAAATGAATTTCGGGTTCTAGAAACTGCATTACATGTGTGGAAAAACAAGAGCATTAACATGCAATTGTGGAGAACAAACATGCAAATTTGTATGTGTAATGGGTAACTACAAGTTTACACTTGTAATTAGACCTTTAAGACTCATTTTCAAGTGTTTATTGAGTTCATTTTGGACCAATTTTGGGTTCTGGAAGGTTGACTGCAAGTGAAGACACAACTGCAATCGAGTTTTAAAATGCTGATTGCAAGTAGACTTTAAATGGAAAAAATGGACGAAGGTGTGAAATGAGTGGATGAAATGGTGGGAATAGGGATTTTGATATGAGGGAAAAGATGGAAAGGATGATGACCAGTAATGGCAAACTTAATGTGACAAGGAAAGACACATTTTCAGCTTGACAACTTTGGAAGAGGGAAAAAACTTCAAATTGTAATTAGATTTATAAAACCCAAAATCTTGCTTGGTCAAAACAAATGAGCTTGGGAGAAACCATAATGCTCTTATAAATAGGTAAGGAGGCCACCACATTGTGATTGCAATAAAAAAATAAATCGGTTTTGCCTTTAAACCTCTCCACAAAAAATGACTTGGAAAGAGAAGTGCATTTGATTCCAAACACTCTTCAATGAATGAAAGATGAAAAATGTGTTCAAAATATGGAAACAATGGTGGAATATGGGCACCCAAAACGTGGAGCTTACATGAAAAAAATGGAGCTGAAAACTTCACATTAATGTGCAAAATGTGTTTACCAAAACCATTGAATCTCAAAAACGTGGCACCAACCATCGATCTCTAGAAACATGATAAGAATGTGGGATGGATTCAAGGGAATAATGCCACAAAAATCATATTTGTGAGAGAAAGAATGCAGATTGGGTTTTTCTTCTCCAACTACAAGCAAATGTTCCCTCTAAAGATGCAATCGGGTTTTTTAAACCCCTTTACAAGTTTTAAATTGCATTATTTTTCCTTCACTTGAGCAAATTCGAGTTTGAAAGGAAGATGAGCAAAAATAAATAACAAAACAACTTGTAATAGGGAAAGAAAATCCCTATTACAACTTTTAAAAACATAAAGGAACATACAAACTTGTAATAGGAAAATAAAATCCCCATTACAAGTTTAAAAGGAATAAAAACATAAAAACTTGTAATAAGGAAATAAAATTCCCATTACAAGTAAGACACAAGACATAAAATCACTTTAAAAACTTAAAAGACATGTAATAGGGAAATAAAACCCCTATTACAACTTAAAAGCACAAAGTAGGAACTTTTTTTAGAACTTGTAAGTTCTCATTAAACTTGTAATTTGTCTAAAAAGTTCCTACAACAACTTAAAAGACAAAAAGGGAAAAGGGAAAATAAAAAGCAAGTTACAAGTTACAAGTTTTAAATAAAGTACGCTTTTAATTGGTGGAAAAAACCCCTACAACACAAAAACAAAAGAAAACTCTTAACTTGCAAAAGAAGAAAAATTTCCCACTCGCAGTCAAGAGGAAAAACCCGAATTTGAAGGAAAAACATAGCAAACGAACTCAAAACATGATGAAATTTGAAATGCGGATTGAGGATGGACCAAAGATCAGTCCAGTTTAGCTATAAGGAACAAATTTTCCTCGAGAAGTGTGCCTTAAGAGTAAAATCTTCAACCTGCAGTGACTGCTCTGAAACCTGAAATTGCACAAAAATCTAGAAAAAAGAAGACCAAAACTCACCAAAACTTGGACAATGATGGCAAAGACACCCCCAATGATTTGACACTAAAAAATGTGAGTTTTATACCACGTAAAATATGCCTTGAAGACAAGAACAACACATTTAAACCAACATTTTGTAAGGGATGTCACATTTTTGAAAATTCAAAAATGGGGACAACACACACCTTAGAAAAATTATAAAGTAATGGGTTTTTTATCCTCTCTACCAGTTAGCTTGAGTAAAAAGTCCCCTTTGGTCATCCTAACAGGAATAAAGCTCTTCTTTAGGAAATGAGAAGACATATGTATGTAAATAAAAAATAAACATTGAAAGGGAATGCTCACATGATATAATTTTTGTACTCAAGATCTATCATCCTTTTCAAAATAATTTATTTAGGAAACCCTTTATCGATATCAATTTCAAAACAAATTTGAGTATAAACAATGTAAGAGTTCTCTAAATCTCTCAAAAAACATTAAAAAAAATTCATAACGAATTCTCAATAACTAAAATCTAAATTTATATCAATATTACATTGATACATAAGGACCTTATATATAGATTAAAGAGAAAGAAGACTAAATACAATCCTCTTAAAACCATGACCTTGAATTGAGAATAGTCTTTCTATCACCAAAATAAATATAGTATACAATAAATAAAATCCATGAATATGAAAAAATATCACTTTTTTTTTCATTTAGAAAGGATCTCCAAGTCTTCTAAAACTATTGATACAAATTGCTCACATTTTGCTAAAACTTATTGAATATTCCAATTAATCCATATCTGCTTATTTATTTTTATTAAAAAAGAATTTAGACATTTTAGCTTCTTTCTTAACAATAAAACCCACTTTCCAAATCTAATATTGACAACCTTTTAAAACATTCCATCACAAATATTGAGCCAAATGATATAGATTCAAGATAGTGTGATCCTCTAAATTATTTAATATAGCCCTACAATCACTATTTTGTACATGCAAATTCTAATTCTTCTCACAATTAGCATAAATAAATGATGTAGGCAATGCAAATATTTGTGTTTAGGGTAGAGGGCTACTCTAAATCATTATCATCCACACTAAACAATAGTAGGTTCTTGATAAATCATTATCATGTTTAAAGTAATAGACCCAACAAAAATGGGAGAGCTAATGTTATAGGGAATGTGACCATTAGGTTCAAAATGTAATGACTAAGATTACCTTCCCCAAGCTATTGGTGATAACTCATGCTTAGTCACTAAAATGAGGTAGTCTAATCTAATGTGCGGAGAGGTTAATGCCATAGAAATGATGTAATCACACACTTAAGCAATAGAATGTATTTTTGGGAGCTCCAGATCTATTTTAAATTTTAAAATTTATTAAAGATAAATTATAATTTTTAGAATTTTAATTATTTATAATAAATAACAAATTATAAAATTCATAATTATAATTTCAAAGTGTAAGGATTTTTTAATATTTAAAATTAATTATTATCATTGTAGACATATTTTTATCACAAACATTTGTTTCAGAGATGAATCTAACTTTTACCCTAGGGTTTTAAAGAGTTTTTACCTCTATTGTTTAATATTACTAGAGAGAAGCAATTGAGGTTGTATACACATAAAATTGGCTATGAGTAATTAAATAAATATTTTATATTTATTTAATGATTATTCTTCTATTAAATAATTAATTTGAAAAGATTAATTTATTTAATTCATTAGTATTTAATATTCTTAGATATTAATTAATCGAGTTGAAACATTTAATTAATCAATTCGTTATCCCCCTTTCTTCTAAGCCAAATAATTAAATATTTAATATTTAATTATCATCCCTTATCATATGTGTGCACTATTCACTATCCTATAGTTTCATTATTAAATAATTTCACAATTATTTAATTACCACTTTCCAACTCACCCTTCATCTCCACCTTTGCCAACTCATCAATCATGTGGCTAATTTCAATTAATAAAATCAAATAAAAATAAATCATTTATGAGCCACTTATCTCCAACTCCCATATTCATGAATAAAATGTGTATGTGCACATAATCTTTGAAACCTCCCTATATTTGCTCCAACACTCCTATATTCTTGGAGGAGGTTTTGTCCATCTAACCCTAGTCCATCTCCACTTGACCCTCCATCCCTAATTAATATTCTCCAACCAATCCTAGATTCTCTCAATCCTCCCCTCAGTCAAGGTGAGATGACTGACACTTGTCTTCTCCTTCCCCCTTTTTCTCAACCTTCAGCCTCTTGCTCATAGCCATCCAAAAAAGCAAGATTTAATCATGACCATTGATCTCTACCACCTAAGTTTATGCATTAAAAAATCTATAGATAGAGGAGTTCTAGTGCATTTTGAGCCCAATGTACAATAGTCTAAGTTAACTAGGAGTCTTAATATTTGCATCCATGAGTTTATTTGTCTAAGCATTTTAGAGTTTTTGAGAAAATTGGCATAAATCATTTTCATAGCATAGCTTTTGCATATCATCTATCAGTCGATTCCACACTTGCCATCTTGGAAGCTACCAGTGTTTGTCTGAGAGTAAATTATCTACAATCAAGAACAATGGGGTTAGGACAAAATCAGACATAATCCATGAAGGTGTAATTTGTTTTATTTACTTTATTTCATGTTGTTTCATTGGTTGAAGCTTGAGTTCCTGTAGCTTTTATTTTTCATGATGGACTAACAAGTTGCAGTTCAATTTTTGAGATGAAAACTTAATTCGACACATTTTTGGTGCCCATCGTGGGGCTCAGGCCTCGCACATCTCCTTCTAATATCCTATCTAATTCTCATAATAACTGAATGAATTAACGCATTTGTAAGCCAGTTTCATGCCTGTGTGCAATTTGGCTGCGCATTTATGTTGGAAATCGACACTCATCCGGTTTATAGGTCTTGTCATTGATGGAAACACACTTCATGGGAGATTCGACAATCAAGGTAATCGACATTCACCAACATGCATGTAACTGGAAAAATTGGAACTGGTATTCTAAGGCCGACATAGGAGATTGATCCGACAAGTGTGGAAGCGGCAACGATCATATTGTTTCATGTGTATATTTTGTTTGGGCCGACATGTGTCTTATCATTTGAAATATGGTTGTAAGACGACATAAGGCATTTGTGTTTATTCATTTAATTGGGTATATAAGTCAATCTGGGTTAGGTCATTTTGTGGATATGACAGATAAGAGATGAGATAGGTTATGTGATGGTATGTGAGCAAGATCTTGATCGATAGAATGACAATGTAAAGATCTGTAATCAGTCTTGATTATTTGTCTAGAGGTTTGGGAAGTGATCTAAGCTACCGGTAAGGGAGGTTACAATATAACTGGTAAAGACAGTGCTTTAACCAGAACTCATCCAGTATAGCAGATGCTCATTCCGAGTTTAATGTTTGTTTGTAATCCAATACTTCGGATCTTTAGTTAGTGAGGCTCCTTTTGTGATGAGCAGTGTACTCTAGGCAGTTTGCCTTCCTTCATGTGCAGGCCCCTCTTGTAATATTTATTCAATTGGCTAGTGGATATATATTGTGGGTCTCCAATCCCACCATGGTTTTTCCTCTTTGAGGTTTTCCACATATAAATCTTTGTGTTATGGTGTTGATTCATGTGGTTGCATTAATATTACTTGTTGTTACTTTCTTTTATGCCAATTGGTTATTAAGTGGATTGGTTAATAAGGTTAAAAATATTATATCCGACAGAACACTGATTCACCCCCTGCACCCCTCTAAGTGTTCTTGGATTCCAACAATTGGTATCAGAGCTTGGGTCCTTGGAATAAGTCTAACAACTTGAGGAAGATCCTGTATTCGGAATCCATGGAGATGAGTCTATAGAAGGAACTTGAAGTAGCACTTGAAGACTATGATGCTGAAAGGTTGAAGAACTTGAAGTTGCAAGATGAGTTTAATTTTGCAAAGGAATTCATCCTTACCCTGCAGGAGAGTTTATCATCCACTCAAGCTAAAAGGAAGGAACTTTTGCAAACTCTGGATGATGATGAGAAGAATGCCCTTAAGGAATTATGTCAGAAGCCGAGTCGGGAGAATAATGTCATGAAGAATGAGATGCAAGCCATGACCATGAGGATGTCCAAGGAAATTGAAGATTGAAAGAAGAATGAAGAAAATATCGCTATATCTCTGAAAGACAGATATGAGGAATGCATTAGGTTGGCCCATGAGAATGATGTGTTGAGAACTGAGTTGGTGCAATCATAGAATAATAAGAAAGAGTTGGAAATAATGGTGATAGTCCTAAGAAGTGATCTGGATGCTACAAATGAATACTAAGAAAATTTCAGGGTTAGTTCTGCAAGGCTTGATGAATTATTGAAGGATCAAAGAGACACTAAAGACACTAGAGGTCTTGGATTTGAGCATGGATAAAGCTCCGGTATTACAAATCAGGGGAATCTACCAAACAACCAAAATCTAAAATCACTGGTAAGGCAATCCAATGCACACAAATTTAATGGTAGATGCTTTTTTTGTAATAATTTTGGTCATAGAGCAAGCCAATGCAAAAATAGAGCAAATCAGAATCATAATGCAGTTCCCGATTAGTGTTCAAATTGTAAGAAGTATGGTCATAGGACATAAGATTGTAGAATAAATGTGAGATGTCATGCATGTGGAAAGTTTGGACATATGGCTAATCAATGTAGGTTAAAGAATGGTCAAGGACTCAACAAGGCAATTCAGAAGAACAATGTTACTTTCTATGCATGCAACAAAATATGACACATTGCTAAATATTGCAGAAACAAGAATACACCGGAAGGGAATGACACGTCTAATGAGAAGGGAAAGCAAAAGGTTGATGAAATCCAACAAGCTCATGCTAAACAGTGGGTTAGGAAATCTGATGATCAACTGGCAGAGGCAAATTCACCGGTTACTCAACCGACAAAGCAAAATGTTCCTGCACCAGCAGGAAACACATCTAGTAACTAAGGCATTAGCCTTAGGGGGAGGAAAATAAATGACAAATTCTGTGTTACCCACGGTAGTGGTCTGAAAGATTATTTATGATCTTGGTGAAGTTAGTTTGGAGGATAACCAATGCTGAGATAATGAATTTTGAATCCGGTATGATATGTCGACATACATTAATGTCAATAAGGAATGAGGGTTTCATAGGATAAAAAGGATAATTTGCTTCATTTCTGATCACACAATACTCAGAGTGAAGTAGAGAAAATCAAAGTGAGTTTTAGGCAATCAAGGTGATTAAGAGCACTTTCCACCGATTTCTAGTATTTTCTGAGCAAATTTTCAAAGATTTTCACCGGCTTAGGTTGAGAGGTATTTTCTTTGTTTTTCACGCTACTTTTCTAAAATCGTGATGGCTTCTGGATCTGCTCCAGCAAATATGGCTACCCCTATTGTGGTGGACATTAAGGATCGTCCACATCTAGAAGTTAAGCAATGCCCTCAAATTGCAAAGGTCGATGACTCAATCGATGCATTTTCTAGGGTTCCTGGAAGAGTTCTTTATGTGGAAGACGTGAGAGCATATATTCACTGTACTCTGGAGGATCTGGGATCATCAGAGATTAAATCAATGTACTTGTCCACTTTGCTGAACAAGGATGAATTGATCAAACTAGAATTTCAAATTCTAAAGGATCAGGGTTTCATCGATATTCTAGAGATGCCTGAGTTTGAGGATGAAATGATTCAGTATGTACTGAGCCGAGTCCATGGCGAGTTCATATGGCTTGACCGACCCTACAAAATCACCAATGAGGCGATTCATGCTATTACCGGTTTACTCGAGGTCAGACAGACACCGGGTAAGAGGAAGATTCTGAACAATGAAGTGAACAAGCTAACCGGTGCCACCTTTCACAACCGGTCGATGCAGATTAGCACCATTAGGGATAAAGATGTTCAATTTGCAAGCATGGTGATCAGATACAAGGTAACCCAATCCAACCGGTTGAACTCTGTTTCTAGTTCCTATATCTACTATGCACACAAGATGGTAAAGGAAAATGTGAAATATGATCTATGTTAGTGGATGTGCGATGAATTGATGTCAAATTTGGTAAAGGTTAAGGGAATAGTGAAAGGTACATTCCGGTATGGGAAACCCATTGTCTTTTTAATACTTTTCTTTTTGAATGAGATACCAAGATCTGGTAAGAGGCAATGGGCCTTTGATATACTGGTAGGAAAATAGATTAAGGATGCCTTGAGGAATTTGGGACAGGACATAGACTCCATTATGTGATGTTATTTCAAAGCATTTCAGAAAGAAATGAAGAAGAGGGAAAGAATACCTGAGCATATAGTTGACAAATACTCTACCAACATATGCTTCATGGTGAAAAAGGATGAAACTTTAATGGAGCCAGTGCAACCTAGAACTATCTAGGTTACTGAAATGGGCTATGAGGTTGATGCATAGATCTTGGATCTCTATGCCAAGATTCTTATAGATGCCCAAGTTGATGAAAAGGAGAAAAATTTTGGTACTGCAAAGAAAAAGGAATCTAAAGTGAAGATATGTTTTAGTAAGAAGAAAAGGGAAGGACAAATAAAGAAGGTTGGACAGGTTGTCTAGAAGATCTCTTCTGAGATCAAACAAATCATTGGTTTGGCAGAGACATCTCCTCTGACAGCTATACAAGCTTCTCTGGGAAAGGGTATATCGAAGGGGAAGAAACTAGAGACCTATATTGCTCCTATTGAATCTGGTTCTGAGACTGATGATGAAGCCTTAAAGATTCCTAAGATCTACATGAGGATTCAGAGGAAGAAGCCCGAGAAAGGGAAGCTGTAGATAACCAAAGTCACTCCTCTAGAAGCACAAAAGAAAATTTTGAAGGAGAGGAAGCCTACTAAGAAAAGAAAACCGGCCAAGGAGTTTGCTCCCACCCCCCATAAGAAGAAGAAATCAAGACTTAGATAAAACTCTTGAATCTGATAAAAGTGTTAAGGTTATTGGTCCTCCTTTTATTGCTGAACTAATTGATCAAATAAAAAAGGATGGTATTTTGAGTAACATAGAACATTATTATGGCGATATGGATGATAACGAGAAAAAGGAAATAGAAGAATCAATTTTGTTATATTTAGACATAAATAAGAAAGCTTTACTTGAGATTGAGAAGCAAATACCAAAAAATTTGTATAATAATTTAGATGCTAGGAGGTTGTCTTCTATTGAGGAAGACAAACATATAAAGGTTCAATAATTATTAACTATTTGTGGTGCTATTACTGAAGAAGAGATGCAACAGTGTCTAGATTTTTATAACAAAACAATTTTCTGTAGTAGACACCAACATATAAGTCTTATGGTGGGTAGAGTAAATAAGATTGTGATGCAGAGCCCTCCTTGTAACCTGCCAAACACTCCAAGATGTATGACACTAACCCCTCAAATCAAAAATAAGACCCTATCAAGGAAAGGCTCTACAACTTTAGTTCAAACATCTCACAATCTTCAAGACTCACACCTACTCAACTTGGGCAAATGACTCCAACATACACTTTGAGACCTCCAAGGATTATGGACCATTATCACACTTGGGTTAGGTTAAACATGACTCACTTGGACCAGATCCAACACTGGTTTTGAGGATTCAACCCTATTCCCCATAGCATATTCACAATTAGGCCTATTTTCTTGTAGCCCTTTTTAGCGGGTAAAGGGACCTTAAGTTTAAAATTTCCCAAACAC
The DNA here is from genome assembly GCF_030272615.1 of Cryptomeria japonica. Taxonomy (NCBI): domain Eukaryota; kingdom Viridiplantae; phylum Streptophyta; class Pinopsida; order Cupressales; family Cupressaceae; genus Cryptomeria; species Cryptomeria japonica. The sequence continues at coordinate 586,535,672 of NC_081407.1, forward strand.
CCTAGCAAAAAAATTATGGATTCAAGTACCCTTTTGGAAGTTACACAATTCCCCAAAATGAAGGGTCAGGGTCTGAAAGATCTGAACCGGTAAGATGTTAACTGTCCTAAAGGGTTAATTAGGCCTCCATTTGTGAAGCACCTATATCCAGATGAGTAAACCGTACAATCAAAACCCCCTAAGAATGTGGGGAACCACAAACCTTAATGGATTATAGGCTTACATACCTGTAATCATCACCATTTGCATACAAGGGTAACTTGGTTGTTTAAGGTCTAGGTAGCCACATAGAGATGTCTACCTAGGGTCAGTCCAAACACACCTCTCCCTTGCTCATCTTGCAAAAATATTTTGGAATCCTAGAATACACTAGCCATAATTGTATTTCACCAAATCCCATGAGTCTCAAATTGATAAATTGCAAGTTATGGCCATGGAGGAGTAAAACCCTAGGTAAACCCTAGTTTTTCGGGCACCTACAACAAAATTTGAATATCAGGAGAAAAACACACAACCAAAACTTAAAACCAAAGCCAAAACAAAGATAAATCTCCTCTCTAACCAATTCACATCTTTGGGGATTTATCCCAATCTGTACAGTACCGTACCCCATACCAAAACTCCAGAATTGCAGGAAAAACTTAGAATTTTATTAGTTTGTTGTCACCAAAACTTTTCTCCATATAGTCTCTCCTTGGGATTTGGATCCACAAGGCGTATAAACCACTCCACAACTGATCTCAATTGAAAACAAGAGGTTAGATCCATTGGAGGAGTTCAAACAAATAAAAATGCAAAAAGTGCATAAAAGTTGCTCATGACAACTTTTGACAACTTTTGCAAAAGTTGTCAAAATGTCATCTTTCGCCTCCTAATTCCTTGGTTCAAGTCTAACCCCTCCTAAAAAATCCTATAAGCACCAAACCCACTAGGATAACTATGTCCTACACACATTTGATCCCCTATTGTCCAAAATTCCTAATTGGCTTATTGAAATCCAAATAGGAGTTTGGCTCACACAATGCATGGTTGAAACACATACAAAACATCCTAAAGACATGGCTGATGCCTTATCCTTCCTCCTCTAAGTCTGATTTATTATCTTGAAGGGGTGCTCTTGCACTAGATTGTCAAGGAAACTCATGAGGCTTGGGTTAAGTTCTTTGTTGATATACCAGGTTTCTTTACATCACCAGGTACACCGCCTAAGTCTAACATTCCAGACATCCCGATTGATGCTAAGGGTAAAGGTATACTAAGTGGAGATCCACTGGTTTTGGAACAGAAACTAACTGAGGACATTCAGTTAGGATAACCGGTGGAAAACTGAGAGGGGGGTGGGGTGAATCAGTTGTCAACAAATTATGTGAATTAAAGCACTTAAAACCTTTTATCGGAATAAGTGATAAAGAATTAAAGCATAATTGAAAACCAGAGAATCAATACCATGCAACCATAACACATAACACCATGATTTGTACTTGGAAAACCCAATAAAGGAAAAAACCACGGTGGTAAACCCTACCCACAGTCAAATGACACCAGTATATAAGTCTTATGGTGGGCAGAAAGTATATGATACTTAGGCCAACATGTTTTATGATTTTATTTTTAGATTATGTAATGGATCTATTAAATTATCATTTGGGTGGCCGACCTAATTGTTTAAGCCCAGGGCTTGTATAAATATTTGTATGATCTCATTATAGATCACAAGAAAGGAGAGAATAATATAATAATAATTTATGCAGAGGATTTGGTTGATCATACGTAATCGAGTTGGGTTTATGTAAGAGGTTTTAGACCTCCAATATTGAGCTTAAGCGGAACTGTAATCTGGCATTTTTTATGCTATCATTGGCATTTCTTCTTTTTGGATTGTTGTCCAAATATTTTGAGGTGGTTGACCTCTTTTGTAGTCAATGAGAGTCCATTGTGATGAGTAGTGCGCTCTAGGCAGTGTGCCTTCCTGCATGTGCAGACCCCTATTCTAATCATATACTTTCTACAAAAGTATCATCTGACTGTGGGTAGGGTTTCCCATCATGGTTTTTCTCTTTATCGGGTTTTCCATGTACAAATCATGGTGTTATGTGTTATGGTTGCATGTTATTGATTCTTTGGTTTTCAATTATGCTTTAATGCTTTATCAGTTATTTCGATAAAATGTTTTAAGTTCTTTAACTCACATAATTTGTTGACAACTGATTCAACCCCCTCTAAGTTGTCCACTGGTTATCCTAACAACTGGTATCAGAGCCAGGTCCTCTTTTTGCAGAAGCCTAATCACTTGAGGAAGATCCTATGACAACTAATAGTTCAACTATTGTTTACTAGAAGGGCAGCCCTAGGCGTGATGGAAAAAACTATAAAGTATGGAAAACTTTGATGGAAACTCATTTAAGATGCAGTGGAAAGGAAATTTGGGAAATAACTCAAAAAGGTTACACTCCTCATGATCCAGTATCTGGCAATCCTGCAACAGACTTGGAAAAGAACATTGAAAATGAATGTAGAGCTAGAGAAGCCCTCTTAAGCATCTTATCAGATCAGCAAATCATGGGATTATTAGATAAATCATCAGCAAAAGCTAGATGGGACAAGTTGGAGACTCTGAATGAAGGTGATCCCACTGTTAAAATTGCAAAACTTGAATGATACTAGGTAAGATATGAAAGCTTGAAGATGGAGGAAGATGAAAGAATTTATGAATTCGTGGAAAGGGTAAATGAAATTGTATTAGGAATTCAGTGTTGTGGTGGATCTCTGAGCGAGGAAGATATTGTTTCAAAAGTATTAAGGGTTTTTCCACTGGCATATAAGATGAAGGTAACTGCAATTAATGAGCTAAGAACCATGCCTAATTCTTCTGTCAATAGAGATACTCTTGTTGGGAAGATATCTTCTTTTGAGGTTGAAGAATTTGGTCCTCCAGGAGCTACAAAAATTGACACTACATTTAAGGCATCTACATCATCAACCGACAAGCAGGATTGGAAAGTTTTGTATGCAAAGGAATTGGAAGAGATTAGGAAAGAAGATGAAGCGCTTGAGCAACTTGAAGTCCTATTTACTAGAAGGATACCTAAAGGTCCAAAAGGAAGTAAGTATGAAGGAAAATATCCTTTCAAATTTTTTTCATGTAATAAGATAGGTCATTTTGCATCTAGATGTCCTGAAAGGAATTCTAAATTGGAACACTAATACATTTAGCCTAAAATTCCGATGGAGGTTTTTAATGGAGAAGGTATATTGTGATCAAACTTGATTTTTTTTTGAAAAAATGATCGATTTCATCAGAATTCTGATGATAATGCAATGATATTAGGGTTTTTTTAGAAAAAGTGCCCGTGTTCATCAAAATTCTGACAATCATGTGCATTACTTAAAAAAAGAAGAAAAGACCAAGTCATTTCATAAATCTCGCCTCTCATTCATCCCGCCTCTATAGCGAACCTATGGGTTTAATCATGGTAGGGAAGATCATTGGTGTGACAAACATGGCCGCAACAGGGAATGGGGGAACGAAGTGCCATGGGTACAAAGTGCCAAGGGCTGGCACATAACCAGCGAGGATGACCGCAAGGGAGCCCAAAATGGGCTATGTAAATGGCGACGCTCGGGCCTCCGTCAACAGCAATAAGAGCTACAGATGGAGGAAGAAGTCATCTTGTCCTTCAATTTGTACATTTAGGTTCAAGGTGTGTAGGTTTCTTTTCTTGATTTCTTAAATGGAACCAGTTATGGATATGGGAAATTGCTTCTTCATCTTTCATTTCTTCAAAATTAAGAATGATGGTAGGATGGCTAGAAGAACACCCTTCTTCGAATCATCCACAAAATTGTTCTTCAAAATATTCTTCTTCACTTCTATATCCCATTTGCACAATTGATATATTGGCCTTCTAAATGAATCTCATGAAGGAGTTTTGGCTTCCTAGTTAACTTATTTATTAACTAGTCTTCATTAGTTTACTAATTTGAAAGAAATTAGGAAAGGTCTAGTACCTTGTAGAGTCACTATAAAAGTTTTAAAAGAAGATTGTGATTTACCTTCCTCTAAATGTGTTACTAGTATAGGGAGATCCTCTCTCCTCTACTTCCTTGATCTTCTTGAGACTTATTCATTCTTATAGTATGTAGTTCAGTTAATTCATATATCATACTAAAAACCCCATCTTCATTATTTTCATCATTGATCTTTGAGAATAGATTAAAAAAAGTCATACTGTTTATAGAGATATATGTCTTCTTCTACTACACCCCTCCATGATATTGCATTAGTCATGTAGACTAATTTAACAATTGTGTTCTTACAAGAGCAATTTGAAGTGATGTGGCAAAGCTTGTTGCAAATATAGTAGATTATAGTTTTGGATTGAGGCTTGGGATACTTGCACTTGCAAAGGTAAGTGTGCTCGGAGCATGAAAATGATGATGATTAAAGGATCACTTACAAAAAAATGAGTTTGTATTTTTTGTGAGAGTAATGCTTGTGAGTAAAGGGCTAGCAACCAAAGGGGCCAGTTTAAGGAAAGTGAGGATCACGAGACTTGTTTTATTGCTTAGTAAAATTTTGAATATATTTGTTCTGATTGATGAAATGAATTATTTCAATTTGAGCCATATCAATGAGATGAATCAAAGAACAAGTAGCAATAATTGTTGGTGTAATAGGGATATTACCTAGCTACTTCCACTATTAGGTTATTTTTATGCCTTATCATTTAAGTTTACTTAAGGTATACATAGGATACTTATCACTTTATGTCTCATATCATAAGATTAAGATACTTTCATAATCTTATGATATCCTACATGTCTCATCTTGACCTATATAATCAAGGGGTTCTATTTATAATCTCATTCATTCATATTGTAAACTTGCATTCATTGATAGGAATATAGTTTATTCGTGTCATATTGATCTTCTCATTTTGTTGTGCTTTCCATTAGACTTCTAGATCTTGGGTGGCTATCTCCATAGTCAAATCTTAAAATATTTACCTTTCTAGATTCTATAAAAGAAATGGTTTTATCAAGAATATCATATGGAATAGCTTCTAAATATTTGCATTTGATAACAATATTGTTAGAGAATTTTTCTTTATAGGAAAATAATCTAAACTAGACTTTTTTTTTTCAAGCTAAGACAAAACAAAGTAAGGTAGTACAATAATCACTTTCTCTAAATTGAGATTTTTTGGCAAAATTTTCCAAAAAAATCTCTAAATTAGTCACATAAACATACTTTCTCACTATCTTCCCCTCCATATAGCCCCTTGGATCAAATAAGGGTATAATTATGAATGCTCTCAAGTTATACATAGTAATATCTTTGTCACATTGTTTTAAGTTTCATATCTCATGGAAGTGGTTACTCTTGTCATATGATTGCTATTGTGTAGATGGGTCCTTGAGCCCTGGTTTAATCCCATTTTTTTTTATCTATGTCAAACATATTCTTGGCATCCTCACTCAATGGTGATCAAGCTCTCCTTACCTAGATTAACCTATCTCTAAATTTGGAAAATGGGTGCAGAAGTTTGAGTATGAGTACTCTTCGGTTATTTGTCATGCTTGTAAGGAGAAAAATAAGGATGAAACTTTCCCTATTTCCTAGGAGATTCAAAATATTGATTCTAATCAAGGGAGTTCCCCTTTGGATTGTTCAAGGATATATAATGCTTTGGGTTCTAATGATGGATGTGCCAATGATATTATGTCCCTTCATTGTCTCAAGAAAATATGATTTGGAGAGAAGGGTCCTTCCTTTGTGCTCAATCAAAGAGCTTTGGATCAATTTTTTAAACCACCCCGATTTTAGGATGGTTCATTTTTTCTTTAGTTATTTCGCCTCTTGTTGTTTTGTTGTTTTGGAGCTGTCTTGTTTTGTTGTTTTGTTGGGATTAATGCTTCATCTTTCTCTTTGCACAAGGGATCAGGGCCCTTTCAAAATCCCTTCTTATCTAATTAAAAACACTCAATGATGATGGATCATTATAGTCCCCCCTCTATGATTGGATTTAAAAATAGAATGAACTCTAACTACTTGTTTAATTCTAATAGAATATGATATTAGGGTACCTAGGTAGCATAAGAGGTTGTTCACTATATTTTTCCACCTTAATGATAGTTAATGTTAAGGATTTAATGAAACAAACTCTTGTTTATGGATCACCTTCTTAGCCTCTTATGGAAGTCATTCTTTGTGTGGTCTACCATGACCATAATCAGGGTCTTAATAAATGTATTAGATACTCTCTATTATCAATAAGAGAGTTATCATAATATAGTTGTGGTGAGTGGTTACAAATAAGATTAGTGGGTCCATAGTTCCCAATTGGTTTGTACTTAGAAACATTATCATTTCTTAGTTGTGTGGAAACTACAAATTCATGCATCTAGCCAACAATAAACACTAGCTATTATATGATTCCACTAATGAGAAAAGCCTAGTCAATCTTATAGTTTATGGAATTAGTCATGTCCCTCATATAGAATATCTATACATGGAGTATTCTTGCCTATAGATTACCTATTATTTTTCTTAATAATGTGATTATTTCACATACATCATAAAAGTGCCCTTCTAATATGTTTGTGCATCAATCTTGAAACCATATTTTTATTAACCAACCAATGATAAGAATTATCTTAAACACGCCTCTATATTTGAATCCCACTAGCTTTGATAATCAACCATAATAACCTTAACAATGCATCGACGGAAACAATGCCTAATAAATCATCAATTGTCTTAGGTGAATCTAGCGAAATCCAACCCATCAAATCCACTAATCTCCCTTGCATCCCAATCATAAAATTTTATGGTTGTTGGAACAAGCTTGGGAGGTTTAGTTCTTCCTTTGCAAATCAACATACCCTATTTTGGTTTCCCAAATATTTACTCAATAACTTTGAAGATAAATTGGGAAGAGAATCCATCATATAGATATTTCTTTTCAACAACCTTAGAGGACATTGTTTTGTCTATCATTTATTATAATAGCTAATACCCAATTTTTTTATAAGATAACAAGCAAAACCTCCTCTTCACAAACTATGTTTTCCTTAATAATCCAAGAATGAAAAAAAGAACCCACATAAAAATTACTTACTCCCTACCATGAAGGCAAAAGAACATCCAATTTAAAGATAGATGTACCAAAAGGAAAGAAATATCACCTCAAAATCTATCTTGAACTTATACATTGAATCTATACACACGAGAATCCCCTTAATAACTCTCTCACAACTTTCAATGCTAGAAGAATGAGTGTTTTCACAAGACTTTCATACTATGATATTTATATCAAGATTCACTTGCATAGTTTTAGAGTCAAGCTAACCCATTCTCATGAGTAGTTTACATGAACCCCTCATAAGAATGGATCACCTAGTACTCATTTCATCAAAGTGATGCTCATAGTATTATTGAAAAATTGTATTATTGTTCCAAATTTTGTGGATATTTAGGAGACACAAATAAAATATAAATGTAATCATTCCATATTTTTGTAAGAGATATTGGAATGAGACTAATAGGAAGAGTAGTAAACATGAGTCACAATGAGAACTTTAGAATAAATCTAAACATTATAAGGAAGAGTAGCTTGGAAAAATAGAAGAATAATTTATTTTCCAATATGCAAGATTATTACTTAGGAAAGAATGTTGAAAGAGGATAGAAAAGATTCCTTGAGCTAACATTGTCTCACTTATCCAAAATTATGAGGAAGGATTCATTAATGAAATGGTCATTAACAAGATGGAGAGAATAATAATTAGGAAGAGATAGATTTCACATGCTACTAGGTGACTAGATTGGAGAGAAACTAGAGGCAAATAATTTAGCTTGGCCATGACACAAAGTCTTAGAATAGATGCCAACCTTGGTGAATGGAATGAAAATCCCAAACAATTAATGAGTGGTGAGACAAGTAGAGGCATCTATAAATTTTGTTTTGAATAAAATAAATAAAAAATGGGACTAAAACCAAGGGAAATGCACATGGAAAGGATATGATGAAAATCAAAATAAATAGTTTGAAGATAATATTAGTTACCTAAAGGATATTCCACTTGATTATTTGGTATATCATAACTATTTTGACAAATTTTGAAACCATTAGAGGTACCTTTTACTTATGTAGATGAGGCATTCATTCATGTTGAAGTTGTGATAGCTTATTTGCCTCTTTATAGACAACAAATTATCCATACGAATTATCATATATACTTGTAACCTCCATCCCAAACCACCTATTTCACTCTTCTTCCTTTGTGTACCTCTTTTATTCTTCCATTACCTCTTCGCATACCTAAATTCAATCCAAAACATAGTGTCTATAGCATCAAAAAAATTCCATATTTGATTAATATTATCCACAACATATCGAAAGGACAAATACCACACTTATTGTGTCATCAACCAAAAATAATTTACTTACATATTCAAAGAGTTCAATAATGGAGAAACATCCATGCGGTGCTCTACACATGTCCTTGAAGGTTCAAGAAATACTTATCCTCTATTGGTCCAAACTTTAAATCACTTTCCATGCATGAAAATAATTGCAACCATACACAATTTCCCACCCAATAGATTCTCTCAAACTAGTTTACTATCTTAACATAAGGTCAAGGAAAAGCGGGCCAAAATAGAAATCCAAGTGTCTTAAAAGCCTTCAAGACCATAGTGGTGAGGATTGAATTTCTTTCTTTAGTGGTATCTTTCTATAGATTAATTAGTTGGGGATTCTATTAGGACCTTTTCCTAATTAAAAAAAAAAAATAAAGATTACATCCCTAAATATTGCATTCATAATAGAATAAATTTCTGCAATATTGAGACTATATTCATAATAGATTTATAGTGATGAATAAAGAAATATTTAAGATTATCAAAAAATTGATGTTTTCTTTCTCCCAACCGTCATTGGATATTTGGTGATCTTTGAGGCATTATGTCAAATAGTTCATGTGCCTTATCTAAGCTTACATATTTTGCATGCATGTGTACCTGGGCAGTTGCACTACAACATCTATACTCACTAATCACATTTGGTTGGAAGTTTCTAAATCCATTTCAAACACATCTTGTGCATATCCTGCAATCTATACTTCCACATTTTCCAAACATGTCAAACAGAGCATTTCCAACCATAAGCATCTGATATTAATTGCCCTTACCTTCTGCTTTGATGGAAGCCCATACTTTGTTCCAAAGCTCCCATTTTGGCACGGGTAGAGAGTATGTTGGCAAATAAAACTGATCGAAATGGAAATCTATTTGTTGCATTGACTACATTGTGAGGACGCTTATGTATTTCATCGACAACATAAAGCAAGAAAGGACATGAGAATATCTCCTTGGGGAGGTATTCTATGATAGTTGCGAGGTAGATGAGAGTTTCTTATGCCATTTGCTTTTTTCTATGCAGTCAAACACGAGAACACTGTATGAATTCAAATGCTAATAGTGATTGTCTTTTTAACAAAAATAGACGGGAAAGTATGTCAAGGGAAGGGATGGGCCCACAACACACCTAAGTAGTCAAAGCTTAGTGTGTTTTGTTTAAGGCTACCCCATTAAGACATCATAATTGATTGGCTCTTCACTCCTAAGACCTTCAAAAGTCTTTAATGGCTTCATTGAGTCCTTTTGTCTTCCAAATTTACCTGCACCAACTTGAATTCTCCTTCAATGCTTGATTGCCTGTTCACTTGGAATTGATTTGATTTTATAACTAAGAGATCACTTGAATTGTAGGTAGACCCCTTCAAATGATAGAGTAGGCTTCCTTTTATACCTTATATATGTCTTGAAAGCATTTTATCCCGATGGCTTTAAATTAAAGTACTTTCTCTTCTATCTGGTATTGGTGGATCAGATCCTTTTATGATATGTAAGTTGAGAATATTTTATGAAAGGTCCCTAAATGAATACACTTTAAACTGATTTTAATATACCTTGAAGTGTGCAATATGGAAGGTTTGTATTCTTAATCTCCTGCCCATTTCTTAATTTAAAAGATGATATCTTTATTAAATATCTTTATTAACTTGATTTCTCCTTCAATTCTTGATGAATTCTTGATTGCATGTTCACTTGGAATTGAATTGATTTTATAATTAAGAGATCACTTGAATTGTAGGTAAACCCCTTCAAATGACAAGGTAGGCTTCCTTTTATACCTAATATATGTCTTGAAAGCATTTTATTGTGATGGCTTTAAATTAAAGTACTTTCTCTTCTATCTGGTATTGGTGGAGCAGAGGTTGCATTGCATCATCCTAGGATACATATTTCCACAGATACAACACAAGTTAAATGTATCCCAGGTCGATGCAAAGCAACCTCTGCTCTAGAGATCACAAAAAAATAGAGAAAGAACTTTAATTTAATGCCATCAGAATAAAAGTCTTTAATCAAGACAGATAAAATTTGAGTTTGATTGTCATCATTTACTTTGCCAAATTCTTCACACGTAACTCCTGAATCAATTTCCTACTCACAAGAATTTTATTATGTCTCAAATATAGGGAAACAAAAGGCTTCAAATAGAAAACTTGAACATGCAACTAAATCCATTGACTAACCAGAAGAACAAAATTAAGAAACGGTTTGATCATCTGAGAGATGTTGTAGACTTGCAACTCACCAGCTAAGTTTTTGCGGGTAAGAATTTTTTTTGTTTTGGTTATGGTTGTGGTGTTTATAGGGAGACATTTACAAATTTATATCTATTTTCACTATTTAATGGTTTATGGGTTTGTAATGGTAATTTAATGTTCTTTCATATTTTTGTATGTATTCTTTATAATAGCCTATTATATTGATTTATTCTATTATGCATAATGGTGTGGGTCAGACGGCTTTGTCGTCAGTGCATGAAAGCATTGAACGAGTTCTACTTTTAAAAATTACATGAAACATTTTAAATTTATTTGATTTGGTGTTATTTGCAAAAAATGATTATCAATGATGTTTCCTTTCTCCAATAATTGTCTAGGATCTTTCCATCAGATAATATGTAACATCGAATGACTAAATCTTTTCATTACAAATGCTTATTTTATTTAATTATTATCTGAGAAAGAATTAAAATTTATATCTGTATGGAAGCAAAACATACAAGTTGAAGAGTCATGTGCAAGCAAATTTCCTAAAAGAAAGCAAGCACGCATTATCTTGAATGACATGGAAATAAGCTCATCAGCTGCCTAGAAGAGAGCAATTGGAGAATGGTAGAGGAAAGTGTTTAAGGGTGATAAATAGATAGATAGTATGCAATACAAAAAAACAATGTCTGGAGTGTCTAATGTGACATCTCTAATTTATGTCCAGAGGGTCTAACTGGTTTTGGATTTCCTGCAAAACCTATTGGGCCAAGCTTGGAGGAAATCAATGTGTTCATGCAAGGAGCGCCTTTTTTCTATTATGAGAATGATACTTTTGCACTGAGGGATATTTGGAAGTCAATATCCCAATAGAAGAGAGATTTCAAGAATTACCTCTCCCTCCCATGACTATTCAGGAAGCACTTCCTCAAATAGAGGACTATTGGCCTCCATGGGATCAAAGAAAAAAATTAAAGCATAGACTCTAGACGATGTGGTGGTGTCCTTCGTGAAGAACTCTACACTATAATTGAAAATTCATGAGGGAAACTGCAAGATAGTGAAGAGAAATACAATCTTAAAAAGTGGGAAGAATGGATCTTGGTTTGGGTGGGGCCAAGTCAGGTGGCTCCTCTAGAGGTTGACGAGATAGAAATCATATTAGGATTTGAAAAAGATCACACTCGTGGAACTTCGTGTGTGAGTGATCAATTGTGGTGTTTGGAATGCAACTGTATCTATTTGGAATGCATTACCCAAACACCACAATCAATCACTCACACACGAAGTTCCACGAGTGTGATCTTTTTCAAATCCTAATATGATTTCTATCTCATCAACCTCTAGAGGAGCCACCTGACTTGGCCCCACCCAAACCAAGATCCATTCTTCCCACTTTTCAAGATTGTATTTCTCTTCACTATCTTGCAGTTTCCCTCATGAATTTTCAATTATAGTGTAGAGTTCTTCACGAAGGACACCACCACATCGTCTAGAGTCTATGCTTTAATTTTTTTCTTTGATCCCATAGAGGCCAATAGTCCTCTATTTGAGGAAGTGCTTCCTGAATAGTCATGGGAGGGAGAGGTAATTCTTGAAATCGCTCTTCTATTGGGAGATTGTGTACATAACCTCTTGGTCTTCTGAAAGCTGACAATTATACTTCGAGTCCGCCAACTCTTGTTCCACACTATAGAAATTTTTGGATATTGACTTCCAAATATCCCTCAGTGCAAAAGTATCATTCTCATAATAGAAAAAAGGTGCTCCTTGCATGAACACATTGATTTCCTCCAAGTGTGGCCCAATAGGTTTCGTAGGAACTCCAAAACCAGTTAGTCCCTCCAAACATAAATTAGAGACGTCACATCAGACACTCTAGACATTGTTTGTTTGTATTGCATACTATCTATCTATTTATCACCCTTAAACACTTTCCTCTGCCATTCTCCAATTGCTCTCTTCTAGGCAGTTGATGACCTTGTTTCCATGTCATTCAAGATAATGCCTGCTTGCTTTCTTTTAGGAAATTTGCTTGCAAGAGACTCTTCAACTTGTATGTTCTGCTTCCGTACAGATATAAATTTTAATTAATGCTTAGATAATAATTAAAATAAATAAGCAATTTTAAAGAAAAAAATTAGTCATTTGATGTTACATATTATCTGACGGAAAGATCCTAGACAATTCTTGGAGAAAGGAAACATCATTGATAATCATTTTTTGCAAATAACACTGAATCAAATAAATTAAAATGTTTAATGCAATTTTAAAAAATAGAACTCGTTCAATGCTTTCATGCACCGATGACAAAGCCGTTTGACCCACATCATCTCTTGCTGTCAAAATTCTAACGACAACTAATGAAACGCCAAACAAGGATGTTGTGCATCCAACAACACTCCTTTGTCAGAATTTTATACTTTGGAGTCAGAATTCCAATGATAGCCCAAGATGGCGATGGTATTCTTTCACGGAATGAGCATCCATGGTGGCCGTCAGAAAGGTTGGAGGTGATGTCGGAATTGCGACGACCACAAGGATAGTCAGAACTTCTGACACAAAGTTTTCGATGAATTTTTTTGTCGATAGTGCGACGAAATGTGGTCGGAATTCTAACGATTTGGAGTCGAAATCTTGACCCAAATGTACTAGTCGAAGTAAGGGAAATAAGATCTTTTAAGCCTAACCCTGAATATTAGATCAAGCATAAGTATAGGAGAAACAAAAACAAATTATGCTACTATGCTGATAAGGAAGGAGTATTTGATGACTCGGAGGAAGAACCAATAGGAGATTTAGCTAGTGGATTTGACAATGGAAGAGACTGGGTATTTTATGCTATGAAGGAAGATGATCTGGAACCAGTTATCAAAAATGAGGAAAAGGCCCTTGCAACAAAATTTGAAGACAAAGATGAATGGGTAATAGATATTGGATGTTCTCATCATATGACAGGAGACAAAAGAAAGTTTCTAACCTTGCAAGAATTTGATGGTGGTCAAGTCAGATTTGGTAATAACAAAGCATGCATGATCAAAGAAAGAGGAACCATTTCATTGGATGGTAAGCATAACATTGATAATGTCTATTATATTGAAGGTCTGAAGAATAGTCTTTTGAGTGTAGGACAATTGGTAGACAAAGGATTTCAATTACAATTCAAGGATGGAAAGTGCAAAATCATTAGCAAATCAGGATTGGAGATTGCAACTTGTACATAGATAAAAGGTAACATCTTTCATTTGAACTTCGGTGAAAAGACATGTTTGATTGCACATATTGATGAAAGTTGGCTATGGCATAAGAGGTTGTGTCATGTAAATTTTGATTGCATTGTAAAGATCAGTTCAACTAAGGCAGTTAGAGATTTACGTAAGATTGTGAAGCCTCATAATCCAATATGTAAGGAACATCAAATGGGTAAGAAAATCATAACTTTTAAGAGAATACCTAATAAATCTAATGATATTCTTGATTTGATTCATACTGAAATATGTGGTCATCCTAATACAAGAAGCTTTCAAGGAGATATATATATCATGTTAATCATTGATGACTATTCTAGAATGATGTGGGTTACTTTTCTAAGGGAGAAATCTGAAGCCTTTGAGAAATTCAAGATCTTTAAAGCTATCGTTAGACAAATACATGGATGAAAATCAAGTGTTTGAGATTAGATCAAGGTGGAAAATTCACATCTGGTGAATTCGATAACTATTGTGAGAAAAATGGCATTAGGAGACAGTTATCTACACCCCAGACACCTCAGTAGAATGACATTGTAGAAAGAAAGAATGGAACCATTTTGGATGCATCCAGAACCATGATGATGGAAGCTAATTTGCCTCATATCTACTAGAGAGAAGCAGTAAGTACAACAATTTATATATTCAACAGAGTTCATATCAAAGGAGATACCGGTAAGACACCTTATGAATTATGGTTTGGTCATTCCCCTACTTTTAAGTATTTTAGAATATTTGGAAGTAAGTGTTATATCAAAAGAGATGATTCCATTGGAAAGTTTGACCCTAGATGTGATGAAGGAATATTTTTTGGTTATTCAACTAAGAGAAAAGCATATAGATGTTATAACAAAATATTGCAGAGAATTGTGGAGAGCGCTAATGTGAAAGTGGATGAGCAACATGAAAACCAAGCTAAATCTTATGATAGAGAACTGGCAGTGGAAATGATCATACTAATCTGGTAATGCCTGTACTAGAATAGAATACTGAACCAGTTACCCCAACATCAGTAGAAAAATCAACTGTAACTAAAGAGAAGCACAAAGAACCTGAAAATCAGAAAACACCAAGGTATGTAAGGCTAAATCATTCTAAAAATCAGATCATTGGAGACAAAAACAAGGGAGTTATGACAAGAAGAATATTGGAAAATCAAGAGGTATGTTTCATTTCTCAGATTGAACCAGCATCAATAATTGAAGCTTGTAAAGATGAATGTTGGATGAAAGCTATGGAAGATGAATAGATCATATAGAAAAGAACAATACTTGGACTTTGGTTCCTCGACCTAAAAATAAGAATGTTATTGGAACTAAATGGGTTTTTAGAAACAAATTGAATGAGGATGGACAAGTTGTAAGAAACAAGGCTAGATTGGTCTGCAAAGGATATTCTCAGAAGGAAGGAATTGATTATGGTGAAACTTTTGCACCAGTAGATAGAATTGAAGCTGTTAGACTATTTCTTGCTTATGCAGCCTATAAGAACTACAAGGTCTATCAAATGGATGTTAAGTGTGCATTTCTAAATGAAAAACTTGAAGGGGAAGTCTTTATTGAGAAACCTTATGGATTTTTACTAACAAATGACAAAAATATGGTTTGCAGATTAAGGAAAGCCCTATATGGATTAAAGCAGGCTCCTAGAGCTTGGTATGCAAGATTGGATAAGTATCTTTTGAAGGTTGATTTTATAAAAGGTAATGATGACATAATACTATATTATAAGATCACTAATGATGACATTCTAATTATTGAAGTATTTGTTGATGATATAATTTTTGGAGGTGAAGAAAAATTATGCATGGAATTCTCTGATAATATGTAGAGTGAATTTGAAATGTCTATGACTAGAGAAATAAGATTTTTTCTAGGTTTGTAGATTACTCAGACTGACAAAGGAATCTTTATCTATCAAACTAAGTATCTAAGGGAATTATTGAAGAAATTTGGTATGGAAAATTCCAAACTGGTTAGTACTCCTATGGTTACAAGTGAAAAATTATCAATTAAAGATGTATCCCCTCCAGTAAATCCTACAAGATATAAATCCATGATTGGTGGTTTGCTATATTTAACTCAGACTAGACTGGATATAATGAATGCAATCAGTATTGTATCAAGATTTTAAAGTAATACAAGAGAAAATTGTGAACATGCAATAAAAAGGATATTTCAGTATTTGCAAGGAACAACTGAATATGGCTTATGGTACCCTAAAGATGATGACTTTACTTTATGTGCATATACAGATGTAGATTGGGCAGGTGATGTTGATGACCAGAAGAGCACATTCGGTGGAGCATTCTTTCTTGGTAAGAAGTTGGTTTCATGGATCAGCAAGAAGCAGTCATGCATTTCTTTATCTACTGTTGAAGCTGAATATGTTGTAGTCGCAACTAATTACACTCAAGCTCTATGGATGAAGCAGATGCTGAAGGATATACAAGTGAGTTGTAATGATCCAGTTGTTATTCATTGTGATAACATTGCAGCTAGTGACATATCAAAGAATCTGGTATTCCACTCCAAGACTAAGCACATATCAATCAAGTATAACTTTTTGAAGGAAAAGGTGGAAGCAAAAGAAGTTAGATTGGTTTATGTGAACACTAAAGAACAAATAGCAGACATCTTCACTAAACCTTTTTCTTGGGAATCATTTGAGTATTTGAGAGATAGATTGGGGGTTTCTACCCCTCTGGTAGAGACTTAAATGATGCAGATGTGCATCAGTCCAGTATGCATTATCAAAGCTATCTTTTTCTCTGGATTGATGAAGTAATGCTACTACTCAGGGGGAGTAGTCAACCTTGAGATTTAGAGTTTTCATATTCTGTTTGATATCTATGTCACATCTTTGGCATTGTTGTCAAAGGGGGAGGAATATATGTGAAAAACCATTGCTATTTATTTTTCAGACTAATTGCACTCCTTAGGGGGAGTTTGGCGGTATTTGGTCTTTTGATTAAAATTTGGTTCAGAGCTTCATTTCTATATCATTTTATGGTAGATTGTTGGTTGTCTTCCATAGGGGGAGACTTGTTTGGAATTTCTTGGCACTTGGATGTTTTTCACATCTAGTGTTGCCATCAATGCCAAAGGGGGAGATTGTTGGCCATATGAGCGAATTGATTGTGTTGCATTGATGTTTTGTCATTGATGTCAACACTAGCTGTTATGGTTGTTTATCGCCTTCTGATAGAAGGATTAGATTGGGAAGCTTATCAATTGATTGTCACCGGTATGATCTGGATGATGGAATAAGTTTGTATGGATGGTTCATATGCTTCTGAAGTATGTTTCAGTCAATTGGTATTGACTTGATGATCAGATGCTATCTTATGTCCCTCATTATTAGCACTTGACTCATCCAGTCAAGAAGATTTTAGTCATTTGGGAATAAGGATATTGAGCAACTGAGCAGTTTTGAATTGATGTTTGTTGCAGCTCAGAAATTGAGGAAGGAAGGATCAGAGGATAAAAAGGTTATTGAGTAGGCTATTCCAATTTTGCAGCATCTTGCACCAGAATGCAAGATAGATCAGGTTGCTAGTCCATCTGGTAAGTTGAAAGGTTTGATTGAGAAAATTGCAAAAGAGTATAAAACTCTTCAACAAGTGTCAAACTGACAGTTGGTGGAAAGGTATAATACATCTAGAAAGGTCACCTATGATAATATGATCATATCCAACAAAGCTAAGTTGACAGAAGAGATGACAAGGATTGATGAAGCTCTTCATCATTGTAGTTGCATATACCGGTCTTGCACTAAAACATCAAAACTAATAGCAGACCTGGATAATAAAGTTAAGGTGGATAAGGACAAGTTGGAACAACTTGTAGTCATTTTTTATGGTACTGAATCATTGACCATCTCTATTGATGGTCAAATTTTTCTTTTAGAGTTTGAAATTTTAGCCCTGGGGAAGGAAAAGGACAAATTAATCTGGAGGGCCAGAGAATTGAGAGGTTTGGTAAGTCCCTAGATTAATACTTTGTTACTTCGTTAGTGAGAATGTATGGACCAGATGAATATTCCCACACTGACAACCCTAACAAAAGAAGAACTACACGCTTACATTCTGAACGGGTTTGTATCAATTTGGGGAACTCTAAAATCCGGCTGGGATATTTATTTGGTATTTTTGAAGGGTGCTTATCTATATATTTTCAAGTACATTTAGATCCGATATTCACAATTTTTCTTTGTACATAATTTCATTAATTTCTTATTTTTTGCCCCGGCCTTTGGCATTTCTATCAAAGGGGGAGAGGTGGATGTGAAAAATGTCAAGGGACATAAGAAGTAATGTATAGCTCAAGGGGATAAGTCTTTTGTGATCAATTTTGGGAAATCAGTTTTTGGATAGGAACTGGTATAACACTCCAACAATCCATTTTTCACATGAGTGTTTCCATCAATGCCAAAGGGGGAGATTATTGGCAATTGACACTCATCTAGGTTATAGGTGTTGTC
Source organism: Cryptomeria japonica (assembly GCF_030272615.1). Classification (NCBI taxonomy): domain Eukaryota; kingdom Viridiplantae; phylum Streptophyta; class Pinopsida; order Cupressales; family Cupressaceae; genus Cryptomeria; species Cryptomeria japonica. Next base: position 586,554,028 of record NC_081407.1, read on the forward strand.
ATTGTTGGCAACACACTTCATGGGAGATCTGACAATCAAGGTAACCAACATTCACTTCACCAGCATTCAAAGAACTAGCAGGCATGTAACTGACAAACTTAGAACCAGTATTCTAAGGCCGACATAAGAGATTGATCTAGCAAGCATGGAAGTGGAAATGATCATATTGTTTCATGTTTATATCTTGTTTGGGCTGACATGTGTCTTATAATTTGAAATATGGTTGTAAGATGACATAAGGCATTGTGTTTATTCATGTAATTGGGTATATAAGTCAGTCCGGGTTAGGTCATTTTATAGATATGATAGATAAGAGATGTGATAGGTTATGTGATGGTATGTGAGTGAGATCTTGATCGATAGAATGCAAATGTAAAGATCTGTAATTGGTCTTGATTGTTTGTCTAGAGGTTTAGGAAGTGATCTAAGATACCGATAAGGGAGGTTACAGTATAACTAGTACAGATAGTGCTTTAACCAAAACTCATCCAGCATAGCAGATGCTCATTCTGAGTTCAGTTTTTGTTTGTAATCCATTACTTTAGATCTGTAGTCAGTGAGGCTCCTTTTGTGATGAGTAGTGTGCTTTAGGCAATGTGCCATCCTGCATGTCCAGGCCCCTCTTGTAATATGTATTCAATTGGCCAGTGGATAGATATTGTGGGTCTCCAATCCCACCATGGTTTTTCCTCTTTGAGGTTTTCCACGTGTAAATATCTATGTTATGGTGTTGATTCATGTGGTTGCATTAATATTACTTGTCATTACTTTATTTTATGCATACCAGTTATTAAGTGGATTTGTTAATAAGGTTAAAAATATTATATCTTGCATAACACTGATTCACCCCCCCTCTCAGTGTTCTTGGATTCCAAAAATTTACTCCATAGGTTAGCACTTATATTTCATAGGTTAATACATTTGTCACTCAGGTTAGTGCTTTTACAACATAGGTTAACACATTTATCACTCAAGTTAGCGCTTATATTTGTGAAATCGTGCATTTATTATGCAAGTCGATGCATTTATTCAATAGGTTAGTGCTTATATTTTGCAGGGTAGCACTTATGTTTTGCAGGATAGCACATTTATTGTTTTAGCACTTTCATTTTGATTATCTACAAATTTTGAAATTTTACAATTTGTCAGCTAACAAATTTTTGCAGGTTTGATTGTCCAAGACTCAATTTTTGCAAACTACTAACTTGTGTGCATGCAGGGTTTTATTTTAAGTAGAATTTTATCAATTTTCTCACTTATTCCAACTAGGAGTTCTTTTGAAAATTAAAAGATCATACATCTTTCATCTAGCTTAACTAAGGGGTTAATGAACAACATGCAAACTTGCATTGTGTGTTTTCATTAAGGTGGTATGCTCTCACCCTAATATGGTGATAAAAAAGGTAGACCTTCTTTTATCTTATATGTTACCTTTAGAGGGCTTGCCTTCCCAAGCTACCTTGAGGGGGCCAGTGAGAGGGGAATGACCCAAGTGGAAACGAGCTAATACCAAGTCCTTCCAATCCACTTTAAATAAATCGTGTCTATGACAAAAGTCATGGGCAACATATGTTGATTAGTTCATACCGACTCTATGTTTCCCCATAAACCCTATAGAGCGCAACCTCTATAGGCTAGGAACCTTTTGTATTTACAGAGTGTAATAAGTGTCACATGTATGGCCACATGACCGAAAGCCCTTACTAAAAACCATCTTGTCTAGTTTCCAAAACCCTTCTAATTGTTGGCATAGGAGGTCAGACCTCTGAAGTGGCTCACACACATACATTTCCTAGTAGAGATATGCAGTTTTCTATGAGGAGTTTTCATGGAAACCGGTGCTTGGCTTCCCCAGAGAAGTGAGTGTTGAGGGTGGAGCCAGTGGGATCAAGCACCTAGATATCTGCTTTGAATAGCATAGCCTTGGGGGAAACCCCACATGAGATTCAATAATTATTAGCTCGGCCTACCATAGGAATTGTACTTTCTTGTGCACTTTTATTTTCCAAACATTGTGTCTACAAAATATTCTCAAAATGGTCAAAAACTTGAAAAATCATCATCTTGAAATGAGTCAAAAATTCGACAACTAAGAATTTCAATCATAACAGTGAGAATCACGCTTTTGCACATTAGGATAACGCTTTTACTCAACAGTACAACACATTTGAATCATAGGATCACACATTTGTTAAATAGGACAACACATTTGCAATAGAAACAACTCATTCACACCCTAGGTTCATGCTTTTACAGCTATAGAGAAATGCTTTCACTCAACAAAATAATGTATTTATTGCATAGGACAATGCTTTTATTCAACATGATAGCGCACCTGCTTCATCGCATTTGTAACGGTAAGCATTTCCCCATATCAAAGCAAAATTTCAACATTAGTTTTAGATACCCTTTTTCGAGGAGATTCATTTTCAACTATCAGATATTTTCAAACTAGTCAAACAATTAGGTTTATCAATCAAATAGGTCATTTCCAAAGGTTTTCATAAGCATAAACATTCAACAAGTTATTGGTTCAACCATCTCAAGTGCAAAATCATTATCATCATCAGTTTCTTATCAGGATGCATCAAATCCTTTATCACAGAACTAGATCATATCAACCTTTGTTCATTATCTTGGATATATCATTCCTATTTGGACCTAGGTTATATCAAAATCAAAATTGCACTCACTTTGGAATCAAACAAATTGTATATCATTATATGCTTATATGAATTTTTGATATCACCTCAAGAAAAGAAAACTAAGCTGGAAGGATATCTTGAAGAAGAGGAGATTCTTATTCATCAACTAAAAACTCTTGTTAAAATATAGAACATTCCTACACCATTTTCGTAGCTATCTATGTGGTTACAGAATAGAGTTTGACGAAGAAACTTTACAAGCACGTTCTTTTCAACAAAGAGATGCCTTATCTCAATGCACTAATAAGGGTGGTAAAATCAACTTATCTTATCTTCCAAAACCAATGATCACCTATTGAGTTACATATAGAAAATCAAAAGTGGTAAGTTTCAAGTCAATAATATGCCAGTTTGGACCAGAGCTCAACACGAGCAATTGAGAAGACAATAAAAATAAATGGAAGAGTAAAATCCAATGTTTCATCAATTTGGATACACGGATGTTGATGTAGAGGCAATCAATAATACCATTAGAGACCTTGAACGATATTCCAGATTTGACAAACTAATGGAAAAGCTCTTGGAAAAACAAAAATATAAGTATATCTTAATGTTGGCAAATTCAGGAGCAAAATTGCCACAAAGTTTTAACATGGAAAGTTTGAAACAAGATGCATAAACAAGTCATAATCAAAACACTGATGATCACAATGATGATGACTTGAATCAGGTAAACCACGAAGAAACAAGAAGAGATAGAGAAGAAACAAGAGGAGATAGAACAAGAAGAGACCATGATGATACAAGGAACCAAGATGAAACAAGAAGGGAGAAAAGTGATAGGAGAACTTATGAGGATGCAAGAACAACCAGTGTTGATAATCCTCTATTAACTCTCACTCAACAAATGCAAACTTTGCAACAACAAATACAGGATATGCAGAATGAAACAAGTTCCAAGAAATATTCATTGGAGAACATCTTTCCATATCATTTTAACAAGAATTTAAACATGACACCATTCCCACAACATTGTGAAATCTTGAAATATGATAAATATGATGGGAAATATAATCCTCAAGATCATATTAGGGAATTTTGCACTATGAGTATGGATTTTGTACACAATGAAACTTACCTGATGTGTTTATTTCCTAGAAGTTTAAGTGGGAAATCAATGGAATGGTTCTCAAGATTGCCATCTCGGATTAAATCTTTTGAAGAACTTGTGAACAGATTCATCTCATAATACTCCTAAAACAGAAGAAATGAGACAACAATGCTATACCTATGCAATATCAAACAAAATAATGGTGAACCTTTCATGATTTTTCTACAGCAATGGAGATGATTGTTTAATAGGTACCCGAGAGATATACCAGATCAAGAGAAAATGGACATATTCATTAAAAATCTAACAAAGAAAATGAGTTATCATCTCAAATTGCCATGTCCTCCTACTTTTTTGAAAATGATTGAAAATGGTCCAAAGATAGAGGATGCAATGGTAAATAAAGGAGAGTTAAAACTCTACAACAATTCCTATAACAACAATCACAACAACAACAACAATGCTAACAATAACTATGACAAACCTAAATTCTGGTCAAAGAATAGAAACATTACCAATGGAGGAAATGATGATAAAAATTCTGCCAAACAACAACCAATCTTTAACTTATCAAGTCAAGCACCAAACAACAACAATCAAGAGAATAGTAACCCCAAGTCTTTCTTCTCCTATCCCTGTAGGAAATTCACAAACATTGGGGAACCATTGGAATCAACTTTAAATACTCTTCTTGCGAATAAATTGACTACCTTACTAGGATAAAGAAATTATGAGCCTCAAATCAAGCTGAGTTGGTAGAATGACAATCATTTTTGCAACTATCATCGAAACAAAGGACACGAAACCAATGATTGTCAAAGATTAAAGCACCTTATTCAAGACTTAATTGATAATGGAAGTATCACAATGGATGGTCATAAAATGAATGACTCACATCTAGCATTCAAAACTCCACTCCCAAATTATGAAAAAGGTGAACAATCCAACCCAAAGGATGACAAGGGCAAAGCCAAGATAAACTATACTTAGACATATGATGATGTGGTAAATGTCATCATTGTCAAAGACAAAACACCTTCAAAACCTATCAACGTCATTACTAGAAGCAAAGCAAAGGTTACGTTTCTGGGTACAACAAATGAATCAACATCCACTTTGAGACAAGACAACTTAGTGGAACAATTACAAAAGATACCCACCCAAATATCAATTTTGGAGCTCCTAAAAGTTTCACCTATGCATAAGGAAATATTGGAGAGAGCTCTAGCAAAAACAATAGTATCAAAATACCTAGATTTGGATCAATTCCAAAACATGGTGGGACACCTCATAGCCCCTCATTGTTTATCTTTTTTCTGAAAATGGATGCATCCTTCCAACACCCTCACAATGCTCCCCTACATATCAAAATCACTTGTTCGTCCTTACAACTGGAATGGCAACTAGGTAATAAAACACAATTCAGAGATTGAATATCCTTGAATAGCTAGCTTTCCTATAGCAAAGGCTCATTTACTTATCAACCAGGGATGTAAACTTAAAATGTGCCCGCACTGTATGTGCACCAAGTTCATATTGCAACCATTCTATATTGCAAAATCTTAATGAACTAATACTTAATCTCACAACTAGAAATTACTTAAACAACTACTGTTAAATGATAATGTTCTAGAAAGCAACACGAACTACTCTGTTGTTGTGGCTGTAGGAATAGACACAGGAACTATTTCCAGTGGCTATAGAAATAGATGATTGCTGAAACAACTATTACTGAAGAATAAAAACTAACTGGAACACACAAAGAATTACTCACCAAGTGGGCCCCCTTGAGTGAGTATCTCCAGAACTTTCAGATTACAATTGTTAAAAATTCAAAATCACATTGATCTCTTTATTTCATATTGACTGTGAAAAATACATAAAATACTAGAAGACTGTGTATTACAAATATTATGGTCATTCTCTACTATCCTTGAGAGGAGAGAGATCCCTTTATTTATAAGAAAAATTATAGCAGACTCCTAACTGATTGACCACATTCCAACGGAATAGGTGAATAGGATTTATTAACAAATGAAGAAGAAGAAGTCAGTGCAGGAAAACATAACAACATTTGTCCTGCAGCTGAGAAAATATAGCATGACTTGCTTCCTAGATCTAAGCTCCACTAAGAACAGTAATAAATGTTTCATAAATATTTTTTTTAAAGAACTGGTCAAGTGGCTTCGATCATTACTACTTTTATCTAACTGGGTTTGCATTGCGGCTATATACTTGGTGCTTCTTTAAACCGCCACTTAGTCTTTACTTCTCCTTTGCCGACCTTGCATCATGATATTATTGTGCATAACAAACATGTGTATATACTAATACTAACATGATATAATATAAACCATACTTAAGATTGATTTTAGATATTTGCATAGATAAATCATTTAAAACCATTATATGACATCCTTAAGTATAAGTCAAATCAGTTTCAAAAACACTTAAAAGGTATCAACTAGGAGAGTATCATGATCCAAATGTCATATAATTACAAGGTTATAGAAAAAATCTATCAAAAAAAGCCATTATTTAGGCTCATCATCTCCTCCTAACCCAACTTCTTGCTGATCCTCTAGCAACAGGAAAATTTTGAATTTTGGCATTGATTTAGAAATTACGTGGAATAACTTGGCCAGAACCTCCTATAGACAAACTCCAGTAGAATCCCTTCATTTTCTCCAATCTCTTCCACCTGGTATATTTTGTTGCTTCACTTTATGGTGGATAATTGTCCCTGCATCCCATCAATGGCTATAAGAGGATTGGAGGCTGAAAACTGAGAGGCAACCAATGTCGTCCCTTTGTTCTTCCCAAGTACATATACTTGGGTGCTCTATTTAAGGCTGCATGGTAGTTTTGTACAGAGTGTGGCTCAAATTGCCTTAACTCATCTAGCAAGCTATTCCAGCATTAGACTAAATGTCCTATTTCTACTTGTCCTTCCCTTGGAGCCATTTGTTTGTATTCTTTATACACTTCTTCCCTTTAGGGTAGGATATCCTTTGCATAATCTGGCTCATATATAATCTTTTGCTAGTCAAAATAAAGTCTCCTAGGCTTGCTTGATTCAACCCTTAATGGCAATGAAAGGTCAAGTTCCTCCTTTTTATGCACCTGAAACTACTCCCCCCTTTCTATTTCATTCTGCATCCATGACCTAAGAGCTCTCAATTGGATATCTCCAATGTAGAGGAGAGGGTTCCAATCGACATCATTAGGAACATCATAGTTATGTACATAAAATTCACAAAGTAAATTCTTAATTGCAGTAGGAGATGTCTGATAAGCACTGTAGAATTCATCCAGTGTCTGCAATGAGGGACTTAGATCCCTAACAATTCTCATCATCTGGAAACTGATATGCTATTCTTTTAAATACAAAGAGTAAACATGAGAAGGTGCTCAACATTGTATTAGTTGTGGTACCATAGTGGCTACCGTTTCCACCTTAGCTTTAAGCTGAGCAATTTCCTTGTCTTTTTGTTCAATAATTTTATCTTGCTAGTAAATTATCATCTACATTTTTACCTTTTCCAATTCCCAATCCTTGTAGAGAGCAAGTCCCACCACATGACTAGTAAGGGAAGTAGGTGGTCTATGAATAGGTGCCCTAGGTTTCTTCCATTCAACTTTCTCCCTACTTCAATAAGCTATTCTACATCGGATGCTAAGCTTTCCAGCCTTTCAAAACCTACTTCTTTATGCGATTGCTCAATGTTTTGGAGTTCCCCCTCTTCTTGTAGCTGTAGTTCTTGTTCTTCCTCAATATTCTGTAGTTCTTCCTCTTTTTCTTGTTCCCTTTGGGGTTTGTTAGGTGGAGAAGGAGGAACATCATTATGAGGTGGACTTTGTGGCTCTTGTTCTGGAGAATCAATCAGGATGGTAACATTTGGCTCCGTTGATTGGTCTTGATTTTTAAGCTTTTTTCGGAGCCTACCACTTCTTCTTCGAGATTTCCCTTTTGCGGTTGTAGGACTACTTCCTATAGCCAACTCTTCAACCACTTCAATAGTTACAAGAGAAATTGTTTTTACAACTTTTATTTTTTGGCCATAGGAGAGGGTGAATTCTCACTTTTACCTCTCTCTTCCTTATTTTCTATGTTAGCCTATTTTTCTTTGCTTTTTTCCTTTCGTATGGGAGCTCTAGTTTTTATTAGACTTTGAGAAGGAACCCCTACTGTATCTTTTTCTTGTAAGGGTTCCTCTGCTACATGAACATTTTTTTCTAATGATATCCTGGAGGATTCGGGTTCAAGAGGGGAACCAAGTTTTTCAAGATTTTCCAAAATTTCTTGTTCTTGAGATGGAAGTGGTTCCTCTGTACCCATATTTTCTACCCTAAACATCCTAATTTCAACAAATTCATTCCAAGACATTGGAGAGACATCTCTCAAAGATCTTTCAACTAATAGCTTAATTAGGCAATGATGAGAAATAGAGTGAGGCCTACCTTTCTGGGTCCCTACTGCGCTTATGGAAAGAAGGTTGTACAATAGGCTTGGAACATTCATCCTTCTTCCATGTCATAGATGAATCAAAAGCTTGAAGTGATGGGAATGCAGACATGAGAACCTTCCTTCATAGGTTAAATACTTTAAAACATACAATGCTACTACTTTCCATTCAGGCGGAAGAGATTCTCACCTAGCTCCTTGCCTATCTACTACTAAGGGCGGGTCTCTCGGATGTGTAAATTTTGCTCTTGCACTACGTGCATCCTTGGATTCTAAGTACTTTTCTCCATATATTGGTAACCCAGTTACCTCTGCAATCTATTCCTCTATAACCACAACTCTCAAACCTTTTACCTGGGCTTCTCCATCTGATAGTGTGCGGGTAAACTCCCTTGCAATTTCCTCATTAAACTCTGTCAGCTTCAAAAAATAATCCAAGCACCCACTGTTGCATAATATTGGCTCACAATATTGGTCCTGAAGGAGGAATTCATGGACTGTCAGCTCATGATGAACAAGTGGACCACCCATTGCAGTGATAACACTTTCTACTCTATAATGGTGTAACTCTGCCCAATTTCTATACTAAAATATACTTAATGTGCCTTTTGGTCGTAACCTAGCTGCAATCTAAAAATATCTCTAAGCAGACAGAAGGCCACAATACAAAATATCACCTCAAACTAGAAATTTAAAAAATTAAAACACAATCCGAGAGGACATAAGAATTATCTACTAGAGTCATTATTAGCGTACATTCCCCCCCCCCAACCTAAGGTTTAATAGGTGTCCACACATGTGAAGGAGGATTTTAAAGGACACTATGTAAAATATCATAATGATAGTTAATATGGTTTAATTATATACATGCAACAAAAATAAACATACATGAGTGTACCTGACATCATGTGATAATGACTGCAGTTGAAGACATTGAGCCGTCATGCATGGAAAATGAGGTGGAAATGGATGGAGTGAATGGAAAGACATGAGTGAATATAGAATGGAATATTTATTGCACAGAAATGTACTTCCTCCAGATGTGGAAGTATTTATTATGATCGTGCATCAAAGATTTAAGATGGAGTGGTAATGGTAAAGTCATCACCAGTTGTTGCAGGAATCTCGACATGCTCGACAATGGAGAACTATTGTAGAAAATCATTCTTGCTAAGAGTTTTGTGGTACAGATGCAGCCGATGACCATTAACTAATAATTTAAACTTAATAGGATCAATTGTAGATAATCTGATGGCACCATTAGAGAATATTTCAACTATCTCATAAGGTCCTAATCATCATATCTGTAATTTTCCCAAATTATCTTTATAACTTGAATCATAGAGAAGGGCCCAATCACCTGGCTTGAATGATTTATCTTTGATATAGCGACCATACCACTTCATGCACTAATTTTGAACTGATTTAGTATGTTGCAAGGCAGACTTTCTTATCTCATCTAAGGCATTAAGCTGCAGGAGCCTTTCCTCTTGTGCTACAAAAAGATTCATATCTAAGGCAATGGCCATTCTTAAGGTTTTATGCTCAAACTCTACAGGCATCACTGCTTTTGTCCCATACACCATTTCAAATGGTGTAAACCCTATTGTGGTTTTCCAGGTGGTTCTATAAGCCCATACTGCTTCAAATAATCTACTAGAACAATCTTTGTGGTTAAGAGCTATTGTTTTGGTCAATATTGATTCAAGATCCCTGTTAGTGATCTCTGCTTGTCCATTAGCCTGAGGATGATAAGGAGTGGATTTCCTATGCCTTACATTGTATTCATTAACCAGGGCTGTAATCAAAGTGGAAGTAAATTGTCCCCTTGATTTGTTACTATTTCTCTAGGAACTCCATACCAAGTGAAGATTTCTTCATATAAAAATTATGCTACCTTATTATCCCTGGCATGCTTGAAGGCTTTGACCTCTACCCATTTAGTGACATAGTCGGTAAAAACAAGAATGTATGACCGACCATTCGATGATGGATCAATTGGCCCAACAAAGTCTAAGCCCCATTTGTCAAATGGTGTAACAACCACTTGGGGGTGTAAAGGCATTCCGTTAGACCAAGTTGGTCTTCCCATTCTTTGATATTTGTCACATTTCCTAGTGTATTTGACTACATCCTTGTGCAAGGTTGGCTAATAATACCCTATAGTTAATATCTTGAGAGTTGTTCTTTTGGTAGCAAAGTGACCTCCACAAGGCTCATCATGACAGGCATGAAGTATATCATATGTCTCATCTTCCCTTACACAACACCTCATAACTTGATTTGGCCCTATATAAAATAAGCAATATGCTATCCATGAGAAATTGAAACTTTTTTGTATGAGAAATATTTTTTATTTTTGTGAGAAATGAGGAGGTATCTTGTTAGCTGCTAGGTAGTTAGCTATGTCAGCATACCATGGACTCTTAAAATTGATGGAAAACAAATGCTCATCTAGAAAAGAATCATCAATGACTTTAGGATTGTCTGGTGTTTGAATTCTAGATAGAAAATTTGCCATTACATTTGCTTTACTTGGTTTATCTATGATAGTAATGTCAAATTCTTGCATCAACAACAACCATCTTGCCAATGTACCTGTAATGGAGCTTTTGTTCATGAGGTACCTAATGGATGCATGATCTGTATGCACAAAGATTTGATAACCAGTTATATAGTTCCTGAACTTATTAAGGGCATAGATGACAGCTAACATTTCCTTTTCAGTGATAGTATAATTCAATTCTGGTCCTTACAATTTTTTACTGATATAATAAATTGCATTTTCCAAAACTCCTTGCTTTTGCCCCAAAACTGCTCCTATTGCAAAATCGGATGCATTTGTATGAATGTGAAAAGGAATTGACCAATCAGGTCCTTTAAGCACAAGGGCCTGAGTTAAGGCTCCTTTTAGTTTAAAAAATTTCTCTTCACATGTAGTTGTCCATTCAAACTCAACATCCTTTGTTAATAGAGAATACAATGGTCCTACTATTTGACTAAAGTTCTTGATAAATCTTCTATAGTACCCTGCATGGCCTAAAAAACTTCTTACATCCTTTTTGTTTTGCAGGGGTAGGAAGAGCAAGTATTACTTCAATTTTAGCTGGATCTACCTGAATACCTGATTGAGAAATACGATGCCCCAACACTATTCCTTCTTACATCATCATAAATTTTTTTTCATTATTTAGGGATAAGTTGTGATCTTCACACCACTGCAACACTTTGGTCATATTTTGTAATGCCTCCTTAAAGGTATTCCCATAAGCAGTAAAATCATCCATGTAAATTTCCATACAATCATGGGATATATCTGAAAAATATACTGAGGACAACCCTTTGAAAGGTTGCAAGAGCCTTACATAAACCAAAAGGGAGAACTAGATAGGCATATGTGCCCCAGGGGCAGGTAAAGGTGGTCTTTTCCTAATCTTCCAGAGCTATTCTGATCTAATTATAACCACTAAACCCATCCAAAAATGAAAAGTATTGATTACCTGCTAGAGAATCTAACACTTGATCTATGAATGGAAGTGAGAAGTGATCCTTTTTGGTAGCAGTGTTGAGCTCCCTATAGTCCACACAAACTCTCCATTTCCCTCCTTTCTTTGGAACTATAACCAGGGGAGAAACCCATTGCCTATTTGAAATAGGGTAAATGAATCTTGCATTAAGCAACTTTGGTAGTTCCTCTTTAACTATTTCCCTTAAAGCGGGATTAATCCTTCGTTGAGGCTATCTAATTTGTTTACAATCTTCTCTAATATAAATCCTATGGGTACACAATGTAGGATTTAATCCCTTCATGTCATGATAATCCCATGCAAAGGCTTGTTGTTGGGCTTTGAGTAATTCTATTAATGGCAATCTTTGATCTGCTACTAATTGACTATTGATATTTATATTTCTTTCTACGACAACCTCTATTTGAGTTACTGACTCAACATTAGATATTTTAGACAGACAAGAGGTTTGAATCTCTTGTGGTAGCAATGTGTGAAATATGTTTGTAGCTGCAGGAGAATCTAAAGAGCTTGCAGATGGAAGAAGAGTATGCAGAGGACTTGCTGGTATACCCAATGACTATTGAGCTGCTCCATAATGATTCCTTATGATGTTAGAGAGTATCGTATCATCCTCTTGAAGTGATATGAATGGTTCCCTTGCTAACATCATTAGTTGTTGAATAGAATTAATTTCCTTTGCTTCTTCTCCTATGTCTGGCCATACTGCTTTCTCTTGATCAAGTTGTGGTTGTGCTAGAGAATAGAGTGCAAGTGTTTTAGTAGTAATACCATCTAAAATTGTCATATCCCCTTATCTACAACCTATGCATGCATCAACTATTGCAAGCCAAGGTCTTCCCAAAATGATTAGATATCCCCCCAATGTTGCTTTAGGAGAGAGTATTATAAAATCAGCCGGTTATTCCCAAGAATCCAATGTGACAACAATATCTTCAACCATCCCTTCAGGCTAAATAGTAGAGCTATCAGCAAGCTGTAGGACTATTGGAGTTGATCTAAGACTAGTGATGTTGAGTTGTTGCATGACATCCTTAGTCATCACATTTATGGCTGCTCCCAAGTCTATCAAGGCATTTTTAATTTTAGTTCCATTAATAACTACATTCACAATAGGGCTACCTAGGTCAGAATATTTAGGAACAACAATTTTTCCTAACATGATATCAGCCAATTGTCCTACTACATGCACTATTTTGAGGTCCTTTTTCTTTCTCCCAGGTTTCTTCAAACATTCTTCCTTAATAGATTTTCCATAAATGGGAATGTCCTTAATAGCTTGAAATAATGGGATCTTGACACATATATGCTTTAGCTGATCAATAAGATCAAAAGCTATATCATCCTACTGCCTAGACACTTCTACCTGCAATGTTTGAGGAAATGGGGGAGTTCTTACACGTGTGTTTGAAGTTTCAGACTGATGAACCTGCTCAGGGTTTCCAATTTTATCAGGTGTTGTGTCCTGAGAAATCTCCTCAGATGATAATTCTGTTATGACTGGAGGAGATGGAGTAGGCGGTGTTGTCCCTGATCGTAAGTGGATCACTTACATTGAGAGAGTATGTAGGATAGTTATTAGGATCAGTTGAAAAAACTTGTTGTTGTTGGGGTTTGTTATTTGGATTTGGCATAGGTTGAGTTGGTATTTGGGTTGGCATGGCTGGAGTGGCATTAGGAGCTGGTGGCATTAAAGTTGACTATTGGGACTATTGTTGTGGCTACAGGAAACCTAATGATTGGTTTGCCCATTATCGTGCTCCCCTCCATTGCAATGACTATTGCTAGTTACCTTGAGGAGGTGACCAATTCCCTTGTGGCTATTTCCATTGAGATGAAGGAATCTCATAATTAGGCCAAGGGTTTTGAGAGTTATTCCAAGATTAAGGAGTATAATTTCCAAAATTTTGGGAGTATGGAGGTTGCCACTGATTGTTTTGTGCATTGAAGTTCATATAAGGATTAGAAAATAATAATGGATCTTGTGGCATATCTTGTCTTGGAGGCCAAGGCCTTCACTGTGCAACATAAAAGAGTTATTCATCATCTCCATAGACAAGATTTAAATCTGGGGAACTCTGCTGGCTATCAATTTTAGCTAGCAATTTACATCTACAATCCTTCTTCTTTTGTTGATAGTGAGGACAAAATTCAGCAAGCATAGCCTCTACTTCCTCATGCTTCTTTCTTGTCTAAAGTGTATCCAATTGAGTAGCCATATTATTAATTATATCCTCCTTAAATTCCTTTAATAGATGAGTTATTTCCATTCTTGAAACTGTCGTAGATGACTTTGCAATTGAAGAACCAGGCTTATAGTGTCTTCCCCTCTTGGCTGCAGCTCTAGAGTACTTTTGACATATTTGTCTAATGTCATCCCATTGAACTTGAGTAATATCTCCTCCTCCCATGAGATCTAAGGAGTCAACAAATCCTCATTGATTCCCCTTAGGAAGATCAAATTTATAGAATCTTCACTCAGAGTGCTATGCTTGGATTTCTTGACACTAAACAAAAACCTCTCCAAATAGTCTTCTAGGCTTTCATCTTCTTTTTGTGTCATCCTGAAGATATCATCACCATGTCGGTCCATTCCCCTGCAATAGTCTTTATACTTATCCAAGAATTTTGTCTTTATCTCCTCCCAGGTAGTGATTACATCTCTTCCTAGACTCATAAACCATCTCAGGGAAACTTCTTTCAAAGTAGTGGGGAATAACTTAAGTTTATGGATGTTAGTGGTATAATCATAACTTCTGCAAAGGATATCAAATTCAAACAAAAAGATATCTAGATCTTCTATTATCAAACCATGAAACTTTGGAAGAGAAGAAGCTGGTATATTCTTCAAATTTGCATTATCATGCTAGTCAGGAATGGGAAACTCAAATGTTGGGTTTATAGGCGGAGGTGGAGGATTTGCTGCCATTGGTCCCTGATAAAGGACTAGAGGTAAAATGTTTTGTTTAGGTGGTTCATTCAGGAAGTCTAGGTCTCCCTCTAACAAATTAAAAACACCTCTATTTTGCACATATGTTTCTGCAAAAGGGTTTACTTTAGATGCTTGATCTATTCTTATATCTTGAGTGGAATGTGAAGGAAGAAATATTCCTAATGCATCTCTTCTCCTCCTATGCATGCGGATTAATGAAGAAAATTCAAAGAGCTAACTAAGAAAACATAGAAACTAATGGTTACAATAGATTCTTAGCTTGGCACCATCGCCGACAACGACACCAAAAATGTTGGTCCTTACAATTGGAATGGCAACTAGGTAATAAAACACAATTCAAAGATTGAATATCCTTGAATAGCTAGCTTTCCTATAGAAAAGGCTCATTTACTTATCAACCAAGGACATAAACTTAAAATGGGCCAGCACTGTATGTGCACCAAGTTCATATAGCAACCATTCTATATTACTGTAGGAAAGAAAATTCTTTAAAGTAAACACGCAAAATATTAATGAACTAATACTCAATCTCACAACTAGAAATTACTTAAACAACTACTGTTAAATGCTAATGTTCTGGCAAGCAACAAGAACTACTCTGCTATTGTGGCTGCAGGAACAGACATGGGAACTATTTCCAGTGGTTGCAAGAACAAACAATTGTTGAAACAACTATTACTGAAGAATGAAAACTAACTAGAACACACAAAGGATTAATCACCAAGTGGCCCCCCTTGAGTGAGTATCTCGAGAACTTTCATATTACAATTGTTAAGCATTCAAAATCACATTGATCTCTTTATTTCATATTGACTGTGAAAAATACATAAAATACTAGAAGACTGCGTATTACAAATATTATGGTCATTCTCTACTATCCTTAAGAGGAGAGAGACCCCTTTATTTATAAGAAAACTTATAACAAACTCCTAACTGATCGACCACATTCGAACGAAATAGGCGAACAGAATTTATTAACAAAAGAAGAAGAAGAAGAAGACGAAGAAGTCAACGAAAGAAAACAAAACAACATCTGCCCTGCAGCTGAGAAAATATAGCATGACTTGCTTCCTGGATCTAAGCTCCACTAAGAACAATTATAAATGTTTCATAAATCATTCTACTAAAGAATCAGTCAAGTGGCTTCGATCATTACTTTTTTTATCTGACTAGGTCTGCATTGCGGCTATATACTTGGTGCTTATTTAAACCACCACTTAGTCTTTACTTCTCCTTTTCTGACCCTGCAACATGATATTAATGTGCACAACAAACATGTGTATATACTAATGCTAACATGATATAATGTAAACCATACTTAAGATTGATTTTAGTTATTTGCATAGATAAATCATTTAAAGCCATTATATGACATCATTAAGTATAAGTCAAATTATTATCAAAAACACTTAAAAGGTATCAACTAGGAGAGTATCATGATCCAAATGTCATCTAATTACAAGACCTAGGTAGGAGTATTATAGCAAAAATCTATCAAAATAGAGCCATAATTTAGGCCTATCATCACCATTCATACAACCCATGTCAAACGCGTACTCATAGAAGGTGGAGTTGGCTTGAATATTTGTGCATTAAGTTTAATAAAGGCTTTGGGATATTCCAAGAATGCAATGGATCCAAAGAAGAAGATAAATATCAAGGCTTATGATGAGGAAGATATTTCTTCTAAAGGGCTATGGTTTTACCAATCAAAATAGGACCAGTAGAAAGAGATACATTGTGCCAGGTTCTAGATTTGAATCTATCTTATAACATTTTTTTGTGAATATCATGGATTCATGACATGCAAGCAGTTTCTTCTACATACCATCAGTGTGTTAATTTTCCTCATAATGGACAAAAAATCACTATATTAGCAGACTCTAGCCAATATTGCAATGATCTAAAACCAACGCAAGATGCAAGGGTTCCACATAATAGAGAAGTAGTCTTGCCCACCAAGGAAACTCAAGAAATATTATGGCAAAACTTTAAGAAAAATCTCTAACTAAATGATGAAGGAATGGGGAATTACTCTTTGCATAACTTATCACTTTCACCTAAATTGGATGGAAAACCTAAAAATGTTGAACCATGGATCCAACAGAAATCAATTGAAATGTTTGATGGAGCATTTGTTAGAGTAGGAACACTTTTAGAGGAAATTGAAGACAAGGTCATTCTTAGCTAGTTGTACAAATATGAAAATGAAACTATAGCAACAGTTGCAGAAGTCATTATTTTCATAGAGCAATATGGCAATGGTTAAAAAATGATATAAAGGACCAATTTGTAAGCTCCAGGAAGGTATTTCAAAACCCATTTGTCCTCACAGACAATCTAAGAAAGATAAATCAGGACTTGGGTATCCTCAATCAAAACAAAAGCAACACAATTATCAACACCCAAAATGGAGAAAGAAAGCAGTTCCTAAAGAAGAACCATGACAAGAAAAGCTACATCAAGCAGCAAAAATAGTAAACAAAAAGAATAAACAATAAGAATATGAGAGATAATAGGAAGAGCTTGCTATCAAAAGAGAAGAAGAATCTTACAAAAAAGTCCAAAGAATACAAGCAAGCATGGAACCTGATCAAGATATTCTAGAAATAGTAAAAGAACAGATGACAAAAATCAGAGAACAATTCTCACCGTATAACATTCCTTTCAGATATAGTGGTGTGATTCTAGACAATGATTCAGAAACATATTCAAATGAATATGAATTGGATCCTAACCCATTATCTAATGCATCGAGTGAAGAGAATAGTGAGGAACAAACTATTGTTATAAGTGAAGACACACTTTCCATAAAACATAGAAGAGTGCTAAAAAGAAGACACAAAGAAATCAGGATTCAGAGAAGAGAGGCATATGCAAGACAACAAAGAAAAGAGAATGAGAAGAATCAAGAAGTGACAACACGAGGAACACAAACAATAACTAATCAATCATGAGAAGATCAACAAAATATCAGATTTGTATCAAACATTGAGAAAGAAACACCAAGATATGGAAGAACTCTAGAAGAAATAATATAAATTCAAGCAAGAATTACTATTAGTCTAGATGAATCTGAGTTCGAGAGAAGGTGAAAGCTAGCAAAAAAAATAGTAATAGAATCCTCTACGCCATGTGCACAAGTATGTCAACTTCAAGACAAAAAGGAATCTGACAAAATTGACCCAAAGGGAACTTGCAGTACTGAAGATGTATGTGTTGATACAATTCATTTGTTTGAGGGACAAACGTCAGATGATGAGTCACTTGAGAACAAACCGCAAAATACCCATCATGACTTTGTTAGAGCTAATTAGAGAGCACTTGGGTGAGATTATCCTCAAGAGATTTCTATCTATGACATCACCTACTCAACACCAAATTATGACTATTACATCATGAACATTGAAATACCCAATGATGATGAAGACTATGACCTACCTATGCTTCATCCAGAACTGATTGATTGGGAAAGCACTGAAAACCCTGAATATGATATCTTTTCCAATGATCATGCCTTAGTCGTATATCTTCACACCATTGAACCAATTACACCTAAGATATCTTCCATTGGTGAATCAAGTAATGCTTCTTGCAATCAAGAGGGTGCCAAACTATCTAGTCACAAAATTGAAATAAAACAAGGAAAAAGACATAGTGTTGAAAACCATTTTATGGCAACACTAGATCGGTCAAGAGAAAAAATAAAGGACATATCTGATGATGAAAACCTCCTCAAGGTGTTGGAAGATCGAATGTTTGACACCCTCCCTACATATTTTTAGGAGAGATTTGTCATATTGATAGAGACGACAGAAGAAATAAACATTGGCACACCAAAGGATCCCAAGGTCCTTCATCCTGCTGCATCATTGTTAATGAAAAAAAGAAAGAATACATAGAGTTCTTCAAATAAAGGAAAATATTTTTTTCTTGGTCCTACACAGACATGCCAGGACTTGATCCAAATCTTATCATGCACCATCTCAATGTAGATCCAAAAGCAAAACCAGTTAAGCAAAAGCTAAGGAAGATGTATCCACATATCACTCTCCTTGTCAAACTAGAGCTAAATAAACTATTAGATGTGGTTTTCATAAGACCTGTCTCTTATCCAGAGTGGGTCTCAAGCATTGTACCAATGTCAAAACCAGATAAAAGCATAAGAGTCTGCACTGATTTTAGAGCTTTGAACAAAGCATGTCCTAAAGATGATTTCCCACTGCCAAACATTGATATAATTGTAGATTTATCAGTAGGTCATGAGATGTTTTTCTTAATGGATGGATTCTTGTTGTACAATCAAATAAAAATCGCCCCTGAAGATTAGGAGAAGACAACATTCGCTTGTACATGGGGTACCTACTATTGGAATGTCATACCATTAGGGCTTAAAAATGCAGGAGCAACTTATCAGAGAGCCATGACAACAATTTTCCATGACATGATGCATACATTAATGGAAGACTATGTGGATGACATAATTGCAAAATCTCATACAAGGAAATAACACTTGAAGATATTGGGAAAGATCTTTGACAAGCTTGAACAATATCAGCTAAGAGTGGACCCAAAGAAATGTGCATTTGGAGTTACCTCACGAAAACTTCTTGTGTACATTATATCAGCTTGTGGAATCAAAGTAGACCCTGAGAAAGTTAAAGTTGTCATGGAGATGGAGCCACCTAAGAACAAAATCCAGTTGCGTTCTCTACAAGGGAGATTGCAGTCAATCAGAAGATTCATTTCTCAGCTTGCTGATAGATGTCATCCCTTCACTCACTTATTAAACAAGAATGTTCCATTCAAATGGGATCATAAATGTGAGGAAGCTTTCATTCAAATCAAAGAATGTCTAGTAAATCCTATGGTACTGGTATCACCGATCAAAGGGAAACCATTGTTGCTTTATATCTCAGCGATAAATGTATCACTAGGAGCTCTCTTAGCACAACATGATGAAAAAGGAAAAGAAAGAGCAGTATATTACATCAGCAAAACATTTTTAGGATGTGAATTGAACTATACTTCAATTGAGAAGACATGCCTAGCAGTTGTATTTGCAACTTAGAAACTGCGACATTATATGTTGACTCATTCAGTGAAATTGATAGAAAAATAGATTCATTGAAGTATTTCCTAAGCAAGACAACATTGATAGGTAGATTGGCCAAATGGGTTATGATACTAAGTGAGTTTGACATAGAGTATGTTGATAAGAAAGCTATCAAAGGACAAGTAATTACTGATCAATTGGTTGAGGTACCCCTGCAAGATGACACACCATTGCACATTGAATTTCCTAATGCAGACATTCTGATAGTTAGCACAAATTTTTGGGAGTTATACTTTGATGGTTCCCATACACAACATGGATCAGGTGCAGGAATTTTGTTCATAACACCTCAAGGCCACACAATTCTAAAATCATATAGACTGTGATTCCCATGCACGAACAACACTACAAAGTATGAGGCATTGGTCATTGGGATCAAAATGGCCATTGAATGGAACATCAAGGAATTACATGTTTATAGAGATTCACAACTCATAATCAACCAGATAAATGATGATTATCAAACCAAGGATGACAAGCTAATGCCCTATAAAAAAATGGTTTAAAATTTTAAAGAGCACTTTGAAGAAACATCATTCACTCAGATCCCAAGGAATGAGAATAAAGTAGCAGATGCAATGGATACAATAATATCTCTTTTGCAGACCCAAGGGAATCACCAACGTTATGAATTCTTGGTGGAATATATCTTGCATCCTACTATTGAGTCCCATAACACCCACATGATTTGCCACATATCTGGAACTAATCAATCCTTATATAGCCAAACTTATCGATACCTAAAGGAGAATAACCTTCCCCTAGACCTATCCCACAATTAGAAAATAAATTTTATCTATCAGTCATCTCACTATACTATCATTGTTGATACTTTATATAGACAAGGTCTAGATAGCACTCTATTGGGGTGTCTCGAATAGGAGGAATCTAAGAAAGTTCTCAATGAAGTCCACAAGGTATTTGTGGCACACACTCAAGTGGATTAATGTTAGCTAAGAAACTTATTTGATTGGGTTACTACTGGCCTACTATGGAGAGAGATTCATTTACATATGCCAAGAAATGCAAACAATGTTAGATCCATGGGAATCTCATCCATGCACCAGCACAAGAACTGCATCCTATGGTAGAATCATGGCCATTCTCTCAATGAGGACTTGATCTAGTGGGTAAGATAAATCCTTCATCTTCTAATGGACATAAGTTCATTTTGACTGCTACTAAGTATTTCAATAAATGGATTGAAGCAGTGCCCTTAACAAAGGTGACAGGAAAGCAAATATCATCACTTATCTTGAACTACATAATCTATCGCTATAGTCTCTATGACCATCATCACTGATAATGGAAGGCCATTTAAGAATCAGGACATGAAGGAACTATGTGAGTGATTCCATATCCAACATAGATTTTTGAAACCATATTACCCACAGAGAAATGGTCAAGTTGAGGCATCAAATGAAATAATCCTAAAGATCTTGAAGAAAACAATCAATGAAGTTGGTAAAGACTGGCATGTTCAACTAAATCCTTCTTTATGGGCATACCAAACTAGCATTTGTACACCAACGAGGGCAACTCCATAATGCCTTGTGTATGGATCAAAAGCAATATTACTAGTAGAAGTAGAGATACCTTCTCTATGGTTGTCCTTGAAAGGTTTTATCCTAGAGGAAGAATAGCGAGTCTCTAGGCTTCAAGAACTTGAATTGATTCAGGAATGTCACCAAAATGCTTTAGATCACTTCAAAGCATACCAATAGAGAATGGCGAGAAGCTACAACCATAGGGTTAAGCAACAAATTTTTCAGATTGGAGATCTAGTCCTAAGAGAAAATCCATGCAATCAGCAAGATCGAGAAAAGAAAGGCGAATTTGAGCCAAACTAGTTGGGTCCCTTTGTCGTGATAGAAGCATATAGATTATCTACACTAGAAGGTGATTGGTTTGATGAGCCTATCAATACTATGCATCTAAAGAAGTTCTATGCTTAAAAGTATTAGCAGAAATTACCAAAAAAAACTGAAAAAATGAGAAAAAGTCTAAAAATCAGAAAAGTGGCAAAATCCCTAAAATACATAAAGAGAAAAATACAAAAACAGAGAAAATAGTAAAAAAAAATCAAATATATGAAAAATGCAATAAATTTAGATGGTGAAAACTTGGTAAACAAGCACTATCTGAAAATGGGTTCTTCCATCTATGAGATCACTTTTCTCATATATCCATCCTATCGCATCTATCCATGATAGCATATCCATTTCATCTATTGCATCCATTGCTTTGAACCATTAGCAGAAAATTTGTAGTTTATGAATAGTTATTAATCTTTGACATACTTAGCGTAGTCTCTGTCTTGGATTTTATCAGAGTCAATCATATATGTATCGTATCCCACCATGGTTTGGATTATCCTTTCTATATCCATCATAAAGTTTGTTTCCATTGGGGGCAAAATCCTAAAACCTTTGTTGAGGTCATCTTTAAAAGATTTGGAAAATCCAAAAACACCTAGGGTTTTTAAATAGACGATGAGAAACAAGGCAACGAAGATCAAGACATTTGTAACAATTGAATCGTGAAACTCAGAATACAAAGATTCAACTAGAAATTAATGAAGGATTATCAATGATCATTCAATCAATATGATTATATCAGTTACTAACTATGAGAACATATGTACAACATATATGATTCAATGTTTATATCTTGATTTTTGCTAATCATGTACCCTATGCAACTCAATGATGTCCTTGACTAGAGGAGCTATGATGGGGCATGATTATTTTCTTTGTTTGTTGTCTACGATTTATTTCTTAGTAATATATTTACTCATCTAAGGATATGATAGACAAAAGATCACGTAGGATGTACCGAGTCATGCATGAAAGGGGACACTCCTTATCTGTTCTACAAGAAATACTTAGGTCAACTTGGTTCATCATATCAAGTTGCTTGTATTAACTTGCTATATCAAAATACATGTAAGAAGTCCTCAGGTCAACGTGAATCATTATGTCAAGTTGCTTGTATTTCCTTACAACAATTTAAAATCTCATTGATGAAATCAAGTACTGTTACAAGAAATCATGCAAGAAAAGGCAGTATCATTTAAGTTAGGTCATTTTAGATTAGTATCATTCACATTTGCATTGTAAGCATTCATTGTCAGTTTCATTATAAGCATTACCTTTCATTCGAGATCAACGGTCGAAATAAAGATTGAGTATATTTGGACAAACAAAAACAATTTGCACTTATCATATTAGGTTGCATTAGATTACATTCAATTAGGTTCATTTCAGCTTTCAATCATTAGGTTTGCATGATCATCATATCATTCATCATTCATCATTAATTAGTTGCATTTATTTTAATTGCAATAGGATTGCATTAGTTTGAATAGAGTGCATTTTGCATTGATCATATCATTATTAGTTGCATTAGATTCATTTATCATTATGATTTTTGCATCTAGTTGTCATTAATTCCTTTACAGTCATTAGGTTCATTTAATTGCATTTTTTACATTTAGATTCATTAACAATATTATTACATCATTATTTTCTCATCATCTAATCATCATAGGCATTTACATTATCATCTATAAACATCATATTGTATCCAAATCATCAAATTAGGATCAAATGCATCTCATTAGTATCATTTCATCATCATATGCATGTAAATCATGGAATATAAATAAATATCCATTGCATAAGTCATCATTATAAGCATTTTCATATAGATCATTGAATTTAATCATTTAAGTTAAGCATCATCAAATCATTTGTATATGCATTTGGATCATGCAAATCATACAAAAATCCTCATCATATAGATAATATAATCATAGGTAACATCATTTCATAAAGATCATCATAAAACATAAAGGAAAGAAAAGATCATGATAGCATTATCCATGTAATCAATGCATATAGGTCATCATCATAGTAGCATGCATAATAAATCATGAATCAAAACATCATATAAAGTCCATGTCTGCATATCATCATAAACATTAAAAAAAAACAAAAAAAAGTCCAAGTATCCAATTATATCACAAAGCAATAATCAATAAAATACAATGTCTCACGATACAAATCAAGTCTCCAAAGATATAAATCAAGGGTTTCCAGTGCCACTACCACCCAAATATGTCTGTCTCTATGGAGGTGGATGAGAAGACCCACCAGATGGTCCTGCTCCTACATCCCTATCTCTACCCCTCTGAGGAGGCCCCATAACCCCACCACTATTGGTATCCATCCTCCCTGGTAATGGGGTGGTTTCATAGCTTCCTTCTCTCTGGCTCTTTGAGTCCAGATCCTCATAATCTCCACTAATGCATAGTCTCCTTCCTAGCCCGAAATAATGCTCTGACAGTATCGATTGAGAGTGCACCAGAACCAATCTCCTATATATAATCAAGTAAACCCTATACATCTTGGTATCTCCTCAATGCTTTATCTCTCTCAAGGGTGAGAGAATGCACTTGTGCTCTAAGATCATCCATATTCACATCCTGCATAGCCTCATCACTACCCACCTCTCTACCAGCTGGAGTTTGACCCTGTGTGGATCTCATAATTTGTCAACGAATCAGTGGTACATGCTCCTCTAAATCCTCCTCCCCCTCATCCCAGCCTCTTTGCGCTACTATGACTCCAAGATTTGGACAGATCTGACCAAAATCAATCTCCCTCCCCTGACCTCTATCCAATCCACCACCTCTGCTCAAACTAGGAGACGGTAGTCCCCTCACTGATCTAATCCTACCACTACCTCTACTTGTATTTCTCCCACCAAATTGACCTGCATCTCTACCTGCCATAGGAAGTGATCTCCCTATCCTACCAATCTTTCCAAAAGGTCCTCCTTGGACTCTAGCTCTGCCTCCTCTCTGTCCTCGCCTCCCTCCATGACCATCACAACCCTCATCCCCATCATCTCCCCCAGCCTCCTATGCAACTCTGAGCTCTCACCTCTGTCTCAACCTCCTCATAATAGGATTATCAGAATTTGACTCCTCACCTTCTGAGCTAGGAGGAGGGTCCATAGGATCAGTAATACGAAGGAATGGATGACTAAGAAGTTATTGAGCATAATCAGTTGTAATACCCACATCTAAAATATGAGGCCTCAAATCATAAGCAACAATAGGAACTGTTGGATCTCAAATCAACAAATTGGATAGCTTCTAAGGAAATGCCAACTCCTATGATCAAAACCTCCAATTGACTTGGCCAACTTATAGAGTGAACCTATTTGGTTACTAACTCCCTCACTTTAGGCTCTGCAAGACCTAGGTAGGTATACCTACTCACTAGTCACTTTTAATTACTAATGCCTTTTATAGAAGATTGAGTATCTTGATCTAAATTTTTCCCTATCTCAGAATGGCATCGATTCCTAGGATAGGTGTCTTTTAGATGAGTTCAAGATTGTTGTTGTGAAAGCTATTCGATCTTTGTGCTTGAAATTTATATGTATACACTATTGCTAATTGATTCTATATATATCCTACTCAACTATTCCTATTGCTTTAAAGTAAAGGTAATTGACATGGTAAAAAGTTGTTGTTTATGAATGATCAGTGCCTTTCCTCTTCTTTGGGCCATAGTCTATTACTTCAGCATGACTTAATGTATGCTTCTATGAGACAATTTTTAAATCACCCCCTAGGTAGATCTGTCAGTTACCTTTCCTCAAAAGATCTGTTTTAATAGTCTTATGCTATAATTTGCTTGAATGAATATAACCATTACTTTAAGAGACCATTCAAGGAACAGTTACAATCCACTAGTAGGCCTTTTATTCAAATTAATAGCAGTAGGAAAATAAACTTCACTAGGAAGATACAAGCAACCTTATCTTCTATGAGACAATATCATAGAACAACTGCCAATTGAAATAAACAACTCACAACACATATGTAAAGGAAAAAATATCTGATTATATTGATAGAGTTTCAAAAGTTACAAAAACTGCCAGAGTATATAGTACATCTATTTCTTAATGTCTTTTGTTTTACAAAAAACCTCTCATATATATGAGAACATAAAGTATCTTTACGAAAATTCATGTCCCTTCCCAACATCAAAAACTGGGTTGTATGTTCTTAACAAATTTAAATAAAAATATATTAAGCATTCCCAAGTGGTTTATGTAATCATCCTCTCTGTAGCCTCTGATATCAATGTTCTGCTTCTTCATCTCTGCCTGCAATGAAATGGACTCAAAGATTATCTGGTTGACATAAGGGGCCAAATCTTTATCTCGATCCAATCCTAAGATGGCTCACTCCTTGATGCTAGCAATTTCATTCCTCCATTGTTCCAATGATATTGATTCCCCCTCCTTGTAGATTGTTGGCATTCATGAAGTGCTCCCATCATCCATCACTTGGAGGTCTTTGTTCAATGTATCTGCATATTTGTCATGTTTCTCCAAGTATGTTGTCTCTTCTACTCTCTCTTCAAGTGTCATGGTATCAGCGTTGTTCATCACCTCTTGCAATCATTTCTTTAATCTTCAATGCTCCTTAAGAGCCTTGACAGTCCTAGTATACACTTTCCAATACTGATCTGCATGTGTTAGCATGGTTCTAAATCCGTGTTCAATAATATCATTAACCAGTTTATCCAATTTTTGTTGAGCACTTTCTACTTGTTTCACCAACTTCTCACTCTTAGTCTTCCAGTAGATAGTGTCTGTCAGAGCCTCTATAACCTTTCGGTCAGTCTCAAGTACCATACCTAGATCATCAATACCTGGAGTAGAGTTTTGTTGTAGTAATATTTCTTGTAACCATTGCATTTCCTCATTAGCCTTTTCATACAAAACTTTATAGGTGAAATTCTCCCTCACTAGAAATTCAATCTGATCTTGATTAAGTTTTTCTACGTCCAAATTCAGTTTGGCAATGATCCTAGGATTAGTTTTCTCAGCTTGTTGGATCATTAAATGTCCAAAGGCCTCACCAGTGTCAACAAGTAAAGGCCTTTTCTCCTTAGGGTACAAAGCCCACAACATAAGAGATTTTTGATCTAGATCATATCCTGATCCCATGAAAATTTAATCAACTTCATCTGGCATAATGTGCTTATTATGTCCATGTTTCTTCAGAAAACTATTAAACAACAAAGAAAATCTAATGTCCCATCTTGAGTATATACCCCAGCATCTTTAAGTAATAGACTTCCCCTTTCAGGCGTCATTTCCTTCATGGCTTGGTCTATTTCCTCCTGCATTATTTTGAGCATCTCTTCCTCAGTTTTCTCTTTATTGGCTCTGACTAATGTCCCTTTGTACTGGCACATAAATGTGTTAAATTCTTTGGTATGAATAAAGTCATTGTCTGAAATGAATTCCTCATGCTCTAGCAACCTAACATCATTGATCTCATGGACATCATACTGGCTAGTTGCCAAATTCATTTGTATGTCACATTCATATCCAGGTGGATACTCCTCTCTTGGTGAATCAACAGGCATAAACTCAGAAATGGACTAGGGAGACATGTGTGCCAAAGGCTCTGTATCCTTGACATTTTGTTTCTTGTCCCTAAAAATATACATAGGGACACCATCTAGAATCTCCAATTCATGTTCCATAAGTTTTTTGGCTTTGGCTAAGGGGTCATCTATCCCTTGCATAATATCCTCATTAATCTTTCATCTACTAAGCTTCCATTCGTAAGCCCTTGATACTTTATCATGTTGTGTTCTCTTCTCAATGGACGCTTTCCTTTCCATGTTCCTTATGAAATCATCAGGCATGAATGACACATGCTCTTCGGCTTTAAGCTTCTGGGATGCCTTTGCTTCTCTCATATAACCTTTAGGGTCAAATCTTGGCCTAAGATCACCCTCCATCATATTATAATAATTTAATTTTCTTTGCAACAATCCGTAACTCCTAGAGCTCTTAACAGTAAAATCTGAGAAAACTAACAACTCGAGTACAATGGACTATTTTCCATGATTTGTAAAATGTTGAGCACTGGCTATTGACAATTGTCTGATAATTTTAAGGTAGGCTACCCTATTGGGCACTGTAACAGGAAAAAAAATAAGATTTTCCTTCAAACCCATATACCCTTATCTGAGTGTAATCTAGGAAGCAGTACCAATCTCCCCAATTGTGTGCAACTGGAGTGTCTTCACAAAACTCTTTTGGCCTCAAAAATATCTAAATTTTTGGAGATATGGCATGATCACATGGATAACCTAACAATCTATACAATGTTTTGACAAAGAGCTCTTCAAAGTGCCAATATTGACTATTGTTGTATCTTTGGTCCCATGAGGATATCCATAATTGCATGGGTTTCCTTACTCCTACTTTATCATATGCTCTAACACATAACCCCTCTGGCCATAATCCTTTATTTTGTCCAATACTGAGTAATATATGCATGAGAAAAGAGTAATACTTGAAATGAACATTCACCGTGTCTCCTTTCAACTTCTCCAAACCATGATTCACGACTTCAGATAAATAAGCAGCAAAATCAAATGCCCTAGGGTCCTTTAATTCCAAATCCACACAGATTATCATAGACATTATATCCATTAAGGAGGGGGCTTCTATTCCTAAGACCTGGGCTACACAATAATATGTGTACTTGAAATAGGGGTAGAAAAAGTTAACATCAAAGGGAGCTTTATCTCTTTCACTAAATGGCACTGTTGATCCTGCAACTTTTGGTTAGTGGATAGGGAGTCTCCACCTCTTATATATATCTTCCATATTAAAATACTCTCGAGTAAGCTTGATAGTATCTATCTTTTCTTCAAATCCCCAATCTAAGTCAAATACACTTTCTATAATTTCTTTAGTAATGGACACTATTGGTTTCCCCATATAATCATATATGGTTTTCATCCTGGGGTCATAATTGTTGGCTAGAGATTTCATAAGTTCAATGTTTACAAAAACATTGGGTACTGCCAATTTCCCTAGGTTCAATCTCCATAAATTATTTATAGGCTTCGGAGCATTTCTTCGCACATATCCAAAGATGAACAATTCATGCCCTCTAATCTCTGTCCAAATGTCTCCCAAATTTTCAAACCTATCCTCCAAGCCCTCGTCATCTATTTTAATCTTTTTGGATCAATGGCTCGAGGTAGGGAACTGGTCTAATAGGTCTTGGTCTAATGGGCAACCTTCCTTCTTTTTCCTTTTTGGTTTTTCTTGTATAGACTGGGTTGTTGCATATGTGCAGAGTTTGATGACATGATGGGATTGTATGTTGTCATTGATGTCAATATGCTAAAATATGAACCAGTATATTGAAGTAAGCAAACTGGCAAGTGAATCGATATGATGGTATGAACCGGTCTATGTAACAAGTGAACTAGTATGTTGGAGTGAGAACCAGTATATGCAAAGTTTGTATCGAGGTTTCATTTGATATGACTACTGGTTGGTAGTCTCAGCTTCAGGGTTTCTGGTTGATGCATTCCAAGTCTGTGTGATTCAATCGACGACATCCTGTGATGAGTTAGCATTGAAATGAAGATTAGATCATGTTGCCACATCAGCCTTGTGCGCATGAAGAATCTCCCTGAGGATCTTGCATGAAGAAGAATGATTCTATATACCTAAGGAATGTGCAAAATTTTAGTAAACGGTGGAGAGCGCATGATGGGTTATCAGCTTCCAGAAGCGGTGAAGAATGGACGATGGAGAACATCTTGAGATTTGTTCAAGATTGTTTTACCCTATGTAATGTGTTTAAATGGTCAGGATTGGATCGACTATATTGTTAACCTAGATGCTTAGGGTTTTAGGTTTTGGCCATCGACCTAATTGTTGTCTATAAGGTCGATGATGATGTTCATTTGAAGTTGTTGGCAAATGAATGTATGTGAAGTGATTCTTGCTAGACCGGAGAAGTGAGTAGAGATCTATAGAGTGTGATTGCAGATGTAAAGGAACTGAAGTGGATCTGCCTTGGCATTAAGTGTTGTTATCAGATCAGTGTATTACCTGTTGACTTCTAACGATTTTAGTAGATGGAAAATCCCTTTACCGAGTAGCTTTAACATGTTTTTTGAAAATCCTTTAACAGGGTGACTCAAATTCATTGAGTTCTTCAAATCCTCTTACAAGGTAACCTTTAACAGGGTTTTAACCTCTAATCAGGTATTTAGCCATCCCTTAACCGGGTGATCCCTAGCAGGATCGGTTCCTAGCAAAACCTGTTGTAAAGTCTTTAACTGGACTAGGCTCCTAACAAAGCGGACTTCAGAAGAGTTCAATAACAACTTGTGGGTATTCATCCCCACCGTGGTTTTTCCCAGTTAGGTTTCCATGTGAAAAAATAGTGTGTTATGTGTGATGCTTTTTCATGTGATGTTTTAGTGTTTTCTGTTAAGCGGTAATGCAAGCTAATTCAATCGTCATTGTATTTATGATGCATTATTTGCTTAAGCATATGGGTGAAGTTGAGATGAGATATTAGGTTTTGAGAAGATCTAGATGTTACCGGTTTATGTCTTTTATAGTCATACTGTGTTTTACCGATAGTTCCTTGATTTAGATTGGTGATATTGTTTACCAGTCAGTGCAGTCTTTGCAGTTTAAGTTGTTTAAGAAGTTTTTGTCCATACTGATTCACCCCCCCTCTTAGTATCTATTGGGTATTTACTGTTCATCATTATTCATCATGGGTTTCCCTAGATTTCCTAGCTCTGGCTTTCTTAGTCAAAGAGGCTTCCATTATAATCACAAAGCTCAGAAATAGGAAGATTACTTGGAGTTTTGGACCTTTTGATTTTTTAAGACTCTCCGTGAATTATTCTAACCAACGCTGCCTGAATTGTTCTCTTCCTTGTCATTTTATTACAATTTTACAGTAGTTTCATTAGTCATATCCACCTATTATGTAATGGTCATGAACTCACTTGTTTGAATTTATGACAATGGGACTTCATTTAATTCTCAAATGATTTTACGACAGAAAGTAATTACTTCTTCTAACAGTTCCTTTTCTCTTTCTTTGATGCTCATTTATGACATGATTTTACCATTTACTTTGATGAAACTACAATCTTCAGCAGTGTCCCTTTCTTTCTTATCGAAAGGTCTCCTTTCATCAAACTTACTTTTGTTTCGATGAAAGTATTGTTATCGCTACTGTCCTTTAGGTTTTCATCGAATCATCATTTTTCATTGAAATGGATCCCATTCATTTTTATTCTAAGTGATCAACTTTGATGTGAACCTTTATTGTTTCATAGAAACTTTGTTTTTTGATGAAATCCATCTCATCGTTATACCTTGAAAAAATTTATCCAATGCTCGAGTTCTATCAATGACAAGTCATCGATGAGTGGTCTCCATGTCTTACTCTATATTACTGTGTCGATGAAACTTTTCATTTCGCCAAGAGCCAAAAACCCTCCTTCGATGACTGACTTCCATCGATGACATTTTACTTTGTCGATAAGACTTTAGACATCAGCCTAATGCTTTATTGGTTCTTCGAAACTCACATCTCTTCGAAATAGTATCATCGATGGAACTTCAATGTGTTTCTTCTATATATTTTATGATAGAAACAATGACTTTGGTGAATCCCTTTTGAGTCTTATCGTGGCCAGAATCCCTTCGATGGTTCATATTATCGAGGAAATAGTTATCAATTTCTTTGATACAATTGATATATCTTTTTGGTGGGACGAAGCTTTTCAGTGAGAATTTATTTTGCTCACCCAATAGGATTTGTGAATCTAATGTCGATGAAAGTTCAAAGGTTTCTATAGAAATTCTTAGGGGTATACTTAGTCATTTTTTTTAAGAAAACTTTTGTAGCTTCTAAAGAGATCAGGTAATATCTTGTCTGTGAATATATTGTATAACAGGAACAACCAAAAACTCTATGTATTCTATATCAAAAGACAAGGAAGGACCCCAATCTCGCCTATCCTTGTATGCTCACGCATATATGGCCACACCAAAAGGCATATGTTGAATGTAGCCAAAGTGTCTCAAAATCCAACCAAATAACTATCTCTCAATGATGAATGGAGTATGACTGATCAGATATCTACTCTGCGAGATCAATGGTAATACACAAGTATCCTCTAACCAAGGCTCACAATGTATGTATGGCTACCAAATAATTGTATCCATTTAATCAAGAACCTATCTCCAATACTCTAGCTTACCCAACTTAGGCTGCGTAATGATACCTGTATACAAGTAAACAAAAGGCTGACCGTCACCTTGAACCCTATCATGAATTGGCCATGTGACAACAATGTGCTCCCAATGCCAGATCTGGAGGAGTGTGCACCTTGTAGACAAACTAGCCCCACCATCATTAATGACCTGATGTAAATCATGATAAAGATGTGCGAGCATACAAATACCCCAAGCATATCAAGTATGGTGCTCCATTATACTCCAAAGAATGCCACCCCATCCAATAGAAAACCCTTGTGATCTCCTATCTGGGTAGATGAATCCACTAATCAAACCTGTGAGTATAACTAGGAGAGTCTCATAATGCATAATATTATCCTCCCATCTAATCTCCCTGCCATCAATGCTCTCATCTCCAAAAATTGCCCTGCAAGCCTTAGTGCCTCCTAAATCCTAGTAGTCATACTAGACAAGCTCTCTAGTAATAGGGATATGTAAGATCCTATACACATCCTCGAGCGTAACACTGATCTCACCAGTGGGTAGGTGAAACAACATGCTCATTGTGCTATCTCTCGGCTAATATTGTCAACAGACCCCTATTATGTGTGATATCAGGCATATATAGGAGATGACGCAGACCACAAGAATCAATGTGTCTAATCTCATCCTGACTCAACTCTAGCACTAAGTGGTGCATCACTAGGAATTTCTCCCAATACTGGAGAACATCAAGTTTCTCCTGTTTACTCAAACAAGTTTGTCTATCAATTATCTATCCTATCAATCAAACATTTTAAAGAAAATCTTATCTATCAAGCAAATCACGTTATCAATCAAATGATCAACATATCAAGCTCTTCATCAGAGACTATGGTCTCTTAGAGATCCTATCAAACCATCAATCATCAAACAAATAGCTATCCTATCGATCAAAATATCTATCAAGCAATCAAATTGCTTATCAATCAGCACTCTATGTATCAAATTAAACATCAATCTATCAAATTGGAGCATCAAACATCATATCAAATCCATCAAAGTGAATTCAAACATTGTATCAATCAAAAAGTTCATTTTTCAACAAAAGCATTATGCATTTTAACATATGCGGTAACATACTATACATAGGCAAAAAACTTAGGCAAATGTGCTAACATAAATCACAAATGCGCAACCTTAACATGCAAAAGTGCTAACCAAGTAAATGCACAACCTTAACATGCAAAAGTGCTAACCAAGCAAATGCGCTAACCCAAATGACAAAGGAGTGAACATAAAAGGTGAATGCATTAAACTAATAAAAGTGATAACCTAACTAATGAAAGCACTAACCTACCAAACTAAAGTGAGAAACAAAAGTGGGAAAAATGAAATTTTTTCAAAGAGACCTTCAATCATGCAGAAAACATGAAAAATTGTACAGAAATCAAGAACAAAGCTCAGAAAGACCACTCACCAGAGGGCCATATCGACGAATGCACTCAAATCTGAGGTTCTCATATAGTATCACCATCTTGCCAACTTAGCACTCCAACACAACTCCTCTTTTTTCTCCAAAAGCTTACAAATTGCAAATGAGGATAAAATGGGCCCATGGTTAATTTTATTATTACCTTTTTTATTTTTTGAAGGGGTAATTAATTTTTCAAAGTGGGGCAATTTTATTTAATTGAAGGGCCTATTTTTAATCAAATCTTTTCAATCAATTATCGTGAGATTAATCGCTCAATCAATTTTTTTCATAATTCACAATCAATCTCCCAAGGGGGCACATAATCAGGATTTTCATCATCGTTAGGGCATCATTGAGACTTTTTAATCTTTGAAACAATGTTGTTTTAACATCATTTCAAAGAGGGGCAAAATGTATACACATAAAATTGGTTATGAGTAATTAAATAAATATTTTATATTTCTTTAATGATTATTATTCTATTAAATAATTATTTTGAAAAGATTAATTTATTTAATTCATTAGTATTTAATATTCTTCTATTAATTAATTGAGTTGAAACATTTAATTAATAAATTCATTATCCCCCTTTCTTCTAAGCCAAATAATTAAATATTTAATATTTAATTATCATCCCTTATCATATTTGTGCACTATTCACTATCCTATAGTTCCATTATTAAATAATTTCATAATTATTTAATTACCACTTTCCAACTCACCCTTCATCTCTACCTTTGCCAACTCATCCATCATGTGGCTAATTTCAATCAATAAAATCAAATAAAAATAAATCATTTATGAGCCACTTATCTTCAACTCCCATATTCATGAATAAAATATGTATGTGCACATAATATTTGAAACCTCACTATATTTGCTCCAACACTCCTATATTCTTGGAGGAGGTTTTGTCCATCTAACCCTAGTCCATCTCCACTTGTCCCTCCATCCCTAAATATTCTCCAACCAATCCTAGATTCTCTCAGTCCTCCCCTCAATCAAGGTGAGATGAGTGACACTTTCCTCCTCCTTCCTCCTTTCTCTCAACCTTTAGCCTCTTGCTCATAACCATCCAAAAAATCAAGATTTAATCATGATCATTGATCTCTGCTACCTAAGCTTATGCACTCAAAAATCTATAAATAGAGGAGTTCTAGTGCATTTTGAGCCCAATGTCCAATAGTCTAAGTTAACTAGGAGTCTTAATCTTTGCATCCGTGAGTTCATTTGTCTAAGCATTTTAGAGTTTTTGAGAAAATTGGCATAAATCATTTTCATAGCATAGCTTTTGCATATCATCTATCACTCCATTCCACACTTGCCATCTTGGAAGCTACCAATGCTTGTTTGAGAGAAAACCATCTGCAACCAAGAACAATGGGGTTAGGTCACAATAAGACATAATCCATGAAGGTATAATTTGTTTTATTTACTTTATTTCTTGTTGTTTCATTGGTTGAAGCTTTAATTCCTATAGCTTTTATTTTTCATGATGGACTAACAAGTTGCAGGTTAATTTTTGAGATGAAAACTTAAGTTGACACAGAGGTCATTACTGATAGAGCTCATACCACTTGGTAAATATCTTTTGATTAACCTAAGTAGTATCTATTAAGACATCTCTAGATATTGCATCCTCCTAATCAAACATCATTTTTTGATGAATATTTCTTATTTAAATTTAGTAAATAAAGGATGGTATAATATTCATATAAGGGAGGGTCGTAAATGGTCACATCCTAAAATTCTAATTGGACAAGGTCTAATAAAAGATGAATTAACTAAAGGGCCAAGCCCAAACAAAGCCTAAGAAACTAAAGCAAATACAAAAGAAGGAGAATGTTTATAATCTATATTGCCTCAAATAATAGTAGTGACAACATCTTCAATTTGCTCCCAACCAATGAGAGTTCATTCTTATTTAGGGTGATTATTTGCAAATCATGATTTGAGGAAGTATGTGCCCACTCCCATCCACTATGAGAAGAAATGTTCTTGGGAGTTGGAGGTGTAGACTAGAAAATAGAATCGTGAATAATCAATGAATTTAACCACACAAAACCCTCATACTCATGATTTACTCTATTCTATTAGCATTCTACACTCTTATGAGAATAGTTGATGTTGTAATTGATGGAAACCAACTCGCAACCATCTAACAACCAACCGGAATATATTGGCACTGACAATAGATTTCTACATACACCGGCAGACACCGGCATCGATAGGCACTTCATCGGCATCGACAACAATGCATACCGGCACTCAGGTCGACATGGAATAAAATTTTGTTTATTGTATTGTAATGTAATTATTTTTTGTAAAGCCCACATGGTATATTGTAAAAGACTCATATATGTATGAGATCGTATAGGTCATTTTTATATATAGAGATGGAAGAAAGTTATAATGTGTGATAAGGCAATTTATTATAAGGTGATATAGTTGACAGCGAAGGTTTTGGTTATTGACTGAGCTTAAACCAGTACTAAGCCTGGCATGAGAGATGTTGTTTTGAGTAGTACATTGTATTGGATTTGATAATCCATTTTGTAGTCAGTGTGACTCTTATTGAGCAGTGAGCTCTAGGCTGTTGGCCTCCTTGCATGTGCAGGCCCCTATTGTAAGTAGTATTTATTCATTGGCCAGTGAGTAAATATTGTGGGTCACAAATCACACCGAGGTTTTTCCCACACCGGGTTTCCTCGTTAAATATCTTGTGTTATGGTGTGTTTCTATGCTATCTCTATTATTTTCATTTAGTGCAATAATTCTTATTTACCGGTACACTGTTTTGGGATGCAAAGTTATTAAAAAGTTTAAATATTCTATCAACCGGTTAGACACTAATTCACCCCCCCCCCTCTCAATGAATTTGGGACTATCATTTAATCTAACAATTAGTATCAGAGCTTGGTCCTCTATTTTCAAAAGTCTAACAAATTGAGGAAGATTCTGACACCGGTACAGATGGAGAACTTAAGAAAATAGTTGGAAGGAGCCCTTGAAGATTTTGATGCAGAAAAGTTGAAGAATATCAAACTTGAAAATGATCTGAGGATTGCATAGGAATTCATTAAAGAACTTCAAGAGAACTTTTCTATAGCATAAAATAAAAGAAAAGAACTTCATGAGAAGATGCAGAATGATGATGATGAAAAAGAAACTCTTAGAGACATTGCAAACAAGTTGAGACAAGAAAATAGTAATATGAAGAATGAAATGCAAGATATGACTATGAGGTTATGTAAGGATATTGAAGACATGAAGAAGAATGAAGAAGAATTGACTAGGAGACTTAATGATGCTGGAAATGAAAAACTGAGACTTAGTCATGAAAATGATATGCTAAAGACAAACTTGATTCATATGCAACATGATAAAACTGAGCTTATGAGACAAGTTGGAATTCTGGAAAATGAGTTGGCTACTACAAACAATCACAAAGACAAATTCAAGAAAAGTTCAGAGGAACTTGATGACATGCTAAAGAAACAGAAACCTAATGGAGATACTAATGGACTTGGATTTGAAGTTGGAGAAAGTTCTGGTACTGTAAACAATCAATATTAGAACAAACCGGTAAGACAGCCTAATGCTTATAAATTTAATGGAAAATGTTTCAATTGCAACAAATATGGTCACAGAGCAAATCAATGTAGATTTAGAAATAATCAGAATACAAACTCACCCACCAGCCAATGTTCCAAATGCAACAAAGTTGGTCATAATTTAGAAAATTGCAGAATGAATATGAAATGCTATGTTTATGAAAGATTTGGATATTTATTTAATCAAAGCAGATCACAAACCATTCGAGGATATGGAAAGGCTATTCAGAGGAATAATGTAACTTGTTATGCTTGTAACAAGATTGGACATATTGCTAAATTCTGTAGAAGCAATAATGCACCGACAAACAACAAAGGATCTAGCTTGAAGGGAAAAGAGAAGGTAGAAGAAGGAAGGCAAGAATTTCCTAAATAGTGGATTAAGAAAAGAGATCAGAGAGTTGATGAAACGATCTCTGCACTATTAGAATAGAGTAATCCTCCACCGACAGGAGATTCTTCATCTAATTGAGGAATAATCCCTTGGGGATATTGCAACAAGTTGAAGATCATGCATTCTACCCTCGGTTGATGGTGAGAAGATACATTTCTTCTTTACTGGTAGGTGTGTTAAGTTTTCACTTAACCGACGAGCATTTAATGATGTTTTAAAGAACTTTTTGGCTACAAAGCACTGGGAAACCCTCATTGCAAACTCACCGAGAATTCAAACTTTCTATGAGCATGAAATCGAGCAAAGGCATTCAAGGCAAATCTGAGAAATGTTTTTCAAGCATTGAGCAAACATCCAGATAAGAGGTATTTTTCATAATGGTTGCTTCATCTTCTATTCCTGAATTTATTCCAAACCCTACCATTGTGGAGAATGTGAAATGCCCTAGGCCCGTATTCAAAAGAATTCCCAAGATTGCGAAGCAAGATGACTCTATAGGAGATTTTTCAAAAATACCTAAGGGTGTAGAATTTGCAAAAGACCCTAGGATTTACATACATTGCAATATAGAAGACCTAGGATCTGAGGAGTTAATAAAAATGTTTAATAAGGTCATTTGTGATAAACATGGAATTGTTAAACTCGAACATAAGATTGTGGAAACTTTAGGTTTTGTGGAGATACTGAATATCCCTAAATTTCTAGAGGAAGTGGTAAGGATTGTATTGAGTAGAGCACATGGATAATTCTTATGGTTGGATTGTGTTTGTAAGATAACCCAACAAGCAATTAGCACAGTTACTGGTTTACCCTCAACCAATACTAGACCTGATAAGACAAAGAAGATTCCCAACAAAATGGTGACAAGCCTAACTAGAGCAACATCTGACAATAGATCACTTAGAGTAAATGACATTAAGGACATTAATGTGAGATATGTAAGTATGGTCCTTGGATACAAAGCCACACATGCTAATAGACTCAATTATGTTTCCAGTCTTTGTATTTACAGTTCTTATAAAATGATAAACAACAATGCTAAGATAGATGTGTGTGAATGGTTAAAAGATGAGATTATTGACAACCTGAAAAAGATTAAGGGAGACAAGAAAGGTACTTTCCGCTTTGGAAACCTTCTGGTATGTTTGATGCTATATTTCACTAAAGAGGTCCTCGGTACAGGACATAGAGACCTTGGTTATGATATACCGATAGGAAAACAACTACAGAAGCTTTTATCGGCATGGGAACTGATAGAGATAATAACATAACAAATTACTTTAATACTTTCCAATCTAAGATGAGAGCTAGGGAAAGGATTCCTCATAGCATAGTTGAGAAATATGACAAGAAAATCTATTTTGTCATTAAAAGAGAAACTTGGATGGAAGTAGGAAACCCTAGAACTATTTGGGTTATTGAAATGGGTTATGAGGTTGATCTACATGTTCTAGAAACGTATGCAAAAGCACTGCTTGAAGCACCAAGAGAACCATCTGAGGAAATATTTGGAAGTGCTGAAACCATAGCTAGTAAAGTATCTATGCAGAAAAGGACTAAGAGAAGAGAAAAATTCATTAGGGATGCATCCAAGAAGGTAAAAGAAATCAAAGAAAATCTTATGAACATCAGTGGTATATTGGCAAGTGAACTTGAAGGACTTCAACTAGAGGCACATATTTCACTGGTTGACACATCTTCTGACAATGATAGTGGTAAGGCAACAGAGTTTAAAAGAGTAGAAAGGAAGAGAAAACCCTCACCGATACCCTCTCCTTCACCTAAGAAAACCAAGACACTAAGGAAGAAATAACAAGTAGTTAGCAAACCGAAGAAGAAACTTACACCTAAGAAGAAACAGACACCGGTTACCCCCACATTGAATGAATTACTGAATGAGATAGCAGAGGAAGGTAATTTACATCTAATGTGAATAAATGGTATACTTCTTTGAAAATGATACTGACAGAAACACCATTTAGGAAAGAATTATTCTACACTTGGATATATATATAAGAAAGTTTTGATAGAGGTGATTGATTAGCTACCAAATGATCTCTACATGAGACTAGAAGCAAAAAGGCTATTAGTGATGGAATTGGATAAGAAATTAAAGGTTGAAGCACTCTTGGCAGTTCATCTAGTAAAATCAAAGGAAGAAATTGATGAACTTATCTCTGAAGCTAACCGATCTGTATTTGTTAGTGGACACTGACAAGTAAGCCTGATGGCTGAAAGAGTGAAGGAAATTGCAGATGAAACAGAAGATAATTGGGATATATATCTTTGTGGAGAAAGAAAAACAAGAGGAAATGAATAGATCTAAGAAGAAATTTAAGGTTTACCAAAAGGACAAGGGTAAAGGAAAAATTGTTGGAGTTCCAAACATTAAGATTACTGACAATCTTCCACTGCCACCTTTGGATACTGCACAGGTACACTCAGAAGATCCACTGGTTATTGACACTGAAGGAATAAGACATGATGATACTAATCCTGATTTGGAGATACTTTTTACAATGAATGTGGATACTCAAGAGGTAAACATTGTTGTGGATAAGGAAACCTCTGAACTCAAGTCAGACAATGTTGACAATAGCAACATAGCAGAGAAACCAGTACAAACTATTGAAACTAAGACATCAACACAAATAGAGAAACCAACACAGATTGAAAAACCTACTAAAGATAAAGGTACTAGCACAGGGCCACCAGAGACAGAGGTGCACACAAAGACAAAGAAACTGACAATCTCAGAGACACTGAAACAGACTAAGAAACTATTAAAGGTTGAGGTACAAACCTAGACAGATCCACCAGAGGAAAATAAAAGCAAAATGGATACATCTGATGGGAGTAAAGAGGAAATAGTTAAGATGATTGGTCAGACATCCGACACATCTATAGGTGAATTCAGATCTACCAATGTTACAGAGATACTTTTGGATTCAATTAAGAAGATAACGAATTGCAATGCATTGGCTTTTAAGGCAATTGACAACGCTTTACCTATTCTTAAGTTGATTGCACCAAATTGTAAAATAGACCACATTACTGATTATTTGGGTAAATTGGACACATTGTCCAAATTTATTGTTGATGATGTAATAACTATTGATAAAGTGAATGAGGACACAATTAAGGAAAGAGTTGAAAAAGAGAAAAATACATTCTTTGAAGACAATATAAAGAAGTGTACAAAACACTTAAATACATTATTACTGGTACTTAACTCTACAATTTTTTAGTACAAGGAGCTATATAGGGAAACATGCAAACCTCACCTTTTGACATAGGACATAGATGAGGAGATCAAAAAAACAAAGAAAGAAATTGATGATATAGTAGATAATATAATTGGTTCATCCAAACATATATCAGTTTTTTAGCAGGAAATGGCAATTTAGGAGAAGTTAGAGAAACTTGAGAAAGAGAAGGCAAGGATAAGGTCAAATGCCTGGGAACTTAAAAATAAACTTGGTCCTAAGTTGGATAATCTTATCACTCAGAGAATTGAAATATCTAAGGCATTAGTTCAAGAAGAGCGATCACCAGAAGAACACATGCATTATCTCACCATCATGATCCCACAGACTGAGGCAAATTTGAATGATAGCAAAAGGTTTATGCAGAGTCTGAATATGATTTTGGCGGACATCTTTCAAATTGTAACCAACTGGTTACAAACATTGAGGTAGCATTTTTGTACTATTTTGATGACATCCTTTGTCATTGATGTCAAAGGGGGAGTAGTGGACATAAAAATGCTTGTACAGAGGAGATCACTTTCTCAGGGGGAGCACATCTTTTAGGAATCTTTTTGGACTTTAGTTTTTGGAAAAAGTTTTTGGATTTTTCTTATGAGCATTTCCATGAATGCCAAAGGGGGAGATTGTTGGCATTCTACACTCTTATGAGAATATTTGATGTTTTCATTGATGGAAACCAACTGGCAACCATTTGGCAACCAAACGGCAGATACCGGCACCGGCAATAGATTTCTACATACACCGACAGACACCGGCACCGGCATCGGCAACAATGCATACCGACACTCAGGCCAACATGGAATAAACTTTTGTTTATTGTATTATAATGTAATTATCTTTTGTAAATCCGACATGGTATATTGTAAAAGACTCATATATGTATGAGATCTTATAGGTCATTTTTGTATATAGAGATGGAAGAAAGTTATAATGTGTGATAAGGCAATTTTGTATAAGGTGATATAGTTGACAGCGAAGGTTTTGGTTATTGACTGAGCTTAAACCGGTACTGAACCTGGCATGAGAGATGTTGTTTTGAGTAGTACATTGTATTGGATTTGATAATCCACTTTGTAGTCAGTGTGACTCTTATTGAGTAGTAAGCTCTAGGCTGTTGGCCTCCCTGCATGTGCAGGCCCCTATTGTAAGTAGTATTTATTCATTGGCCAGTGAGTAAATATTGTGGGTCACAAATCCCACCGAGGTTTTCCCACACCGGGTTTCCTCGTTAAATATTTTGTGTTATGGTGTGTTTTTATGATGTCTCTATTATTTATGTTTATTGCAATAATTCTTATTTACCAGTACATTGTTTTGGGATGCAAAGTTATTAATAAGTTTAAATATTCTATCAATCGGTTAGACATTGATTCACGCCCCCCTCTCAGTGTCTTTGGGACTGTCATTGAATCTAGCATATTCTATTAATGAAGCATATAAATAGAAATGATGAAACATAATAAAAAATAATCAAATTTTACATTTCACACAAGCATTTTTCTTCACTTCATTTTTTCTCTAAGCCTTCTTTGAAGTATGGTAATGTTTCTCTCAAATTTATAGCACAACATAGTTGTTGTGATCGCATGAAAACTTGAAGATAATGATTATATAAAAATTATGGTTAGCCATTTTTTTTGAATAGGGATGAATTTATAGATTTTGAGACGAAGATTGAGATGAGGATGACAATGGAGAAAGACAAAAACTTTTCATCTTTAATAAAAGAATAAAAAAAATTAATTCTATTTTTTTAATTATACATGCAAAGTTTCCATTTCAAATTTTGAAAACTAAAAAAGTTTCCAAACAAGAAGAAAGTTGATTTGAAAGCAAGATAATGATTCCAAAATAAAGATTTGGATAGAAATTGGAAAGATATGAAAAGATATTTAATCAAATAATAAATAAATATTACTTAATTAAAGGGGATAAATGATGAAAATGAATTAATTAAATGGTTAAAAAAATTATTTAATTGATGCACAAAAGGAAAATAATTAAATAATTAAAACTATTTAATTATTAAAGACCAAGAAGGATGATATTAGCTTAATTAAATACTAAATTATTTAATTAATAGATAAATTATTGATGAGAGATGACAAAGAAATGTGTTAGTAATTTTTTGGTGTCTACAAGAGGCTAAGATTTATGATGAACACATGAATGATACCATTATCATGCTAGTTGTGCCCATGCCTATTCCCTTGCTAAGGAGAGGGCTTGAATCAAGTGGGACTTTGGCAATACTGTAGGAGGTATTCCCCTCTAGTAGCTCAAAAAGATGAACAACTCAAATTGTATCTTTATGAGCTTGCACCTAAATTTGCATAATAAAATTAGACAAAATCATGGCTTTAGTATACAATGAGCAATGAATGTCAACTAATAACT
Organism: Cryptomeria japonica; assembly: GCF_030272615.1. Taxonomy (NCBI): domain Eukaryota; kingdom Viridiplantae; phylum Streptophyta; class Pinopsida; order Cupressales; family Cupressaceae; genus Cryptomeria; species Cryptomeria japonica. Next base: position 586,597,095 of record NC_081407.1, read on the forward strand.
ATAAAAACAAGAACTATGTCTATCTTCCCAAATTCTAAAGATAATTATCAATTTGAAACAATTCCAACTATAGGTAAATTTATGTGGGAGATAAGGCCAATCTCCAAGGAAAACCATATTCTAGGAGAAAAGGGTAGGCGTAATAGACTTGAAATATACATAGATCCAAGTGTACTCATCTTGAGCTCTAGAAAAAAACCAAAATTGATTCTTGATGGACTCCATTTGGTCACAAAATGGATGAGGATTTGGAACACTCATTTGAGTTGATCAAGTACCCAAATGAGGACCTAATATAAAATGCACCAAGAAAAGTGAGCTATTTTAGGTGTCATAATTTACCCAATCAAATGTACTAAAACCTATTATGTCAAGTATTAATCGTAGACAAGAGCTAACACTAGAGATTAAGGTAATTCACCATAGGAAGATGGAGGACAACCATATGTAGATTTTTTGAGTCCTTTAGATGTGAAGGAACATGTATGGGTTCCACTTCCAATCCTTCCACCAAGGTTTGAGATATTTGATTCTAATTTTGTAAAGAATCAAGGGAGGTATATTATTCATAAGGAATGGAAAGGTATCTATTTCTTGAGAAACTAGCCTAAATTTTAATTTGCCTTTAGTCCAATAGACAAAGTCCTTGGTATCTCTATGAATAAAAATATGGTAGTTCATGTGGATGCATCACCTAAAGAAATTTAATGCATGTAGCCAAGACACTTTAGCCAGTGGCCAGTCTTCATAACAAAAATCTAAAAGACCACCAAATAGAATGCTAGTAGATGGAGATAACATTACACAAGTCCTTAGCCACCTAAAAAAGCCAAAAATTAATTGTTTCCTAGACTTTACACATTCTATTGATGACAAAAATTCCTTATATTTTTAGAATATCTCACATAGTAAGAAGAGTATTGAAGTTAGAGCATTCTAGATTGCATAACATACTAACACTTTGGAGCTACAATGTCATACTAAAATTTTCCAAGATTTCGTGTCTCCAAGAGCTCTGATGATCCATTTAGCACATAATACCATTCCTTTTTTGTATACTAATTGCAAGTCTAAACTTTTAGAATCATGAGGTGGATAATATAAATCCTAGGCCACTTGATGAAAACTAATTATTAGTCTAAATAATATCTTTGAGGATATTTTAGGGTGAAGGCAATAAAAAAGTGTGATAGTAAGAACTTTGGAAAAACTATGGAGCTTATTAGGTAATGACATCCAACCATGAATTTCAATATCATTATTGTACTTCAACATAGCACACCATATCTGTGATGGAAGGCTTTTCTCTCTTCTTCCGAAAACCTGGTGGGTTCTTGTGGGCTTGGGGTTATCTGGTTTTGGAAGACATTTTTTCTCGGATTGTGTGCTCTACTCGTTCTTTTTTAGGGCTCTTCCTTCTAAACCTATTCCTTCTCCCCCTGCTCCTTGGATATGTGGTGGAGGCTATTTCCTAGTTGGCTATGCCAATGGAAAAAATTTCACGTCGACGACTTGGGAATGGTGAATATTTTGTATAGACTGGGGGTGTCCACGTCGCCAGAACATTATCAATTTATGTCAAATTCACGGCCCAATCACCATATGTTTTATCTAATTAAATGTTTCTATGCAAGGATTTCACCAATACAATATACGTTGGACACACGGTAAATTTAATTTTTTCACCTACACTCTCCAAGGTTGCCTTAATAGACGACCATAATTTGCCTATAGGCATGTGAAGATTTGCTAGCTAGGAGGACCCAATTCGACCAACATTTTGCTGACGCATGTCTCTATTCATCCCAACTTTCGCCAACTATATTGTATTTGCCAATTATTTGGATGACCCATAATCGTCTCGAAAATTACATAAGTCATGTTATAGTTACACGAGATTCACCAAATATTTGTATACCATATAAAATTCCCGTGGAATTCACCATATAAGGATTGGTATAAATACATGCAAAGATCATATCTATCTCTACACAATCTAGTGGGTTCTAGGCTCTAAATTCTAATCAATAGCGAAGTTTCAGACTATGGAAAATCATTGTTGTTGACTACATTGGTGACTGCTAGTGACCTAAAGGTGAACGATCATATTTTTGAAGTGTTATAATGTTATTCTGAATTTATCTTGCAAGGTTGAGTTCATTTTTATTTAGTGGCGACCCGTTAGTGCCAAGTGGTCAGCCGGGACATTCAGACCTCAGAAATCTAGATTGTAGGTCATAGGGACAATGAAACATATATTATACTTTATAGTCTATTATTGCTTCTTCAACAAATTGATATTTTTTTGGCAGCCTTTATTTCATTGGAGATGTCAAACATGAAGAAGGGTAGGAAACCTGAATGTGGGGAAGGCCATGAGAGGCCAAAAAAAAGTAGAACGTTGTCTTCGTACTATGGCTTTGGAAAAGAGTGTGGTGAAAATCAAGAAGGTACATCATCACAAGTATACGTACAAAATTCACAACCTACACCGCATGTTGAAGACGGCGGCGAACCTAATATCTCAGATCAGGATGATCTCGAAGAAGATTATTTGGTAGATGCCCAAGTTAGTCGGGATGATATAATTGACTTGGGTGATAATGCCATTGATAATAATGCACAGAAGGGGAAAAGAAAAGTCAGATAAAAAAAGATTAACCACAATCAAAAAAGGATCGGGAGTGGGATATGTCAATCAGGAATTTCAAATTAATTGGGCATCAAAGTATCCATTCATTGAATCAATGGAGAATCCAATTGAAGGTGAGCCTCCAATAGAATGCAGGTGTAAGATTTGCACTTGGAAACATAACAAGGAAATTAGGTTGCAACTAAAATTTGACACCATAGAAAAGCATATGGGTAAAGTTTATGAAAAATAAATGATAGACGGGGTTGAAAAATCAGTGATAAGATGGAAAACAAAGGAGGAATGTAAGCATGTGAGGAATGCCGAAGAGTATTATTTTCATGAGAAAATACAGACGAAGCCTGCTGAAGTTAAAGGTTCTATGGAAGTTAGTTTTGGAAAAGTAATGCAAATAGAACGACTGGGAAAAGTTGTTCAATTAAGCATTTTTTTTTATATTTTGAGCAGAGGGTGTGCTATGACAGATTTCCCATCAATTAGTGGTTTATTACACTTTTTGAAAGTTCCTAACTATCCTAATAGACATTGGTCAGTAAACAGTGGATGGGAATGGGCAAGTTGTCTTGCTGAGGTTGAAAAATAAGATGTAAAGGAAAAAATAAGAGAGTCAAACTTTATTGTATTTTCTTTAGATGAAGTTATGGCAGTAGACAATACTTCATGGGTATGAATGCATGTTTATACTATAGAGAATCATACCCGCCAACCTCATCTACTATCTGTTTCTAAAATGAAGGAGAGTGCGACAACAAAAAATTTATTTCAACTAGTAAAGAGAAGTTTAATTGAATATGGAGGTATGGATGACATGATAGTAGCCAAAAAAATGGTTTGTGTTGGAGCAGATGGAGCTTTAGTAATGCAAGGTCATAGGAACAGTCTTTGTACAAAGATTGAAAATTCATTTGCACCGTACATTACTGCAATTCACTGCATGGCTCACAGAATGAATCTAGCTTTTGGAATTGTGAGCAAGTTTGCTTTGATAAAAAAAAATGAAATTTTAATCAAAGAGCTCTACTCACACTTTTGTCAAAGTCCCAAGCGATTTATGGAATTTCAACACTTTGTTGATGCAATAATTGATGGGAACAAGCTTCTCAAGGATAATGATACCAGATGGATCTCTTTGGATGGTCTAGCACATCGAGTTTTTTCAGAATATCCATCCTTGATTGGACTATTTCACACAACTCGTGACGAATCAGATCAACTGAAATTTCCTGACCTTCTTCGGAGGTTAAGTAATTTAGAGACACTCTTAACTTTAGCATCTCTTCTACCCATGCTAGAGGAAATGAGGAATATAATGAAGGCTTCCCAAAAAAGAGCTGTGTATATTGCAGAATATGCTACGTTGCGTAAGATGACATGCATGACCCTCGACAATCTCTATCGAAATCAACCAACACTATCTGATGAAAAATTTGTTAAGTGGCAAACACTCACAAATTTGAACAATCCTGATAATGTTTTACAAATCGGTATAGATGGGGAGGTATGTACCAATGTACAGGGAGTTGAGATATCAATGTACTTCTATGCCACGGTCGACCCTAAGGAACAAGGAAAGTGCCCCAGGAAACAACTAGCAAGAGTTACAAGGGAAGATTTTGACAAGATTGTTGAGACTGTAACTACTTCTGTGAAGAAAATTGCATATGATCTTTCCTCACAAATTAGAAGAAGATTCCCTCCTGACAACCTACTCAAACCCATGTCTATTGTGTTTCCTCATTATTGGAGCCTCAACATTGCAGCTGATTTTTGAAGTAAGCTATTGATTTTGATAAAATAATTTTGCATATCCAGAGAATTGAATGGAGTAACTATAAATGGAATATTAGATGAAACTCATCTTTGAGAGAAATCATCTCATTTTGCATACACTATGAGAGAACAATATGGAAAAATGGAGAACCTCCGCGAAGAGGGATCAGTAACAACGCTTTGGGAAAATATAGCTGAGAACGCAGCGTTGTGTGATTCAATGCCAGAATATTTGAAGCTTGCTGATTTATGTCTTACCATGATATTGGGTTCGGTGGAAGATGAGAGAGTTTTCAGTGCTTTGGGGTTCCTAAAATCAAAGCTAAGAAACAAACTAGAAAAAAAATTGGAAAATTGCTTGAGGCTCTATACATCTAGGTATGATGTCCACACTTTTCCTTACGATAGGGCACTGCAAATCTGGAGGTCCACATGTGAAAGAAGAGATTTGGGCAACACTTCAAACCAAAGTGCCACTGGGACTATTGACTCATATATTGGACCTACTAGTAGTATTGAGATGCAGTTCAACGAAGGTATGGAGACTCAGAGTGAAGAAACCATAGACAAGAATCAAGAAAGCTTTGAATTTGATGAGGATGAATAGAAACTGTAAGAGATTGGTATTTATTAATCTTATTACTGTATCTCATCATTCATATTACAAAATCATATTACTTTTAGCAATTAGAATTTAATATTGATTTGTAATTGTATTTTTCAACTTTCTATTTCCAGATTTAAACTAGCATAATAAAAGACCATAATGTGTTTATTGATACAGAGATATTTATTATTTATTTAGACATGTTTGAGTCTCAAATCTGTGTGATACATTTCAGAACCATATGATACAATTCCTTCAATAGTAATACACATGTTGAGAACTTAGATTTTCATTAATTCTTTCAAAATATAGCCATATGATACAATTCATTCAATAGTAATACACCAATCTGTGTGATTCTCCATGCAAAACCAACCTCCCTTGATACAATTAAGTCAATAGTAATACATTTCAGAACCATTTCTGATAATAAAATATAGCCATGTGATACAATTCATTCAATAGTATTACATTTCAGAACCATGTCTGGTAATGTAACATGTCAAGAACTTAGATTTTCATTAATTCTTTCAAAATATAGCCATATGATACAATTATTTCAATAGTAATAGACCAATCTATGTGATTCTCCATGCAAAATTCAATACAAAGTTTCATAACCCTTTGCAAATGACCCTGAATTCCCTTGTATAGAAACAAGGGAGCAACAATAGCTTTAGGTCGAATTGCAACATGTGAAGACTCAACATCAAAATCACAAACTCAGCACAGATTTACATGGCCATCATAGGATGGATTAGCAATTTAACAACTGCTACATGTCTGATGTCTCTTGTTCAAAAAATAGAGTTCAAAATTAAATATTAATTCACGCCATGACAAATTAAATATAGATAATAGCAGTGCCCAAAACCTAGTAATCAAAAATAGAGAAATGCAGAAATGTTAAAGCTTGGGAGAATTTGAGAATAAAAATTTATAGGCTGAAGTTTTGCACTTTGCATCATAGATTCATAAGCTGGGTTAGAAATTTAGCAATAGTGAGTGCTAGTTTTTTCCTATTCATAAAACAGAGTTATTTCAAGCGATGTCGAATTCCAAACAGAAAAAACATAAAACCTTGAAATTAAGAGTAAAAGAAGAAAACTGTGCAATACATACTATGATTCTTAATATTTTTGTGCCAATTTTTGTAGGGTGCTCCACTCTTCATCTCATGGAAGGTCAATATTCTGTAAACTATGGAAAGTCAACTGCAACTTTGTCAACATTCCATATTTAGAAGAGTGACTTGACATCACTGTTTCACCCAATACTGAATTCAGAATTGTAAATGGTTGGATGAATTTCGGAAAGCTTTGGGGAGTTGTTTCCTTAGGAAGCAAGTCTAAATCAAACTTCATTTTTATCTCCATGCTTTTTTGGTAAGCTTCTTTTCCAATGAATTTATTTGATGGGTCAATGGTCTTAGGAAAACCAAGTTTAATCAAATTAGTTTTCTTTTCTTCCAGCTTCAATATCTTTTTGCCACTTTTATCCATAACTTCTGATGTTTCCCTTAGTTTCTAGCATTTTTGAATGATACATGATGTCTTAACCGTGGTATCAATGTGGCTCTTAATTCCCTTGGATGCCAAGTAGTTGTCACTGGTATTGTAGACTACTTGCAGAATATGTTTTGCCATATCCTCTTTTGAATAAACATGTATGCTCTTCTCAAAGTGCCCTTTGATTTTCATATAAATTACTCTCAGATTGTCATTCAATTCAAACCATTCACACAACTTGTCACTCCTCTGTATTATTTTCCATCAAATGTTTTCTTGTATATACTTCATTGTATTTTTCATATTATCTTTCAATCTATCCTCCAAAGTTTTAATTTTATCATTTGCATTGTGTAGGTCTTCTTTCATTTGTGCACATTTTTTTCTTTCTTCCTCTACTTCCTCTTGCAAATATTTTTCTTTTTCCTTCTCATGATCCAATAGGTCATGTGTTTTTCTTATTTCGGTAGCAGTAGAATCATAACTTTTGTATAGCTTTTAAAAATTGGCTCTTTCCTCATCAATTTTTTTACTGCTTTTAGCCCATTTTTCTCTCAGGTCCTTCAATTTTGCATCCATCTTCTCCTGCTCTGCAATTTCTACTGCAAAGCCCAGATTTTTTATCCTTTTCTATAAATCATTGCACTTGTTATCTACTGCTTTCCTCTTTGATTTTTTTGTTTGCCAGGTCTGCTTGTAACTTTTCTATTTTTTTCTCCAAGTTATTTTTTTCTCTCTCCACCTTTATCAGTGAAGTGTAGACCACTTCATTAGTCCTTTTTGACACACTAATTTTTTCCACATTATGTAATTTGGAAAAATCCATTTGAGGGTGCTAACTTGAAATTCAAAGGGATCTATCTGACAGTGTGGTAGATTTTTATCTTTAGTTGGGGGCATAACAACCATGAACTCCATCATATCTTTGTGTGGGTCATATGTTGGAAATACCCTGTTCCTTACAGGTTGTTCATCTAAAACTTCTTTATTTGCATTTGTTGTGTGTTCAAATTTTTCATAGTAAACACGAAATTGAAAATTTGGGCTTGCTGAAGCAATTGAATGTTTGAAAGGTGACATAGGAATAGCAAAGGCTCTAATCCCACTTATGCCTATGGTTTTAACTAATGCATTACTAGGATTACCAACAACCTTTCCTGATCCTGTCCCATTGACACTTTCATGTGTAGTTTTCATAATATTTTGAGGTTTGTGATCTGAAGCTGCAAATGATTGATTTGTAGTGTTAGTGGCACTTGATATAGGATTATCAATAGTATGAGATTGATTATCTACCACTAGTGGCCTATTGCGAGAGATACTTTGGTGTTTCCCTTGGGAAACCCTATGAAATGCTCTCTTTTCTTCTTTATTTGCATTTGTTGTGTGTTCAAATTTTTCATAGTAAACACGAAATTGAAAATTTGGGCTTGCTGAAGCAATTGAATGTTTGAAAGGTGACATAGGAATAGCAAAGGCTCTAATCCCACTTATGCCTATGGTTTTAACTAATCCATTACTAGGATTACCAACAACCTTTCCTGATTCTGTCCCACTGACACTTTCATGTGTAGTTTTCATAATATTTTGAGGTTTGTGATCTGAAGCTGCAAATGATTGATTTGTAGTGTTAGTGGCACTTGATATAGGATTATCAATAGTATGAGATTGATTATCTACCACTAGTGGCCTCTTGCGAGAGATACTTTGGTGTTTCCCTTGTCCAACACCAAGACAACTAGTATCAGTAGTAGTACCCATGCCAACCCCACCAATCACAATGACACTTGACTAAACAATAATAAGAATACTATCCCCATATTCTCCACTAGTGGTAGTGGCACTTGATTCGCCACCAATGGGAATACCATGATGTGGTGGTGGTTGTGGATTTGAACCTGAAACAAATGTAGGTGGACCCTGAGTGTAATGCCCCGCCAGGAAACCCCGAAGGGATTAAGCCATAACACAAGAATAGAGAGCAAATTTTTTTATTTTTTTTTTAAAGATACACCACATAAGATACAACAAGATATCAAAGATTCAGATTACATAGCGGAAGACATCAACTAACACCTAAAGAGTTTCCCAACGAGATTACTTAAATTTCACAATTCACTTAACTCACACAATTAATCCAAAAGCTGAATATTTTAATAACGAGATAATTCATAATCAGGATAATTCCTTTCAAAAGAGGGAAATATAAATCACAAGCGAAGATTCATCATTAAGATCCATTCATAATCTTCATTCAAGCTTTTCATTTAAAATTACAAACCATACATCTAACATTCTAATACACTAGGATTTCATCATAACATAAGAGATCTTTCCAAGCATATTTAAATTCCTTAACAACAACTGAGTATAATTCATTACTCTAAGCTACATTCTTTCATATTCCATCTTATTGCATTTTAAAAGACGATTACAAACATGCATCTACGATAAATCTCATCTAACCCACTTATGCATTCGATCATCATGGCATTCAAGAAAGAACTGCATATAAGCATATAAAGTTAATTCCATTTATCCACTTAACCATTCTAACATAAGTTAATCATACATGATAAAGCTGAATAAAGGAAACATAAGAGAATACATCACATAACACCATAATGATCTCGGAGTTCACCCCTAAAGGGCTACATCTCCAGGTTTGCTCAACTGCAAGACCCCTCTGATAAATAATAAAGTTAAGAATACAAGAGGTTACACCATTACAATCCAGCCATCAAGGCGAAACATAACAATATACAAACGACCACATCGGTCCATTAATACATAAACGATCCTTAAAAAGAACAGGATCCAGCTGAACATAATCAAAGCTAATACAAGAGGTCCATGAGAGCATCCATAAAACTGAGCCATCACCACCCAAGGTCTAACATGAAACCGACACTCACAAGGGCAGAGACAAAAGGATGACCCACAAAGGTACTCCTAACAGGACAAAACGACAACACACTAGCGAACGTAGGGACAAGTGTCATCACACAACCTAGTATGGATACCATGGCAAGTCTTCATAGGTCCCGGTCCCATACACTGGGTCACCCTAGCAACCTAATCCGAGCTTCCAGCCCATCCAAGCCTCATGTGGACCCACACATCCTCTCGCGAAGACAAGGAAGATGGTTTGCCATTTCAGGCCTTCTCACAGCATGTCGAATCTATGATAGCACTCGTCCCATGTGTGAGGCACATTATCTTATTTAGAGATTACATTCTAATCTATTTAGGTTATCACTTATTAGACTCACTTTCGATGGGTTACCCAGCAGCCACTTTGGGCGCGGCCCCCAATCGAAAGCCACTTTCCCATACGACACTAGACTATACTCGGACGAACTCAAAACCAAGGAATACACATGGTCAGACGAACGGAGTTCAAGAAGGAGAACAATCATCTGGTCAAAACATGACTCGTAGATGAACACTTACGGACGGTACTCTAACTAGAGACCTAACAAACTAAGGTCAACCATGAATCATCATTCGACTCACACAAAGAGGATATGACCGACTATGACCACATCACAATACAACAATCAACTCGGAATCGAGGACTGAAACAGGTACCCCAAGTCAATCCATATGACAGGGTCCTATTAAACAAAGCAAAACATGCCATTCCTAATTAAAGGCGAATACAGAAATTAAACTCGCAAGGCAATAATCAGAAAAGACAATATCTTCTCAAATTGATTTAAACATTAAAATCGATCAAGTTTTCTACATGATCTAAAACAGATTATAGTTATCTACCTCAACTGGGGATAAGTTGCTCTTGGTTTTCTAACTCCTAAGGTTCAAAGTATCGAATAGGCAAATTAAGCCATAATGAGTTTTTAACCAAATCATATTAATAAATCTCAGACAACCATTAATCAACTAAAATAAGATATTTAATCTCCAATCCAAAACGTCATTAACATACTGGTCTAAAATCAATCTCTACAGATTCATAATTTCAATTCCAGTTACATAATACGGATTACGGAAATAAAAATGTAGAAAGAGAATCTAAATGGAGATAATCATTTCCCAAGCATATCGTTAAATTTCTAATGCCCAACGATAAATATTTCACTACTTTTCAATTACTCAAATGATATGTTCTAAGATAATATTAACAACATCAATAAGTAATTACATCGTATTTCAATGATTTTCCAATAAAATTTTATTCTCTATTATTTTTAAACAATACTACCTCAAATAGCCATCTTCCCTAATCAGCTAGAAGGTAAGATCTAGATTTAATCATCCAAGATCGATCAGAATATAATCGACAATATAAAATTGCAATATTACAGTTGTAGATCTTAATTGAAAAGAGGGCATGAGTCTCGAAATGAAGTTGAATAACAATTAACCTATAAGCTCTATTATAAAATTAATCATTATCAAACTAACATTTGTGACGATTAATGCCTCCTTAATCCAAATTACGAACTAATTAAAACTCAACATTTAAATAACACATATCAAAATGATATTACATAACATATGCATTTTTTTTTCTTTTTTTTTGAATGATAAAAAAATACATAAAAAAAAACATGTTAAAAACTATGATTTAAAAAAAAAACACATTAAAAAAAAATGCATTTAAAAGTGGAGGCGAGGGCGGGCCGTGCCCTAACCCTAACACCGTCCAATGCCATACCCGCGGGGAAGGCCCATGCGGGCGGCGCCACTGCGGTGCCCGCAGGTCCGCGGCGCCCTGCGGCCACCGCGGTGTGCCGCGGGCAAATCTTTAACACCAGCGAGGGTTGGGGGGGGGGGGGGAAACAAAGAACGAGCGGGGGATGAGGGCCGTGGACCTGCGGGCACCGCAATGTGCCGCGGGCAAATCTTTAACACCAGCGAGGGTTGGGGGGGGGGGAAAACAGAGAACGAGCGGGGGACGAGGGGAGCGAGGGGAGGAGGAGCGGGTGGAGCTCCGCTCCCCGCCTCCAATCCCCAAACCCACAGCTCAGAACAAAAAAAAAAACGCCCAGCCGAATATTGCTAACTTGGTTTAAAACGCACAGACCGGGTTTGAACAAAAAGCCCAGTTCGATATAATCCATAATATTTTAAACACACAGTTCTCTTTTTTTTTTTTTAAACACATAAAACGATAAACAAAGAAACCCTTCGAATTAATATTTCGATATGCATAAATTCCGGTTCCAATGAAATTTATTTTGGTATCCCTTTTTTTTGGTGATTAACATTCTCTCCAAACACAAAGGGATTTTCCCAACACCCAACAGCAATGAGGAAAAATAAACATTTCCATTTCAAACAAAAACTAAAATTGAGAGTTTGATCCTACCTGATCTCGCGTTCCTGGCAAGATCGGCTAAAGAATCCCAATCTCCAGCTACCCAAATCCTTCCTTCTCCATCCAAAATCCTCCAATTTCATCTCCCAAAATCTTTTCCAACCAAAATCCTCCAAAATGTCCATCCTCTCCAAATTTCCCCAAATTGGGTTATATGGAAGAGTTGACCCAAAAATTCCATTTTTGGAATAAAAATTCTTATTTACCAATAATTCACAAAATTTAATCCTTTTTTAATAATAACAACAAATTAACTTGCTATTCAAATCGAAAATCGATTTCCTCAATCAATTCAATCTAACCTTTCTGATTTAATAATCCAACAGAATGCAATTAACTCTATTGCGATAAAATATAAAACTTTCTTTTTCAACAACATATATAAAATGCATTAAATATTCAAAATCAGACATTTAATCGAATTTACTCCCAATTTAAAATAAGCAATCCAATATCAACGAAAATCGCATAACGAAAATCCGATTAATCTAGCCCATTAATCTTCAATGCACAAACGCATATTTAAACAAGATAATTACTAAGGACTGATTAATCAAATTAACCAAACACACCAAGCACGCAAATCGAGAAAGTCAACCAAACGGACGACTCGCAAACCCAAACAAGAAGGGATTACCGACGATGACTGGCGATGCTCACTGGAGCACGACTAAGGTCAACTAGGGTCTTAGGACCACCTAATCCAACTCTAAGGATTACAAGAGGTACACTCAAACCTGCAATCCAGGTGAAGATGAACCTCGCACTCCTGCGACATTGTACCTGAAATTTCCTGCAACCAAGATCATACATGGATCCATATATAAAATTTAATGAAAGCGTTAGTCCGATACTAATATCACGAAATAGGAACACTGAATAACTTGCATACAACTAGTGAGAAACTCACATCAATAGCTATGCGTAAAATCAACATCTGACTATAACATAATATTATGATAAACTAATCAAGATTAAACCAAGGTTAGAGATTGATTAGGGCAGGGGTACTACACTGAGGGTAATGAGTAGTACCTTTCCGTGATGAATATGAAGAATGAAGTCCAAGGAATGGTTTAACAAGAGATTTTTATTTTTTCATCTGATGGAAGTTGTACCTCAAGTGGATATCAAATGCCTTCTCCTCTGGTACCTAGGCCACCACCTTCAAAACCCATTTTTTCCTCAATGTTTGCCCCTTTGCTATATTTTTCTCTCATGGACTCATTGACTCCACCTAATATTTTAGGGACTGTACTAGTTGTTGGAGTGGGCTCAACCTCATACTCATCATCATCTTCACTCTTGTCATATGCTATTGTGGGATGCTCCATATTCTACAATTTGCTAAACTCTTCATCCTCGTCGATGGTCTCAAATTCTGCACTGGTCTTTGGTTCACCGAGATTCTTCCTCATAGTCCAAAAATCATTTATTTTGGTTTCAATCCAATAACTCTCTTTACATTTTTGCATAATTGATTTGGGAATAGATTTGTTAGATGGATTAGCAGATTTTTGGTAGAAATTGTAGGACCTCCTCTTTTGGATGCCCTGGCCATCCTCTGTTGTCCTCTGTGTGTGCAATGCCATAATTTGTGATGACATTTCTACTGTTGAAATGTTATTATTAGCGGCAATTTTCCCGATCTCTTTTTTTACCTCATCCCAGGATTCCATGTTTCTAAGATTTTCTAGAAATGGTTTACTTTGATGTTGACATAACGCTAAAGAGTTCCCATTTTTCTTAAGCCTTGCTTGAACTACACCGATTGGATCATACTGCCAGAGACCCTCATCACCAAAGCTAAAACCTGTCAAAAAATCATGTGCCACATTGAATGCTTTTCTCTCAAATGTGAACCCTCGACATGAGAAAGGCAAGGAAGGAAATATGCTCTTCTTTTGCTGACCATGGAAGTGCCTATATGTGCTCTCCAACTGCCGTACATATTCCAATGCAAATACCCTCTTTGTCACATGAATTGGAAGTATGTATGGTTTTACTACTGATCCGTAAAACCTTAACATAGTGAATTCTTCCATGAAGAACCAGTCAACCAATTGTATTTGACTTCTGAGTTGAATGCAATCTCTACAAGACACAGGCAACCTAGGCATTGGAGTTCTTGTAATTTCATTATACATTGGTGCCAAAAAGAAGTCTACAAAATGGTTGTAATTCTTTCTCTTATCATGCATCCTTATCTTTGGTGTCCATTCATATATTGGACACTATGTTCTATTTTGAGTCTTCTCATCAATCTTATAGTTCACAATTTGAAGATTGTTGGTCTCGAATATTGCACGATACTTGGATAGAAGGAGATAGCACAAGTAGGTTGAGAACCTAAATGTCTTACAGGAACCTTTTTTGATCATTAGTAATAATTTTTGCATGGATTGAAAAATGTGCTCAATAAAATTATATCTTACTGGCTGAACTACACAATGGATCCTAAAAATCATTTCAAGAAGGCTTGCACTCACTTCCCTATCATTTTCCAATCCCAGGCAAAACAACAACAAGGAAATGGTATCCCCAACCCATGGAACAAAAATGTTAGAATCATAAGGAGGCTTATGATTCTAATCCAACTGAGTACCACACTTTAATAGAGCTTTGATAAATGAATCTTTGCGACTTGAATCAAGACTCTTATAATTCCCTGCCAGCTTTCCTAGGTCAATTTGGATGTTTGAGTTTTGTGCTTCAAACCCTAGGTTCAACAAATGAGCAAATTCTCCCACATTTATGGATAGAATTTTCTCTTTTGTATTTTTATTGACAATTTCTTTTTTATCTTCATTATAATTTTTGGCATAGAGCATGACAAAATCAAGGCAAGGGAAAACTTCAGGTAACACCATGCTTCCCAATCCAACATCCCATGATGCGATTTTATTTGTTCTTAGTTTTAACATTGAGTTGAAAATAGTAAATTTTCCCCTAGATGGATTTGTCGCCTTATTAGACAATGCATATCTAATATCTATGATAAACTTTTCACCATGGATAGCAGGGTCATAAATATCATGGTATTCATCAGTGAAACCTAGTGTTTTAACCAGTTCGATTAGGTACATTTTTTTTCACTTGGCTTCCTATTGAACTACTGCTTCCCATTTTCCCCATCGTTGTTATTGTTAATAATCCAAAATAATGCTAGATACAAACCTGAAAATGCTAACCCTCGAATTGGACCATGAGATTAAAAAAATTAAAAAAGGTCAGATGTGTTCTAGATTTTACCGAAAATTTCTATTTCACTAGATTGGTGCAGACAGTCTCTATTGCAACTTGCATTCCTCAATCTAGTAGTTGTTCCAGAATCTCCCTCGATTTACTGGTTTGTCCATGAAATGAAATATGATTATGATTTATGAGTCACTTATTTTGAAAACTCTGAAAGGTACAAAAGTAATACGTAGGGCAAATATCTAGAATCATGTTGTAATTTATTAATTATTATTAATATCTATTTGCCACCAAAGAACAAAACATTCATTACTTTACTTTCAGTCTAAATTCTGAGGACATTAAATGTAAAATGTTTAATTCTAGGCGAAGTTCTCACAAATGTGTTCATTTCCCACATTCGGGCCGAAATCCACCCAAAGCCGTTGATCTTTTCTCATCCAACGGATGATGGTACCTGTTGTCGGATGTCATGGGTCCCATGACTTCTGTCATTTTCTGGGAACGTCAGCACACTTGAGTCACTTTTTGGGACTATTTTTTCAGTCTGTTTAATCATTTTAAACTTTCGCTCGGAAAATAGCTTTATAGACTAAATTATATTTAATTAAATTTAAAACATTCAATTTTGGGCGAAGTTCTCACAAATGTGTTCACTTCCCACATTCGGGCCGAAATCCACCATAAGTCGTTGATCTTTTCTCATCCAATGGATGATGGTACCTGTTGTCAGATGTCGTGGGCCCCATGACTTCTGCCATTTTTCGGGCACGTCACCACACACAAGTCACTTTTCAAGAGTCGGGATTGTTTTTTAAGTCTGTTTAATCATTTTAAACTTCCGCCCAAAAAAGAGCTTTATAGACTTAATTATATTTAACTAAATTTAAAACTTTCAATTCCGGAGGAAGTTCTCACAAATGTGTTCACTTCCCACATTCGATCTGAAATCCACCCTAAGCTGTTGATCTTTGCTCATCCAACGGACGATGGTACTTGTTATCAAATGTCCTAGGTCCCATGACTTCTGCCATTTTTCGGGCACGTCACCATACTCGTGTCACTTTTCAAGACTATTTTTCAAGTCTATTTAATCATTTAAAATTTTAAACTTTCACCCGAAAAAGAGCTTTATAGACTTAATTATATTTAATTAAATTTATAATGTTCAATTCTGGGTGAAGTTCTCACAAATGTGTTCACTTCCTACATTCGGGTCAAAATCCACCCTAAGTTGTTGATCTTTTCTCATCCAATGGACGATGGTACCTGTTGTCAGATGTCGTGGGTCCCATAATAAGAGACATTTAAAGATGTGCAAGAGTTTGAGATAACTATTAAATATAATGTTAATATTATTTGTAAAAATATGAAATTCAAAAATAGTATAGAACATGAAACTTAGTTTCTAGAATAAAAAAAATAACTAAATAAAAATATAAATTTTGATATACAATTTGAAAGGTAAAATTTAATATAAAAAATAAAACATTCAATATTAAATCTAAAATATTAATTTAAAGTTTAACAAAATTCTTTAAAAATATGTTTACGATATATAATTTTAAAAAAATAGTTTAAAAATATATATAAAAGTTCAACATTAATTTAGTGTAATATAAAATTTAATTTAATTTAATTTAATAAATAAATAAAGACTAAATATATATATAAAAGTTCAACATAAATTTAGTTTAATATAAATTTTAATTTAATATAATTTTATTGATAAATAATGTGGTGAATCTTATTGATAAACCTGTACCTCCTAAGGACCTATGCAATATGCATTACCTTTGATCCTAGATTCCTAGTGAGACTATTGAAATTTGAAACACCTGATGGCCCACTATAAGTCTATATATCACCTGCAAAGTGCAAAGATTAAAGACATACTCTCACAAAGGGTTCTCATTGATGATTGATCCAACATGTACGATGAATGTAATAAGTTAAGAATATCTTTATACTTTACAATTGCATGAAGTAACATATTGATATGATAAATTTGATTTAGTGGTTAAGATCTTAGATGGTTTCTCTTGTCCTACTATAGGTTCTATTACTCTTCCTGTTAAGGTTGGTACTAAGTGCTTAGATGTCATTTTTGCTATCATTCCTAAAACCTACTTCAGATCACTTTTGTGTGAAGTTGGGACATCCTTGCCCTTGGTTCTTTTCCATGAAATCGATCTCATCTACCCTTCATTAATGTCTCAAATTTCTTCATTATGACAAAATCTTAACTATAAATCATAGCATGTACCCAATACTAACCCACGCATGCACTAGTTCAAAACTTCAACAACAAGTAAGTTGGTCTTTTAGTTTTAATTCACTTGTTTTTCGCGAGATAAACTTCTATTTTATATATATATATATATAAAATTATAATCAACCATAATCAATGTAAAAATAATTAATGGAACGAACTGAATTTTATATATATATATTAAATATAGAGGAAGAAGCATTACATAAAAAAGATCATAGTATTAAATTTATTTCCATTGTTTAACAAAATATTAAAATAACGTAGCTCATAGACAAAAAGAATTTGAAAAACTTTCATTAATAAAAATGAAATAGAATTATAGAAACCATTTTTATATCCATAAGACTCTAAGAGGCAAACTGAAACAAACTGGAATTTGAAAAATTATCATTAATATTTATGCTTTGGAAATTTACAATTTTTATGTCTGAGACTTGAGTCCCTCAAAAACTTAAAAGCCAAAATGAGTGAGCCACTGAGCCTATGAGGTTTCGAGGAAATAGGCAAAAAAAAAACTACTAGGGGGTCAGGGCTAGGGCATAGGTAGTGGATGATTTACAACTTTGCCCTAAGAATTTAGCCCTCCTTCCATGTAGAATTCTTTAGACAGCATAAGCTGAGAGAATTCTTCAAGCCACATGTAGTTTGGAAAGTCGTCTAGGAGCAACCAGTTTTAGAGGAAGTCCCTGACAATCCGCGCCCATTTCTTATGACACATCAAGTTCTCTGCATTCGGGTTTAGGAGAAACGGTTGCCTAGCCACTAACACTATTTGGTCAGGGAGAAGAAGATTGGATAATTCCCTCGCCCAAGGGATCCCCACCCCTACTTCTGCAAGGAAGACAACAGTAATATCGTCTCCAAGGAAGTCTTCCTTAAAAACCTTCCTCAACAGCATCAGCATATCCAACTTGTCTCCTTTGAGGTCCAGAAGAGATGCCAAGAACCGGGATGTAATGTCTATGTTAACACAGTATCTATTTTTTCATTTCGCAGAAACTCTCTTCCCAACACCATCCGCACAGCCTCATTGGTGAATGACCCAACCTCCTTGCACACTGATTGGAGGGTTGGGTCTCTCACGGAGCCCAAAAAGGCCCTCTGGTCCTCTACATAAATGCTTCTCAAGCAGATGGGAGTGTCCATCTTGAGAAATTAGATTAACAAATTAAACAACCTGAGCCTATAAACCTAAACCAGAGGAAGAATTTAAATACCATGAGCTCCGATGATTTATCTACCAAATGGCAAAGGCTAATTGAAGATGAAAGAAGCAGAGATCATATATAAATAATTGAAGCTCTTGATTGTAATAATTACTTCTCTAACCATATTAATTGCTTTAAATTTATTTAAATCTTTCGTATCTCTGCAAATCTTTCCAATAAATGCACGAGTGTACGAAATTGGAAACAACTATAAACCAGTTTCAAGTTGACAAATACCACATTGGAAGTCATGGGGACAAAGTGGATTGCAGTAAGTGAATAGATATATATTAAATAACCAAAATTATCGATCGTGATTCGTGACATTTGATACATGTCTATTGAATCCAATTCCATTTTGGGACTTTCTGGTGAGCTATATTCTCTTTAGAAAATTGGGCCGAAATAAAACTTCAGCCATTGATCTACGATCATCAAATGGTTTTAAATCATTGATGGATTTTAGGTATGTGTCACCCTTCATGTGTCCAAGAGGCCATGCTTATTGATACATCATGCAGAGTTCATACTCAATGTGATGTACTAATGTGATGTGATGTGCCTTGTCTATTAATGTCAATGAATTCATGAAATCGCCAACAAATTATATATTTTTCCATAAATAACAAAATATTCGCCAAAACAAATTAAATAATTTTCAAGCGGTGGATAAAAATCGCCAATACATTTAAATAATTTTTCACCCATACCATTATATATTTGTTCCTTTTAACAAAAATTATTCACCTCCTACAATATATATTTTCCCCATAAAACAAGGTATAATTCGCCAGAATTTTATGGAATTTTCGTACCCTAGAAAAAAATCGGCAATACAAAATAATTTTTTGCCCTATTTTGAAAAAAAATTTCGCCATCAATATAAAAATTTTCCCCCAAAAATAATGTATGATTCGCCAAGATTTTACACAGTTGCCCGGGGGGTGGTTTCTTAAAGTTATCCTTGCTTATTTGGCTATCTTTAGTTCAAGCTGACTATTCTTTTTCTAGGGAGACTCTCTGCTAAGGGGGTTTTCTTGTTCATGGTTTCAAGATACGTCATTGGTCCTCTTGAAGGGTGGAGGTTCCTTTTTATTCTTATTTTTCTCAAGAGGATCACTTTCTATTTAGGTTGCATCTCTGAGTTCCTCTCAGCCTGCCCTATTGAGGTGGGTCATTCTTCTATAGAGGGGAAGATTTACTAGCTAGTTGTTGTTAGATGGAAATTGCTAGGAGTTGGTCGATTGTTTGAATCTCTCTCCATGATTTTGTGCTTTTGGCCCTTTTCTCCTATAGAGGTGGAGAGATGGGAGGTGCTCACCTACTTGGAGCTGATTCAGGTTTAGGTATCTCATTCAACTTACACTTCTAGGGTTTTCAGGTTATGGGAGCCTATCAAAACCCGTTTTTAAGGAGCTCAGGATTTTGATGGCTAGGTATGTGTTATGTATTGTTCTTCCTCCTCTGGTCCCTATTGAGGTGGTGATTGTGGAGAGCTTTCAGTTTTCAACCATGTTCTTGTTCCTCCTGGTTGAGGGAGCCAATAAAAACCCTCCTCTGTTAGTTATTTTTTTGACTAACTAGGTGTTTGTTGCCAGTTTCAAAGGGCATACCTTTGTTTCTTCTGGTTCTTGTTTTTGGTTAAGGTGTGCTAGGTTTGGGAGCCTAATATCAGGTTGTGGGTGCATGGTTAAAACCCTCTTGTATGGTTGTGGGTGCCTATCAAAACCCTCAATGTCTTTCAAGTTGTGGGAGCCTATTTAAAACCCTCTTCTATGGTTGTGGGAGCCAGTCAAAACCCTTAGAGTCGTGTCTCTTTGCTTAGGTCCAGCCTGATATGTAATGTTTTATGTTGTCCTTTGGCTAGCGTTTCACTGGAGGTTGGCTATATGGAATATTTTTATATCTATTGATCATTTGTTTTTTGTTGGGTTTTGGATGCCAGTTCATCCAGGGGGTTTTGGGTCCCCTTAAAACCTGTTGTTCGGGGTTTCGGGTCCCCTCAAAACCTGCTTTTCCCTTAATCAAAAACATATAAGTGCAAGTATCAATGACAACACAATATGCTGACACCATATCTACAACAAATACTTACTCACAATGTTACACAAATTCCTAAATGATATTAGGTAGCTCTTGCCAAAGGTTTTATTCTTCATGAATTTTCTTGATGGGTGGTGAAGAACGTCAAGAACACAAGGCCCAAAAAATTCCTTTAAGACTCAATAACCAATTTGAAACTAATGGATCTTGACCTTAATCTATTTTCCTTAAGTTGAATAAGCATATATAACCTACTTATGGTGTCAAAACTAAGGTAGAGAAAGTTGTTTAACAAAATCAAATGACTATGCTTTCAAAGTGGTGGTTTCTCAATGTAGGTCTAAGCTTGTAGCCTTGTATAAGTGATGATGAAATCAAGATAATGTCATCCATAAATGTAGAAGAAGTGAGTAATATAAGTGATAGTATCATTCAAATAGGAAATATAACTAGACTTATGCATGAAGCAAGGCACAAAATTATACACATGGCCTTGTGGTTGAGAACTAACTTTTTGAGAAAAAAAATTCTTCATAACCTTGGAAATGGAAACTTGCCATTCAAAATGTAACACTATTGGAAAATGGTTTAAATAGAAAAAAATTATGTTCTCTTTTGAAAGATAATAGTTGGGAAAGTGAAAGAATAATGATTTTTCATCACGGAATGATCAAGTCTATTTAAAAATTTGTTAGGTATAGCTTATAAATTTCTCAAAGTATACCATGTCAGATTGTGTTGGAAGTAGCCAATATTTGGATCAAAAAGCCCCAAATTAAAACACATGTAGAACCAAGTCTCTATCTCACCAATATAGGGAAGGTTTCACACTTTTCATGAGCCATCTTTATCATATTAAAATGGCCTCACAAAACACAAGTTGTGACAAGAACTAAATTAGTTATCCATATCCACATTATTGAAGGCATAAACATTAATACTGTCACTAGAATGATTATTAATGTTAAAGACGGTTTGGAGAGCTTAGATAGTGGGGTTATATAATTGATTAGCTAAATTTTGTTGTGAAAAAGGGGGAAAAGGGTGACAACACCATCACATCCTTCTTCATACTAACTACACAATACATGACTAAAAGGTCAAATCACACAACTAGCAAAAAACGGAAAATAATTTTTTCAACCTCTTTCAAACAAAGAATGTATAAACCTAATAATTATAGTTGAATAACATGAATATAATATTTTTATGGAGGATTCATCAACCCTAAAATTTTAAAGAAATATAATTTTTTTATGAGGCATCTTTATAGCATCTAGCTCGACCACAGTGGAATAAATATTTTACAATGTTGCTTCCTAGGATTCAAAGCTTCCAAATTGGAAGTGAAGCAAACCTTTCTAATACTTGGTTGTAAATTTCCATCCTCTAATCAACCTAGCAGATTATAAGACCTT
The DNA here is from genome assembly GCF_030272615.1 of Cryptomeria japonica. NCBI lineage: Eukaryota > Viridiplantae > Streptophyta > Pinopsida > Cupressales > Cupressaceae > Cryptomeria > Cryptomeria japonica. The sequence continues at coordinate 586,619,119 of NC_081407.1, forward strand.
CTCTACTCAATAAGATGAGGTAAAGTAGCATCGATATTAACTAATTTTTTCTTCATGTCATAAGTAGGGAATGAGCCACTTTCACCTCACCGAATTCTCCCCCAAAGGAGGGTATAACCCTACTCAAGTATAGAGGTAATGAAATATTTTTTTGCACTTGATTCCTTGAGCTATAAGGTTTAGGGTTAGGCTTATTTTGACCTAAATTATTTGCCTTCTAAGTAAAATAGTAGACAATATTTTTTCTTATTTCAGACAAGGTGGTGCCCTAGAAGAGGGATGAGAAGTGTTCTCTGGGAATGCATAAGCTAGGGGAAATCCTTAATATTATGCTTTAACAATTGACATTGATAGTAAGTGTTTGGAAGGTTGATATAATGAATACATTATATGAATATCTAGTTTAACCAACTTGGTTACCATTAGTTTCCATAAGGGTCCTTGGACATATCCACCTCAACATAGACCCACCAATGAGAATAACAAGAACAAAAACTCTCAATTTCAACATAAATAATAGGATCCAATGAGGGAGTTGTTTGGTTTAGAAATTTTTAACAAGGCAAGGATATCTCAAGGAATTTAACCCAAAAAGGGACTTTAAATTAATTATAATTTTGGTCAACAAAATCTTGTTTCCACAATTTGAAAATGAGAGGTAAGGAAACAAGCCAAGGGTCATGATAACCATTGCCTCATCATGACTACGTTCAATAAAATTGAAAAGAAAGATGTCGTTAGTTAGGTTTTGCATGATAGAAAGGAAAATATGATGTAGATTCCAATCCTTACAAACCAATCCTTATTATTTTAGGGGTTAATTTACCTACAATATATCCTACCAAAGTATAAGATTCTAGCCAATGAAAATCATTGTCAAACTCTAGAAAAAGTAGTACAATATTAGGGAGTGTGACAAAAAATATACCTCGTGAAATACTTTTGAAACAATCTTAGATAGGGGTGCCATTTTTTGTTGCCATAAAGCCTTACTCTAGAAATAATAAATATGTAGGGAATAATGGTTGAGGCCATTTTAAGGGGGTGGAAAATGCCCACAAGATTAGAAGTAAAGATAACACCACAATAAATACAAACAAAGGTGTATAATTACTACTTTTCTATAGTAGAATGACATTGAAAAGGACACACATAAGAAAACATAGTAGATCCAATAACTCTATAGATCATAAGAATCAGCTATCATTTTCATTTATGTCTTAATTTAATGACGTGTAGTTGTCATTGATAAATGACATGGATAATGCCCATAATTTTCACTAGATGCCTTCATTTGAATGATCCCTAACATCAAACCTACTAATTGATTATCATATTTTATTCTTACAACATGACATCCCTATCCTAAAATGGTCAATACACCCAACCTAGACATTGGTTTTCTAACACATAATTTCATCATTATAAATCTTCAAGAAATCTTTATCTATTGATCATTATGTTTCTCATCATGCTTCTACCTCCAGTGGGAGGGGTTTTTTATTTGGTTATGCATGGTAGTTTTTCTTCTAGTGTCCATTGTGCTTCTTGTTCCACTATTTCTAATGCATTAGTTGCTCATGGTTCTTCTACTTCTACTTCTCATTGTATCTCTAGTGTAGCTATCCATTCAAAACATATTAGACTATGTACATATGATGTTTGGAGGGAAGTCGGGTTCTACATGTTTGAACTCATTGATTATTTTGGTGGCACAAAATTTAGTATATTATGATTTTATTGATTTTTTTTTTATTGTATAAGTGGGAAAACAAGGGTCTTGGCCCTTTATAAAAATTACTCTAAGGAAAAACAAAACATGGGCCTACCTTGGCTAGAAATAATAATCTAATACAATATTATTTTAGTGGCAAATATTCATCAACTAACTAATAGTTGACATTGAGGTTTCAAAATTTGACAAATAGTACAAGTTTTAGGACAACCTAGATTGCCACATTTTTTCAAAATTTTATTTTAGTCCTAGTTAAATCGCTAGAACATTGATTTATAGTTAAAGTTTTAAACTTGAAATTTAAATTCCATGATATTCAATACCTAATTAGATCAAATTCGCCTAAATTTTATAAGTTATAGTAGAAAATAAAACTAATTCACCAGTAATATTATATAAGTATTGGTTAATTTAGGACTACGTGACTAATTTTTAATCACCACCATTGATTTTATTTATAATATAATGGTTGAGGTTATATTCTATGAGTTAAAATGTATCCATGAAGCTCCAAACCCTATTGATCTAAAAATTGTATTTGGATTTTTGAAGATCTATAATATAATATTTGGGATTAAATTTTGTGGGCCAAAATTTATAGGTGCAGAGCTCCAATGCTCATGAGACCTAAAATAAGAACCCAAACTATTTTATAATAAATAAAGTCAATGATGGTGAAAAATAGTTTAGGGTCAGTTAAAAATATTCAATGTTTGATTTAAAATGTTTAATAATTAATGAATAGGAACACACACTATGTATTAAGGCTTGAACTAGTCACTCACTATCACCATCAAGCCCTTACGTTTTCATAGGAATATTTTTTTTAAAGAAAAAAATAGTCATGGTAATTAATGCATTTGCACTTTTTTTGTCAAGATTCATTAAGATTTTCTACAAATCTCTACCAATTTTAAAAAATAAATTGCCATTATAATTAACATTTTTTTAAAAAGGAAATATTTACAAATAGAAATTGCCATTATAATTAACATTTTTTTAAAAAGGAAATATTTACAAATATAAATTAATATATTTTTTTCAAAAACAATGAGAGATTCACTAAGACTTAATATTTTTTATCAAGAGGGCTCTTAAATTTATTCATCTATCCTATTCCTCTAATTAATTAAATATATAAATATTTAATTATTCTTCTAATCGGTTGATTAAATATCTAATATTTAATTATTTCCTCCAATCATTTGAATATCTAATATCTAATGGTTATTCTTCTATCCTATAGTCTCAAATATTAAATGATTTCTTAAATTATTCAATTTCATTTCCAACTCACCTTCCATCTCCACTTCATCTTTCCTTTGCCAACTCATCCATCATGTGGCTAAATTAATTCAACAAATTAAAATAAATAAAACATTTATTAGCCAGTTATCTTCAACCTTCAAATTTAATGAAATATTGTGTATGTACACATATTTCATAACCTTCTTCTATATTCTCTCCAACATCCCTACATCTTAGGAAGGACTTGAGTCCACTTGTCCTCTCATGCCTAAATATTCTCCAACCATCCCTAGATTCCCTCAGTCAACAACCCAGTCAAGGTGAGATGAGTGACACTTGTCTTCTCCTTCCCCCTTTCTCTCAACCTTCACCTTTGCTCACAACCATCCAAATCTACAAATCTGATTATGACCATTGATCTTGGCCACATCATCTTATCCTCTCAAAGTCTATAAAATCAGGAGTTTGAGTTGAGAAAGATTTAGTCTTCAAGTTATTTTTCAAGCTAATAATTTTTTAAACTTATGCATCCATGAGTTTTAATCTTGAAGCAAATAGCATAATCATTTAGCATAGTCATTTAGCATTGCATATCATAGAATTAGTTAACTATTAGTTATCAGTCCATTCTTCATATGTCATCTTGGAAGCTATCAGTGCTTTTCTGAGAGCACACCATCTGTAACCAGGAATAGTGGAGTTAGGACACAATGAGGCATAAATCATGAAGGTAATAATAGTATTTTTATTTTATATGTATTTCATGTAGTTTAATTGGTTGAGTTTGGATTTCTTGTAGCATTTCATTTGTATTTTGTGAAGCTAACATGTTGCAGGTAGTATTCTGATGATGAAATTCAAGTCGACACATTTTGGTGCCCACCGTGGGGCTCAGAGCCTCACATATTCTTTCTGATATCCCATCTAATTCTCGGAAAAAGAAAATTTAACTCATTTGTAATACAAATTCACGGTGTGTGAGTTCTAACAACACCTTTATTTGATAGGTTAGCACTTTTGTCCTTCAGGTTATCGCATTTGTCATTTAGGTTAGTGCCTTTATCTATAAATCAATGCATTTAATCTTCAGAACAACATTTTTGTCCTTCAGGTTAGCGCATTTGTTAGTTTGGTTAACACTTTTGTCAGAGAATTCTCGCTTCTTAGTCTGCAGAGTAGCATTTTTGTGTTCCAAGTTAGCACTTTTGTCCTTTAGGTTAGCGCTTTTGAGGTGAAAAACAACAAGCGCTCTTATTTGCAACTGACAGAATTTTCTTGCAGGTCTGAATGTCCAAGAACTTAAATTTTTCAAACTACTGACATGCATGTGCAAGGTTATTCTTAAAACAAATTTCATGCATTTCCTCAACTAGTTAAATTAAGAGTTCTAATTTGGAAAGTAACACATCATGTCATGCTCATTTAGCTTAACTAAGGGGGATAAATTAACAACATACAACTTGCATTTTGAGTGACTTCTTTAAAATAGTTGCGCATAGACTTTAGAAAAGCTAAAATGGACTTGTGTTTTCCGTTCTTGATGAAGTAGTAGGTAAGGATGCTCTCACCATCATACGGTGATCAAAAAACCAGACCTACTTTCTTTTATGTATAACCTTTAGAGGGCCTGCCTTCCTGAGCTACCTTGAGGGGGCCAGTGAGAGGTGAACGACCCAAAGTGGAAACGGGCTAATACCCAATCCTTCAAATCCACTCTAAATAAATCTTGTTTGTGATGAAAGTCACAAGCAACATGTGCTGATAAGTTCATACCGACACTATGTTTCCCCATAAACCCTATGGAGCATAACCTCTATAGGCTGGGAACCTTATGTATTTATAGAGCTGAAAGTGTTGCATGTATGGCCACATGACCAGAAGCCTTTACTAAAAACCACTTGTACTAGTTGCCAAAATCCTTCTAGTTGTTGGCACAGGAGGTTGGACCTCTGAAGCAACTCACACACACACGGTTCTTAGTAGAGACATAAATTTTTCCATGGGGAGTTTTCATGGAAACTGGTGCTTGACTACCCCAGAGAAGTGAGTGTCGAGGGTGGAGCCAGTGGGGTCAAGCATCTAAATATTTGCTTTGAATAGCATAGCCTTGGGGGAAACCCCATGTGAGATTCAACAATTATTGTCTCAGCCTGCCATAGGATTTGTACTTGCTTATGCATGTTGTTTCTCAAAAACATTGTGTCTTCTATGTCTATGACATGTTCAAAATGGTCAAAAATTTGAGAAAATCATCATCTAAAAAATGAGCGAAAATCCAACAACTTGCTGAAGGATTTGAGAAGAATCCTTGAAACATAATCAGAATAGAACTTTCAAACAACAAAACAATGCTTTTATCCCATAAGTTAACACTCTTTGCCACAAAAGTTAGCACAAAAGCTTTTTCACATCTAAAAAAATCATATCAAACCAAAATTTCAACATCAGTATCAAAACACTTCTTGAGTAGATTTGTCTCTAAACTATCACACATTTTCAAACTAGTTCAACAACTGGGTCACTAATACAACAGACTATTTTTGAAATATTTCCATAAGCATAAACATTCAACAAGCTATTGATTCAAACATTTTAAGTGCAAAAAAATCAACATCATTGTCAAGTCTCTCATCAAGATATATCAAATCCTCTATCACGAAGCTTGATCAATTCATCTTGTGTTCATTATCTTGGATATATATTTCCTATTTTGAACCTAGGTCATATCAAAATTGGAATTGCACCAACTTTGGAAGCAAACAAACTTGTAAACTATCAGATGCTTATATGACTTTTAACTATTGCCTTAAGAAAAGAAAACCTAGTTATAAAGATACCCAGAAAAGAATAAGATTCTTGTATATCAATCGCAAGATCTTATTAAAACATAGGACATTCCTACACCATTTTCATCACTATTTACGTGGCTGTGGGATGGAGTTTGACAAAGAAATTTTGCAAGGACGTGCTTTTCAACAAAGAGACGCTTTATCACAATGAACAAACAATAGTGGTAAAATCAACAAAGCATATCTTCCTAAACCAATAATCACCTATTGACTTGTCCTTTGGAAACTTCAAAATTTTTGAAACAATCACATGCCAGTTTGGACTAGAGCTCAATACGAACAACTTAGAAAACAACAAAAACAAATGGAGGAAGAAGATAATCCGATATTCCAAACTTTTGGGTATATCGATGTTGATGAAGAAGCGATCAATAACACTATTATAGACCTTGAGAAAGACTTCAAATTTGATAGACTAATGGAAAAATTATTGGCAAAACAAAAAGAGAAATATATTTTGATGTTGGCAAAATTAGGAGCTAAATTACCACAAGTCTTTAACATAGAAAGCTTGAAACAAGATGCGGAGGCAAGTAACACCCAAAACACAGATGATCCAAAAAATGAAGATGTAAACAAAGAAAGTCATGAAGAGACAAGAAAAGAACTAACATAAAAAAAGAGCATAGTGATAAAAGAACTTACGAAGAAATAAGGAGAAACTATATGGATAATCCGTTGTTAAACCTCACTCAACAAATGCAAACTCTACAGCAATAGATACAAGATATGCAAATTGGAACAAGCTCCAAGTAGTATTCACTAGAAGATATCTGGCCATATCCTTTCAATAAAAATTTGAAAATGGCACCATTTCCACAGCATTGCGAGATCCCTAAATATGACAAATACGATGGAAAATCTAATTCTCAGGATCACATTAGGGAGTTTTGTACTATGAGTATGGAATTTGCACACGACAAAACTTACCCGATGTGTCTTTTCCCTGGGAGTTTCAATGGGCAATCAATGGAATGGTTTTCAAGATTACCATCTGAAATCAAATCTTTTGAAGAACTCGTGAATAGATTTATTTCACAATATTCCTACAATGTAAGGAATGAGATAACAATGCTGGATTTATGCAATGTTAAACAAAAGAATGGTGAATCTTTTATGATCTTCTTGCAGTGATGGAAATGGATGTTTAATAGGTATCCAAGAGATGTACCTGATCAAGAAAAGATGGACATATTCATTGATAATCTTATCAGTGAAATGAGTTATCGACTAATAATGCAATGTCCTCCCTCCTTCGCCAAGATGATTGAGAATGGTTTGAAAATAAAAGATGCGATGGTAAAGAAAGGAGAGCTAAAACTTTACAATAATTCTTACAACAACAACAACAACAATGACAAACCCAAATTCTGGTCAAAGAATAGGAATGTCATCAATGGAGGAAATGATGACAATAGTGCTACAAAACAACAACCAATTTTTAATCTATCAATTAAAATCCCAAACAATAACAATCAAGAAAGCAATAAAACCAAGTCTTTCTTCTCCAATCCTTGCAGGAAATTCACAAACATTGGAGAACCATTGGAATCAACTTTAAAAACTCTTCTTGCAAACAAACTAATTGTTTTACCAGAAGCAAGAAGTTATGAACCACAAGCAAGCATAATTGGTGGAATGACAACCATTTTTGTAATTACCATCGGAATAAAGGATGCCAAACAAATGATTGTCAGAGATTGAAACACCTTATCTAGGATCTAATCGATAATGGAATTATCATAGTGGATAGCCATAAGATAGACGAATCACACCTAGCTTTCAAAACTCCACTTCTGAATTATGAAAAAGGTGAACCATCCCAATTAAAAGATGACAAAGGAAAATCCAAAGTGAACTACACTTATACATATGATGATGTCGTAAATGTCATCATTGTTAAAGATAATGCACCTTCAGAGCCAATCAATGTCATTACGAGAAGCAAAGCAAAGGTCACATTTCCGGGTATAATAAAAGAATGAACATCCACTTCACAACAATACAATTTAGTAGATCAATTACAAATAATACCTGCTCCAATATCAGTTTTGGAACTTCTCAAAGTTTCACCTATGCATAAGGAAATTTTGGAAAAAGATTTAGTGGAAATAATAGTTCCAAAAGACTTGGATGTAGATCAATTCCAAAACATGGTGGGACACCTTATAGCCCCTCATTGCTTATCATTTTCTAAAAATGATGATGCGTCCTTGCAACATCCTCACAATGCTCCTTTACATGTTGAAGTCACCATTAATAAAACTCATGTCAAACGCGTACTCATAGATGGTGGAGCCGGCTTAAACATTTGTGCATTAAGTTTAATAAAAGCTTTGGGATATTCAGAAAATGCAGTAGATCTAAAGAAGAAAATAACTATTAAGGCTTATGATGAAGCAGATCGTTCTTCTAAAGGAACTGTGGTGTTGCCAATCAAAATAGGACCTATGGAAAATAATACATTATGTCAGGTTTTAGATTTGAACCTCTCTTACAACATTCTTCTAGGAAGACCATAGATTCACACCATGCAAGCAGTTCCTTCTACATATCATCAATGTGTAAAATTTCCTCATGAAGGACAAGAGGTCACTATAATTGCAGACTCTAGCCAATATTGCAATAATCTAAATCTAACACAAGATACAAGAGTTCCACATAACACATAATCAATATATCCTACCAAAGAAATTCAAGAAAAGTTATGGGAAACCTTTGAGAAAAAGCTCAAATTGAATGATGAAGGAATGGGAAAATATTCTTTGCATAATTTTCCACTTTCACCTAAGTCATATGGAAAGCCTACAAATATCCAATCAAAGACCTGAGAGAAATCAAAAGATATGTTTAATGGAGCATTTGTTAGAGCTGGAACCCTTGTAGAAGAAACTGAAGAGAAGGACATTCTTGGTTGGTTGTACAAAGATGAAAATGAAACTATAGCAACAGCTACAAAAATCAATATTCTCATAGAACAATATGGCAATGGTTATAAAATCATACAAAAAATGGGATATGAAGGACAATGACCAATTGATAAGAAACATCAAGGTATTTTAGAACCTATTTGTCCCCACTCACAATCTAAAGAAGATAAATCAAGGCTTGGATATCTAAAATCAAATCAAAAGCAACATAATCATAAACAACCAAAGTGGAGAAAGAAATTAGTCTCTAAAGAAGAAAAATGGCAAGAAAAGCTACATCAAGTAGCAGAAATATTAGCCAATAAGCAGAAACAAGAAGAACACGAGAAACAAGAAGAAGAGATTGCAATAAAAAGAAAAGAAGAATCTTGTCAAAAAGTTCAAGGAATACAAGCAAGTGCAAAATCTGAACAAGATATTCCAGAAGCAGTGAAAATCAAGATGGCAGAAATCAGAGAACTTTTTGTAACATACAACATTCCTGTGTGGTATAGTGGTATAGTCCTAGACAATGGTTTAGAGACAGATTCAAATGAATATGAATGGGGTCTAGATGTCTCATCTAGTATATCAAGTGAAGAAAGAAATGAAGAGCAAGAAGCTATCACAAAGGAAGACTTGTTTATTATAAAACAAAAGATGGAGTTAGAAAGAAGACAAGAAGAACTTAGAATCCAGAGAAAAGAGGCATATACAAGACAACAAAAGAAAGGGGATAACAAAGACAAAGATATAACACCACAAGAAGAAAAAACAGATATAGATCAAGCATCTGGAAATATCAGATTTTTATCAAATAAAGAGAAATATGTACCAAGGTATGGTAGAACCATAGAAGAACTAAGAGATAGTCAAGTAGAATTGACTATTAGTCCAGAAGAAGTTGAGTTTGAAAGAAGACAAAAGATAGAAAAAGAATTCTCTATATCATGTGCACTAGTATGTCAACTTCAAAATGCAAATGGATTTATTGAAAATAATCAAGAAGGAACTTGCAGTACTAAAGACGTGTGTGTTGATATAATCCATTCATTTAAGGGACAAACGTTAGATGAAGATCCATTTGAGTGTGAACCACAAAATGCTAATACTAATTTTGTTAGAACTAATTGGAGAATACTTGGGAGAGATAATCCTCAAGATCATTCTATCTATGACATTACCTACTCTATGCCAAACTATGACCATTATGTCATGAACTTTGAAGCACCTAACGATGACAATGATTATGACTTACCTCTTCTTCATCCTGAATTAATTTATGGGGATAATCTAGAAAACCTTGAATTAGATGTATTTTCCAATGATCATGACTTAGATGTGTATCTTAATGTTGTCGAACCCATAACACCTAAGATATCTTCCATTGCGGAATCAAGTAACGTTTCTTGCAATTTGGAAAATGCCAAACTTTCCAATCGCAAAATTGAAATAAAACAAGGAAAGAGACCTACTATTTAAAACTATTTCATGGCAACACTAGATCAATCAAAAGGGAAAATAAAGGACGTATCTAATGGTGAAAACCTCTTGGAGGTGCCAGAAGATGGAAAGTTTGACATCCTCCCTGCATATTTTCAGGAGAGTTAGAACCAACAGAAGCAATAAACATTGGAACATCAAAGGATCCCAAGATACTTCATTCTGTTGCCTCATTATCAGACAAAGACAAATAAATTTTGCTTGGTCCATGTCGGGACTTTATCCAGATCTTATAATGCATCATCTCAATGTGGATTTAAAAGCAAAACTAGTTAAGGAAAAGCTAAGGAAGATGCATCCACACATTGCTCTTCTTGTAAAAGCTGAGATAAAGAAACTATTAGATGTGGGTTTCATAAGACTTGTTGCCTATCCAGAATGGGTTTCAAGCATTGTACCATTGTCAAAGCCAAATAAAAGCATAAGAGTCTACACTGATTTCATAGATTTGAACAAATCATGTCCCAAAGATGATTTCCCACTACCCAACATTGATATAATTGTGGACTTATCAACAGGGCATAAGATGTTTTCATTAATGGATGGCTTCTCAGGATACAATCAAATAAGAATCGCCCCAAAAGATCAAGAAAAGACAGCATTCACATATGCATGGGGTACTTATTGTTGGAATGTTATGACATTTGGGTTTAATAATGCAGGAGCAACCTATCAAAGGGCTATGACGACAATTTTCCATGATATGATGCATACATTTATGGAAGATTATGTAGATGATATACTTGCAAAATCTCATACAAGGCAAGAACATTGGAACATCTTAAGCAAGATCTTTGATAGGCTGGAAAGATATCATTTGAGATTAAATCGAAACAAATGTGCATTTGGAGTAACCTTTGGAAAACTTCTTGGGTACATTATATTAGCCCGTGGAATTGAAGTAGATCCTGAAAAGGTAAAACCCATCATGGAGATGGACTCACCTAGGAACATAAGTCAATTGCGATCTTTACAAGGAAGATTGCAATCAATTAGAAGATTTGTCTCTCAATTAGTAGATAGATGTCATCCATTCACTCATCTTTTACATAAGAATGTTCCACTCAAATGGGATCAGAAATGTGAAGAAGCTTTTATGAAAATCAAAGAATATCTCATGAATCCTCCAGTATTGGTATCACCAATAAAAGAGAAACCAGTGTTGCTCTATATCTCGGTGACAAACGTATCATTAGGCATTCTCCTAGCTCAACATGATGAAGAAGGAAAAGAAAGAGTAGTGTATTAAATCAGTAGAACACTTGTTGGCTATGAACTGAATTATACATCAATAGAGAAGACATGTCTAGCAGTTGTATTTGCAACTCAGAAGCTGCGACATTATATGCTGACTCATTCTGTGAAACTAATAGAAAAGATAGATCCACTAAAGTATTTGCTGAACAAGTCAACTTTGATAGGCAGATTAGCCAAATGGGTTATGATACTAAGTGAATTTGATATAGAGTATGTTGATCAAAAAGATATCAAAGGACAAGTCATTGCTGATCAATTAGCTGAAGCTCCTTTACAAAGTAACATACCATTGTACATTGAATTTCCTGATGTAGACATTCCAACAGTAAGTACCAAATTTTGGGAATTTTACTTTGATGGTTCTTATACACAATATGGATCAGGCATAGGAATTTGATTCATCAGACCTCAAGGACACACAATTCTAAATCACATAGACTATGGTTTCCATGCACAAACAATACTACAAAATATGAAGCATTGACTATTGGTCTCAAAATGGCTATTGAATGGAATATCAAGGAATTACCTGTTTATGGTGATTCACAGCTTATCATCAACCAAATAAATGATGATTATCAAACTAATAATGACAAGCTCATGCCCTACAAACAGCTAGTAGAAGAGTTTAAAGAACACTTTGCAGAACTATCATTTACTCAAATCCCAAGAAATGAGAATAAAGCAGCAGATGCAATGGCTACAATAGCACCTCTCTTGCAGAATCAGGAGAATAAACAGCGTTACAAATTCCTTGTGGAATATATCTTAACCCCTACCGTTCAATCCCGACATACCTACATGATTTGTCAAATATCATGGATCAGTCAATCCTTATATGACCAAACCTATCAGTACTTAAAAGAGAATATCCTTCCTCCTGACCTATCCCACAATCAGAGAAGAAATTTTATTCATCACTCATCCCACTATACTATTATTGTTGATAGCTTATATAGGTGAGGTTTAGATAGTACTTTATTAAGATGTCTTGAACAAGAAGAATCTGAGAAAGTTCTTAACAAAGTTCACATAGGTATTTGTGGCACACACTCAAGTGGATTAACACTGACTAAGAAACTTCTTCATATGGGTTACTATTGGCCTACTATGGAGAGAGATTCATTCACATATACCAAAAAATACAAACAATGTCAGATCCATGGGAATCTCATTCACACACTAGAACAAGAATTGTATCCTATGGCCGGATCATGGCCATTTTCTCAATGGGGCCTTGATTTGGTAGGAAAGATAAATCCTTCATCTTTTAATGGACATATGTTCATTCTGACTACTACTAAATATTTCACTAAATGGATTGAAGCAGTACCTCTGACAAAAGTGACAGGGAAACAAATATCATCATTCATCTTGAATTATATAATCTGTTGCTATGGAGTTCCTATGACCATTATCACTGATAATGGATGACCATTTAAGAATCAAGATATGAAGGAACTATGTGAGCAATTTTATATCCAACATAGATTTTCTACTCTGTATTATCCACAAGGAAATGGTCAAGCTGAGGCATCAAACAAAATTATCTTGAAAATCTTGAAGAAAACAGTCAATGAAGTTGGAAAAGACTAGCACATTCTGCTAAATCCTTCTCTTTGGGCATACCGAACCAGCATCCGCACACCAACGAGGGCAACTCCATATTGCTTAGTCTATGGATCAGAAGCCATATTACCAGTAGAAGTAGAGATACCTTCTCTATGAGTTTCCTTGAAAGGTTTTATACTAGAAGAAGAACAATGAGTCTCTAGACTCCAATAGAGAATGGCAAAAAGTTATAATCATAGAGTCAAGCCACGTATTTTTCAGATTAGAGATATAGTTCTAAGGGAGAATCCAAGAAATCAGCAAGACCGAGAAAAGAAGGGTAAATTTGAACCAAATTGGCTAGGACCTTTTATCATAGTAGCAATATATGGATCAGGAGCATACAAGTTATCTACCCCTGAAGGTGATTGGTTTGATGAACCTATCAATTCCATCCATATCAAGAAATTCTATGCTTGAGATATAAAGTCCTAGAAAAAATCAATAAAAAGGATATAAAGTCCTGAAGAAATCAGTAAAATTCAAAAAATACCTAAAAAGGCATAAAACAGTAAAAACAAAAAAAAAAGAAAGGGAAAAATGCAATAAATTTAGATGGTGAAAACCTAGTAAACAGGCGCTATCTAAAAAGTGAGTGCATCCATCTATGGGATCACTTTGCGCACCTATCCATTCCATCCCATCCCATTGCATCTATAGCTTCCATCTATCTTATCTTATCCATTTCATCTTTCACATCAATTGCTAAAAAATATGCATCTTACCAATAGTTATCAATCTTTGACATACTTGTCGTAGTGACCATCTTAGATTTTATCAGAATCAATCAACCTACATTTGTATCCCGCCATGGTTTGGATCTTGATCAATTCATACATCCATAATAAATTTTTTGTTTCCATTGGGGGAAAAATCCTAATTCCTTTTGCTAAGGTGATCTTTTGAATCTTTGAAAATCCAAAACATTTAGAAAACATAGAAAAACCAAAAACACCTAGGGTTTTGAAACAAATAACGAGCAACAAAGCAACAAAGGTCAAGGCATCTTATGACAACTGAATCGTGAAACTTAGAAAATGAAGAATGGACCAGAAAGTAATAAAGGATTATTTATCAAGATGATTATATCAGTTAATGACCATTAGAACATGTGAATGACATGCGAGATTCAGTGTTTATATGTTGATTTTATTGCTAATAATGTACTCTATGTGACTCAAGGATGTCCATGACTAGAGAAGCTATGATGGGGCATGATTATTTTTCTTTGATTGATGTATGTGGTTTATCTCTTACTAAAGTATGTACCTGTCTAAGGATATGATCGGCAAAAGATTGAGGACGCTCCAATTCATGCATGAAAGAAGATAATCCTTGTTTGTTCTGCAAGTAATACTCAGGTCAACTTGATTCATTATATCAAGTTGCTTGTATTAACTTGCTATATCAAAATCCATGTAAGAAATACTCAGGTCATCTTGGATCATTATGTCAAGTTGCTTGTATTTTCTTACAACATTTTAAAGCTCAATGATGAAATCAAGAACTGTTACAAGATAACATATGAAGAATGGCAGTATCATTTTTAGTTAGCTCATTTTAGATTAGCTCATTATTCATCTGCATTATAAGCATTCAATGTCAGTTGCATTATAAGCATTTCATTTCATTCACAAATCAACGGTCATGAACAAAGATTGAGTATACTTGGACAAACAAAAACAATTTGCATTTGATCATTGTAGGTGCATTCATTTTTACAATCATTTTAATCATCATCCATTTCATTTAGTTGCATTTTAATCATTGCATTAGTTTACATTCAATTAAGTGCATTTCATTAATCATGTAGTGTATCATCATTATTATTTGCATTATCATTTCATTAAAGATCATTTAGTTACATCTTTGCATTTAGATTCATAATCATTATAAGCATTACAAATAAAAAATAAAAAACATTTGAATAACATATTGCATAATCATTAATTTGCATAGATCATTGCATTTGCATCATTTAAGTACAACATATCATTTAAGTTAGTAATCATTTTCATTTGCATCCAAGATCATCAAAATCAAAAACATTTATCATTGCATCATCATATAAAATATCATCATAATGAAGAGAAAATATCATAACATCATCCATCTAATCACTGCATCCATATAATCAATGCATATAGATCATCATAAATAGAGTAACATGCATAATAAATATCATCATCATATAGAGTCCATGTCTGCATATACATCATCATAAAACAATAAAAGTCCAAGTATACATTGATATCAGATCGAAAGTACAAATGCCTCATCAATACAAAGTCAAGTCAAGGTTGTCCTGTACCACTACCACCTGACTCTGTCCATCTTTGTGGCTGTGGGCGAGAAGATCCTCCAAATTCTTGTCTCACATGATCACCACTCCTAAGAGGAGGTCCCATGACTCCACCGCTACTAGTATCCATCCTCGCAGTGGTATGATAACTACCTACTCTCTAGCTCTCTGCGACTAAATCCTCATATAGTCATCGCCAATGGGAAGTCTCATTCCTAGCCTAAACTAGTGCTCTAATAGTATCAACTGAGAGAATGCTAGATCCAACCTGTTGAATGTGATCAAGGGGGCCCTGAGTATCCTATTGTCTCCTAATAGTTGTGTCTCTCTCTGTAATGAGTGTATGTACTTGTGCTCTAAGCTGATCTATCTATGCTCTGAGACTATCCATGGTCTCCTACTATAGAACATCCTACTATGGCACATGAACCCCAATACCCTCATCTCCACCTCCCTATCCACCTACTAGAATCTCAGTCCGAGTAGCTCTCAGAACCCGTCATCTAATGAGTGGAACATGATCCTCTAGATACTCATCCTCTCCACCATGCGCTGTAATAATTTTAGGGTCTGGCTGGACCTGACCAACTTCAATGCCTCTCCCACAACCCCCATCCAGTCCAGTCATCTTGCCTCCTCATGTCGATGGCAACCCTCTCGGTGATCTCATCCCTGCCCTACCAGTATCCCTCCCAATCCATCCAACCTCTCTCCCACCCATAGGAAGCGATCTCTCAATCCTGCCAACTGGTCCAAATGGTCCTCCATGCACTCTCAATCGACCTCCTCTCTATCCTGATCTCCTACCGCCATCACCTCCATCTCCTCCCTCATATCCATCCCCTTCGGCCTCCTAAGAAGCTCTAAGCTCTCATCTTTGTCTCTGTCTCCTGATAATTAGATCATCTGAATCGTCATCCTCATCTCCTAAGCTAGGAGGAGGATCTGCTAGATCGGTTATACAAGGAAATGGGTGTGCCAATATGTATTGAGCATAATCTGCAGTAACCCCAAGATCTAGAATGTGCAATCTCGTATCAAAAGATACCTTAGGAGTAGCCAGAAACTTTGTATGTGCTAACTCAAATGACAAATAAGGTCCCCAATCTCACCTATCTTTGTACCGTCATGCACATATCGTGACACCAGTAGGCATAGGCTAAATGATACCAAACTGTCTCAAAATGCAACTAATCAACTGTCTCTCAAAAATGAATGGAGTCTGACCAATGAGATATCTACTCTACATAATAAATGGTAATGTTTGTGCATCATCCATCCATGGCTCACAATCAATATAAGTCTCCAAATAAAACTATCCAATGAATCAAGAACCTAACGCCAATACTCCATCTTACCCAGCTTGTGTTGAGTAAGGATACCTGCATACAAATAAACATATGGTTGTCTCTCACCATGAACTCTATGATGAATAGACCGAGTAATAGCAATGTGCTCCCAGCACCAAATCTGCAAAAGTGTGCATCCTGTCGACAGACTAGCACCCTCATCAAAAACAACCTAATGAAGTTCATGATACAAATGAAGCATACAAACACCCCATGCACATCGAGTCTGATGTTGCATCATGCTCTAAAGAATCTCATCCCAACCAAAAAAACCTCGAGATCTCCTATCTAGACAGATGAATCCCCCAATCAAACCTGCAAGAATCACATGGAGAGTCTCGTAATACATAATCATATCCTCCCATCGGATCTCTCCTCTCGAAATGCTCTTATCACCAAATACAACTCTGCATGCCTCCATCCCTCTATGATCCTGAAAATCATACTAAACTAACTCACCGGTCACTGGGATGTGGAGAATCTTGTAGACATCCTCAAGTGTCACACTAATCTCACCCATGGGCAGGTGGAAAGTGTTATGCTTGCTATGCCATCTCTCACCTAACACTATCAACAATCCCCTATTATGGGTAATATCAGGCATGTATAACAAGTGGCGTAATCCGCAGGCATCTATATGTCTCACCTCTACCTGTGTAAGCTCTGGCACTAAGTGTTGCATCGCTGGGAATTTCTCCCAACTCTGGAGAACATCAAGTTTCTCCTGTTTACCAAGAGAATTCGATCATCAATCATCTATCTATCAAATCAAAGAGATCACTAATCTCTAACATCAACAATTGGTAAATCATTTCACATGAAGCAAATCAAGCTATCAAATCAATTTAAACCTATCAATCATGGTTTTATATCAATCACTGAGTTAAATCAAACTCTGTTATGCTCTTCATCAGAAACTAAATCGGTTTCTTAGAGCTAATCTATCCAATCACATCAAATCGATCAATTGTTTATCCTATCAATCAATATTATCAAATCAAACAATCAAGTACCTATTCATCACAATTGTGCATCAAAATGCCTAAATCTAATCATCAAAGTGAATTTTTTTACTATGCAATACATTAAACACATTCATCAAAAGAAAAAGCGCTAATCATTTTAACAAAAGTGCTATTCTATTGAACGTAGGCACTAAATCATACATATGCGAGAACCTTTTTAACAAAAGCGCTAAACCTTCGAGCATTTACGTGAAACGATCAAAAGCATTGTTTTAAGCATCAAAAGTGCAAACACTAAGAGAAAAAGCAATGACCAAGCAAAAGTGCTACCATACATCACACATGCGCTAAACTTATCAAATGCGCTAACTTTAAATGCAAAAGCACTAAAATAGAAAGCAAAAATGCTAAACATACTTGCCGAAAATAAAAAAATTCAAAATAACCAAAAACGTGCTAAACAAATATGAAAAATCAAATGACAAGTTGCAAACAGGCCCGGGATAAGATACATACTGGATACCCATACTCAGGAGGTCGTTGATATCGTTGAACGCGCTCAAATCAATGGTTCTCCAACAGGATCAGCATTTTGCCACCTCACCAAGACAATTTCTTCACAAAGCTGACAAGGATGCAAATGAAAATAAAATTAACTTTGGTTAATTTTATAAAACCTATTTGGAAGGGTAATTAATGTTTTTCAATGGGGCAATTATATTCATTTTCTATGAATAAATTTAATTGATGGACCTTTTCAATTATCGTGAGATCAATCGCTTATTAAAATTGTTCAACAAATTCACGATCAATCTCATGAGGGGGCACACAATCAGGATTTTCAATCTTCATCAAGCACATTATCGAGACTTGATTTAATCTTTGAAACAATGTTGTCGCGACATCATTTCAAAGAGGGGCAAAATGTATACACATAAAACTGGCTATGAGCAATTAAATAAATATTTTATACTTATTTAATGTTTATTCTTCTATTAAATAGTTAATTTGAAAATATTAATTTATTTAATTCATTTTGTGTCTTTATATTAATTAATTTAATTGAAATATTTTATTAATTAATTCATCTATCATCTTCCTCTAATTAATTAAATATATAAATATTTAATTATTCTTCTAATTGGTTGATTAAATATCTAATATTTAATTATTTCCTCCAATCATTTGAATATCTAATATCTAATGGTTATTCTTCTATCCTATAGTCTCAAATATTAAATGATTTCTTAAATTATTTAATTTCATTTCCAACTCACCTTCCATCTCCACTTCATCTTTCCTTTGCCAACTCATCCATCATGTGGCTAAATTAATTCAACAAATTAAAATAAATAAAACATTTATTAGCCACTTATCTTCAACCTCCAAATTTAATGAAATATTATGTACGTACACATATTTCATAACCTTCTTCTATATTCTCTCCAATATCCCTACATCTTAGGAAGGACTTGAGTCCACTTGTCCTCTCATGCCTAAATCTTCTCCAACCATTCCTAGATTCCCTCAGTCAGCAACCCAGTCAAAGCAAGATGAGTGACACTTGTCTTCTCCTTCCCCCTTTCTCTCAACCTTCACCTTTGCTCACAACCATCCAAATCTACAGATCTCATCATGACCGTTGATCCAGGCCACATCATCTTATCCTCTCAAAGTCTATAAAATCAGGAGTTTGAGTTGAGAAAGAGTTAATCTTCAAGTTAGTCTTCAAGTGATTTTTCAAGCTAATCATTTGTGAAACTTATGCATCTGTGAGTTTTAATCTTAATGCAAATAGCATAATCATTTAGCATAATCATTTAGCATAGTCATTTAGCATTGCATATCATAGCATTAGTTAACTATTAGTTATCATTCCATTCTTCATATGCCATCTTGGAAGCTAGCAGTGCTTGTCTGAGAGCACACCATCTGCAACCAGGAACAGTGGAGTTAGGACACAATGAGACATAAATTATGAAGGTAATAATAGTATTTTTATTTTATATGTATTTCATGTAGTTTCATTGGTTGAGTTTGGATTTCCTGTAGCATTTCCTTTGTATTTTGTGAAGCTAACATGTTGCAGGTAATATTTTGATGATGAAATTCAAGTCGACACACCTTCCAAATTCATGCATAGTGTATGATTATGGGTGTTTTCC
Organism: Cryptomeria japonica; assembly: GCF_030272615.1. Classification (NCBI taxonomy): domain Eukaryota; kingdom Viridiplantae; phylum Streptophyta; class Pinopsida; order Cupressales; family Cupressaceae; genus Cryptomeria; species Cryptomeria japonica. Next base: position 586,639,012 of record NC_081407.1, read on the forward strand.
TCACTATCCTTGCTAACCTTGTCCTTCTCCATCTCTAAAAGATCACCAAATATCTCAATTTATTTTAAATATGTATGATCAACTCTAGCAAGTCTAGAAGATCTCCCCACCTTATCCATTTAAAAAAAATGTTGCTCAAAAGGCTTAATAATTCCTTGTACTTTCTTCCTATTCTTAACATGGGTATATGTAGTTAGTGCTTTCCCCACATAGTTTATATCTCCCTCTTGAATAGCACCCCCTTGTCCAATTTGTTTCTATGAATATTTTTAGAAACATATTTATTGAAAGGGTCTTCAAGTTTCCTCTTTTCCCCTCCTTTAATTTTTCTAGTATCATCATGTTTAACCGAAGGTATTGGCTTATGTTCTAGTGATTATAGACCCACAACTACATCTTCTTCACAAATGGGAGTTTTATATTTTGTGCCTTTATGAAGATAACTTGTAACAATAGGAGACCCAAATTTCTTAGGGGTTTCATAGGGTTTCTTCAACACAAGAAAAAAAGTATATCTTGTTTATACCTCCTTTAGTTAGGATTCTAATCCCTCCAACCTTTAGAGCCTTGGCTTTTATTGAGGGAAAAATACTAACTAGAGGATGAGGACTATAATTTTTAGCTATAGAGACAATAGGATTTTAATGTTATGCAAGAAATAAATTGGAGAGACATTCACATCCTGACAATCTTTAATGGGATTTGTGGATCATAAGGCCAAAATGAAATGGTACACACAAAGGATTAGACCTTGACACAACAAGATACTAGGTTGACTAGGGTTATTATTATGGTAATCATGAAATTATTTGGACACAAATATTTTGAAAGAGCTCAGGAGAAATAAATGGAAGTTAATCAATATTTTATTATGTAGATGATTAAGTAGAGGAAAATGGTAATGAAAAAAAATTATATTGGCCTACCAAGTGAAATATTTGATTAACATCAAATATATGTGATCCTAAGGCTAGGGAAACTCATTTTTCCCTTCAATAAAAAAATTACTCATACTAACAACATCCTTGAGTTTTCCCTAGTGACCATCTCCCAATCCTCACACTTAAGACACATAGCAAAAACAATGGCCTCCTTAGTAACTTTGAATTTAACACCACCCACATGAACAAAATCTTATTCTAATACCCAATAGATCAAATAGATAAAGAATGATCATACTTGTTAATGGGTTCCAAATAAGGAGCAATTCCTCCTTCCCTAAAGACATGCCAAATAGTCTTAGTATTTTTTACCTCATCACAAGAAACTGGTTTAGTTCAACACCTATCACCTCCCATATTCAAAATCATAACATTGGAGGAGCAATTGAGCTTGCTATGATGTTAGAAGATAATGATAGGACTTCTAAAATAAAAAATCCTCAAAATTTCAAGAGAACCACCTACAATCATTAATAAAAGATTTAGTGAGAACATCCCACAAAGAGGTTGTGAGATTTTCATGTGTCAAATTGATATTCACATTGTTTTCAACTTGAGAGTATGTGTGAAAACTAAGATTGCTATTATTTTTATAAAAAGTGGTATATTGTATATAATATTTTTATTATATTAGATTAGATAATTAAATAACATACTAATGACCAAACTAATAATTTTTTAATGACCTATAGTATTTATTATTGTCTATAGTGATTTATATTAGCCACCCACCCATAAGAAGCAAATAAAACTAGACATACATCAAAAGTTAGAAATTGAAGGAAAGAATCCTCATCCAAAAGTAGCCACTAGGATAGATAGATAAAAAAGGCCATATAAAAAAATTAAAGCTATATAGACATTAGATGAAAAAGGGTCAAGGCCATAACATCTAGCTTGATAAATATAACCATCAAAACAAAAAATTCACAGCTGGGGTACAAACCTAGGCAACAAAAATTATCATGACATAGGGGTTGCTCCCTATTTACCAACTATATTGCAACACCCAAGAGAAGTCCTTCTACTAGAAGTTGAGGTTATCTAGACATTATTTCCCCTTCTTGGATCCTATTTTGCTAACCTTCTACTAGAAATCGAGGTTATCTAGACATTATTTCCCTTTCTTGGATCCTATTTTGCTAACTATTGGAAATTGAAGATGTGGATGAGCTTGTAGCTCTTAGATCTAGTGGTTCGTCACCAAAATCTCCATGTTCAAAACACTTAATTTATTGCATAGGGAAACAACAACCAATGCATCCCCAACCTTTAGGAATAGAAATGATTGAACACTAGGTACAATGAGAGATTTCGCTAATAGGAGGATCCTAACGCTGACACTATTCTCCTTAATATTAGTAGCTATGGAGTGTCCAATCTCACCAATATAGGACATCTTATAATAAAAATCTATTTTATATTCCTAGAATCAAGGTCTTTTGGATTTTTGGTTAATGGGATGAGCCTTGTGATATTGAATGGGTTTTGGAAGTAGACAAGGCCTTTTTTGAAAAGGATTTTGGGGATTTTGTTGTAGACACCTTAAATGTAGGAGGTGTCAATAGGGATATTACTAGAGTCATCATCCTTTAATCTAGAGCTATATCATGTTGAGTTGTCTAAATACTTTGGTGATGTGCTTCATGTGGTACCCATTCATTTTAAAAGATCTTTTTGAGTGGTAAATGTAGACACCCAAAATTGTCCAGTCTAATTAAATAAATATTTTTTATTTATTTAATTATCTAAGCCTAATTCTTCTATTAATTAAATAAATCCTTATTTATTTAATTAATTCATTTATCCTCTTCTAGCCTTATTTCTCATTTAAATAAATACATTTATTTATTTAAATTATCCTTTTCCTAAATTAAATAAATATTTTATTTATTTAATTGTCCTACTTCTTCTATTAATTAAATAAATCTTTATTTATTTAATTAATTCATTAGCTTTTTCTACACATGACACATGTCATTCATCTCTTAATTCATACACTACCTACCTCTTTCATTATTTTATTATTTCCTCTACCTACCCTCTAATCCTAGCAGACCTCTCTTTTTACACCTCTCAATCTTATCCCTCCATTTCATATTGTGTCTTCTATTTAAGGAGATGCTTCCTTCATTGTCAAACCCTAATGACTAATCTTGAAGACTTGGCTACACTACGATCCTACTTGCAACCACATTCTGTTCTTTGTTGAGCTCTTGTGCATATAAAAATCTGAGAGCAAATATATCAAGCAAGATCAATGGAGATAGGAAGAATGGAGATCAAAACCCTATTGGACATGTGATGGTATAATCTTTGTGATTTCATGTGATTTGCATTGTCTTAGGTAATCTTCATATGTTATGGTGGATCTTTGTTGATTGTTAGGCTAGGGTTTTGTGGTTGAATTCATTTAGCCTTTCAATATTGTTATTATTGTTGTCCATTTTCACCATATACATTTTGGCACGCCCGGTGGGACTCTTGTCCCTTTGCATTTAACCTTTTTGTTGCAGATTTTGCATTTTTGAAGTTGCAAATCGGACATTTTTCGATGACATTTTAGTTTTTCCGTGTCTATGAACTTTTGGATCACGTCTCTAAGTTTCAGGAGCATCTGCGGAGTCGGGAGTCGCGTCTGTGTTTTCGACAAGTTTTATTTTGCAGGTCTTAGATAGAGGCATCTGTGTTTCGAAAGCGCGTCTGTGTTGTTTCTAGCGTCTGTGAATTTTGGCCGTGTCTATGCATCATAGAACCGCGTCTGTGTCATACAGACGCATCTGTGTAAGGGGTAATAGCGTCTGTGTTTTTACTGTTTCAAAATTTTCAATTTTTCATTGATTCGATTTTTGGATTTCGTACTTAGGGTTTCAGATCTGGTTTATTTTTGGACTAACCCTTTCAGATCTAGCTAACTAAGTTTGTGCAGCTTGTCTTGGAAGCAAAAATGTTTTTGTTGAAGGCCCCTCTTTCACAAAGTCTTTTGGGTTTTTAAAATTTACCTAACTCGTGTGCTTGCAGGAAGGGGTGATCATTTGAAACAACCCAAACTACTAATAAATCTTTGTTGCAGGTCCTTGGCAAGGGTTTTTGGATTTTTATTGTGTGCCTTGTTTTCATAGATTAGCAAACACTTCCATTGGTGCACTAAAATTGAACCATTGTCTTTGGTGTCTTGAGCAATAGGCTCTTTTTGTTTAATCTTTAGAGGGCCTGTCTTCCCGTGTGGTCATTAGGACTACTAGTGAGAAGAGAACGACCCAAGTGGTAGTGAGGAAAACCCACCTCATCCGAACCACTATAATCAAATGTATTCATGGTGAAAACTATGGATAACGTGTGCTGATTAGTTCATACCGACACTATGTCTCCCCATAAACCCGTTTGATCAAATTTATTTGATCATTTGTAGGACATAACCCCTACCGGCTGGGAGCCTTCTGTATTTACAGAGCTGAAAGTGCCGCATGTATGGCCACACGAGCGGATGCCCTTACTAGCACCTTTTTATTTTAGAAGCCCAAATCCTTCTAGTTGTTGAGGCAGGAGGTCGGACCTGTGGTAGCAGCCCACACACATACGATTCTTAGTAGAGATACAAAGTTCGCCATGGGGAGTTTTCATGGGGACTGATGCTTGGCTGACCCGAGAAGTGAGTGCCAAGGGTGGAGCTAGTGAGGTCAAGCATCTAAGTATCTGCTCTGAATAGCGTAGCCTCAGGGGTAAAACCCTATGTAGGATCAACAACTATTGTCTTGGCCAGCCATAAGAATTGTGCTTGTCTTATGTTAAACATTCAAAACATTCAAGACCAAACAACAAAACATTGTGTCTTTTGTGTCTTCAAGTGTATGCAAAACATTTTACATCAAACAACACACTTTTGGAGTCTAAACACTTGCAAACATTGAGTCCTCATTAACATTGTGTCCTCTTGTCACGAAAAACAGTCAAACAGTCGGATTTGGTCACAACAAAACAACCTCACAGATTGGAAAAATTGCACGAAGTTTACAGAAACGTGTCTGTGTCTGTTTTAACCGCGTCTGGGTCATCTAAGTGCATCTGTGAAGGGCATAATAGCATCTGTGTTTTTAGCAGCGTCTGTGTCGAACAGAGACACATCTGTGTCTAGGAATCGCGTCTGTGAAGTATACAGAAGCATCTGTGTCCAGAATTGAAAATTTTTATAGTCCAGCAAACAAAGGAAATCAGTTTCAGAATACTTGAGCTTCCTAGGTTGTTTCTTCAAGTTTCATCTAGCATTCAACCTATCCTTGGGTCTCATACAGTTCATCATTGCTTCACATCTCATTTTACATTCATACTTGTCTAAACTTGAGTCAAAAAGGTCACTTGCTTGTCCTCATCATACTTTGTCAACATACTACATACAACTACACTTTGCTAAGTGGTCCCTCATCAAGGTTTCTTACCTTTGGGTCTCATTTGGTCTTACTTAGAGTCAAGGTCAGCTTACCTCATCAAGAGAAACTATCATCTCTTTGGAAGTCACACCTACTCTACTACTTACATACTTGGTCTTACACTTTGGACATTGCAAGTACATCTCAAGATTCATTTACACTTCATACAACTCTTGGTCTTCCATACTCTTTCCATTTTTCATCTAGTCTCTCACATCTTGGTCAAACACCTAGTTCATGGTTGAAACCCGCCTTCAAAAATCTAGGAGACAAGCTAAAGAAGCTCAAGAGTCCGCAAACATGAGTTCTTATGAGTATGAAAATGATTTATTTTTCAATCCTGAGCACACTACATTGCCTGACATGGATGTTTATAGAAACAATCCCAATGTGGAAAACACAGACACTACAAAGAACAATGCTACACACAATGACAATGTGGACAACTTTTCAATACAATCAGCAGATGTAGAAGAATCCATTATGAATCCTCATTTCAATAGATTGGTTGAAGAGATAATGAGAAGGGATAGACAGTACTTCCTACACATGATGGCACAAAGTGGAGCTAAAATACCTCATGACTTTGACATGTCTCAACTTATGGAAAACCGACCCTTGCAACAAACTCACTCTAACATGGATCAAAGGAGACCCAATAGTGGAGGAAATAGAGGACCGCATATGGTACCTGAATCACCATCAGCTTTGCTTCAAAAACCAAAAATCTCACATACACAAGCTCAAACGTATGATACTTACCTTCGAAGACCATTATGGAAGCCTTATGCAGATAGATATGCTCAATCACATGCTCAAGCTATGGATCAATCAAAACAAGTGGATACTCAAAGGCATGCTCAAAATTTGGACATAAGGAAACCTCATGTCAAATTTGGGGGCAACACAATAGAAAATGAAATGCCTATAGAATATGGTATACATGCACAAAACAGATATGGGGTTCCTCAACATGAAGCTATACCAAGTGCTCCCTATATGCCGTATCAATATAGACCTCCTCCATATGAACATGTCTATGATCAGTATCATCCATACATGCAACAAGCTCCTCCTCAAATTGGTGCCTCAAAAATGGGATATGCTACAAGAAATCGATCTCCCCCCAAGAGAAATTTGAAGCAACAAATCAGAGATCTACAAAAGAAAATGGAGGACATGAGTACACCAAAACCAACATACACTATGAGAGACATATGTCCTTATCCATTTGATAAGAGCATCCCAATGCCTCCATTTCCTGCACACTTTGTGACACCAAAATTTGACAAGTATAGAGGAAAGGGAGACCCCAAGGCACACATACGACAATTTTTCACAGCTTGCATTGAGGTAGCGGCAGAAGAAACATATTTGATGAGGTTGTTCCCGCAAAGCTTAGGCAATCAAGCTATGGAATGGTTCTCTCAATTACCACCTGGTATTAAGTCATGGGGTGACTTAGTAGAGGCATTTATTCAGCATTTCTCCTACAATATAGAAACAGATATCTCAGTCACTACTCTATGCAATACTAAGCAAAAGGAGGGAGAATCTTTTGCGTCACTTTTACAAAGATGGAGAAATCTAGCTAGCAGATGCTCTTGCGAAATCCCATAGAAACAAATGGTAGAAATGTTCACTCAAAACGTTAACAAGGATATTGGCTATGATCTAAGGAAAGCTTGTTTGTCCACCTTCAAGGATGTTATTGAAAAGGGCTTAGCAACAGAAAAGGTCTTGATTGAGCAAGGAGTCATTAAGATATTCAAGGAAAACAAAGATGACTTTAAAGGAAAAGACAAGCCAAGATTTTGGAATAAGAACAAGAACACAGTCAATGATGGTGTTGTTGATGCCAATACAGTGAAACCCAAGTTCATCTTTTCGGGATCAAGTTCTACAAACAATCAAGTGAATACTCAAACAACTTCTAGACCACGAAGGAAGTACACCCCATTGGGAGAACCACTTGAATCAGTATTCAAAAAGCTTGTCGCAAGTAAAGTGATCACAGTTCTAGATTTTCCTCCATATGAACCAAAGGTCAAACCAAATTGGTGGAACGATGATGAGTATTGTGAATTTCATAAGAGCAAGGGTCACAAGACAGGTAATTGTCATCGACTGAAAAACATTGTGCAAGATCTCATTGATAGAGGTGACATTGAGATTGAGGGACACTCATCCAATCAAGAACATGAGATGTTTAAGGAACCATTCCCAAAGCATGACAAGGGAAAAGCTAAAGTCACAGATGATCACGCCAACTATACTAGAGCACCTTACAACTATGATTCAACTATCAACCATATCTCGATGGACAATCATATCTCTACTATTACCATCAAGAACAAAAACCTTGAGAATCCTCCTCAAAGACCCAAGATTGTTCTAAGAGGTGTTGGATCTTCTTCCGAATCTACCTCTGAATGTCATGTTACAACCCGTCGAGGTAAAATTACATTACCAGGTGCCTCCGCTAAAAATACTACTTCTTCATCAACCAAGCCTGAGTATGACCTTGTAGAACAGTTAGGGAAGACACCCGCGCTCATCTCCATACTTGAGCTCTTACGCATATCCCCCGCTCATAAAGCTATTCTTGACAAAATCTTGAGAGACACTGTCATTCCTACTGATCTGAACGTGGACCAGTTTCAAGCCATGGTGGGATACCTTTCCATTCCACACTCCCTCACATTCACAGAAGCCGATGACGCCTCCGTAAGTCAACCACATAATGCACCTTTACATGTTGAAGCCTTCATACACAAACATCGAATAAAGCGAGTCCTGATAGATGGAGGAGCAGGTCTAAACATTTGTACATTGAGCACTATTAAACAATTGGGATATTCTGATAAAGCTGTGAATTCTACAAATCAAATCACCATCAAGGCATATGATGATGAAGAGCGCTCATCCAAGGGCACGGTCACCTTACCTCTAAGAATTGGGCTAGTCACAAAGGATGTGGTTTGTCAGGTCCTAGATCTAGATCTAACATACAACATATTGCTAGGACGTCCTTGGATCCATGAAATGAGGGCAGTCCCATCGACATACCATCAATGCATTAAGTTTCCTCATAATGGAGTTGAGATAATAGTTAACGGTGATCCTAATCCGTTCATATATTGCAATAACGTGAGATCACATACTGAGACCATCATTCCCAATAATCGTGAAGTTGTTCCTTCTTTGGCATACATTGACCCTAAGTCACTAAAACCTTTGACATCAAAACAAGGTGAACTTAAAGGCAAATTTCAAGACAAAGGCATGGGAGAATACACTTTAAATCAGACCATGTATTTACGACAAGTCATGAGCTCTCCAAAAGAATATGGAAGGCCACATCCTAACAAGCAAATATCCATCATGATACTCAAATGGGATCCTACTACCTTTCAAAGATGGGGCGAACTAGAAGAAGAAGATTTATACAAAATGCTTTACAGAGACATTGAAGAGGACACACAAGATCAGATCAATATACCCTGTGAGAAATATGGCAAAGGCTTCAAGATTCTACAAAGATTTGGGTATGATGGAAAAATCCCTCTTGGATTACGCAAAGAAGGCATCATGGAGCCCTTACAACCTGAATTGACTATAAAAAGAGAACGATCAAAGGGACTTGGTTTTCTGACTTCCAAGATCCACACTAAAAGGACAGAAGGGGCATCACAACTCAAAGTTGCCAAAATTCAACAAGAGGATTACTATTCCACATATTCCAATGAATGGGAATGGGGTTCAGACAAATCCTCCAGTGACTATGAGCTCACCGAGACATTTAGAGAGCCAGATGAACCCACAGAAGAGGAGGAATTTTATAAAAAGTTCAGAGTTGGTCAAGAAACAACCCACAAGGATTCCGCACAGTCTTCGTCTCAAGGTTCTAGGTCAAAATCACATAGGATGAGGACACCTGTCCCGGAAGGCGCTACTAGTGATGACAATTTGGATTCGCTTGCAATCGAAACTGATGAGGAGAGTGCCATCGATGACCTCGATGATTGCCTCGATATACCCGAATATAATCACATCTTTACTCTTAGCCCTGCAAACTCCGAAAACATTAAAGGCCTTCCCCTTGTTCACCACCAACTCATTGACTGGGATTATGAAGGACCAGCACAATTTGACACATTTCAAAATGACGAAGCTATTATTGACTATCTTGGCATACGAGATGATCTTCCCCCTAGGGACCACAAAGCAGGATATACTATAGAACTCAACAACATAGCATATTTCGGTGAGGGTGTCGGACCTTCCAGTCGTAAAAATGTTAAAATAAGAACAAATCAAGGGTCTTATGGCGAAAACCACACTGTGGCGCTATCTGATCCCAAAAAAGTAAAAAGAAAGGACATATCTGAGGGCAAAAACCTCTCTGAGGCACCCGAAGATGGAAGGCTCGACATTCTCCCAGCATCATATGAGGAAAAATCATCCATGTTGGTAGAGGAGACTATCAAAATGAACATTGGTACAGAGAAGGTTCCACACAACATATTCCTGGCTCAATCATTAACAGAGTCCGAAAGATCAAAATTCATAAGCTTCTTCAAAGAAAGACAAATCAACTTTGCATGGTCATACGCTGATATGCCTGGACTAGATCCGGATTTGGTAATGCATCATTTGACAGTCAAACCGGGGGCAAAGCCAGTGAAACAAAAATTAAGGAAAATGCATCCACAAGTGGCATTACTAGTCAAAGCAGAGCTGGAGAAATTATTGGATGTCAGATTCATATGCCCAATTGATTATCCCGAATGGATATCCAATTTAGTACCTGTCAGTAAACCAGATCGTAGCATCAGAATATGTATAGATTTCAGAGACATCAACAAAGCTTGTCCAAAAGATGACTTCCCATTACCAAATATCGACTTAATTGTTGATCTCACAGCAGGTCACGAAATGTTATCTTTAATGGATGGATTTTCTGGTTATAATCAAATCAGGATTGCACCCGAGGATCAACACAAAACATCATTCACTTATCCGTGGGGAACTTTCTGTTGGAATGTCATGCCCTTTGGGCTGAAAAATGCAGGTGCTACATATCAAAGAGCAATGACCACTATCTTTCATGATCTCATGCACATAAACGTGGAAGATTATGTTGACGATCTCTTGGGTAAATCAATAGACAGAGATACACATTTGGACATACTTTCAGTCGTCTTTGATCGGTTGGAAAAATACAAAGTAAGGTTAAATCCCAAGAAATGTGTCTTTGGAGTAACCTCCGGGAAGCTCCTAGGATTCATTGTGTCCAAAAGAGGAATCGAAGCCGATCCAGCAAAAGTCAAGGCTATCTTGGACATGCCACCGCCCAGAAATATCAGTCAACTTCGATCCTTACAAGGGAGACTCCAGTCTATATGAAGATTCATAGCACAACTTGCAGATAAGTGTAATCCTTTTCAGTACCTGCTACATAAAAATATCAAGTTCAAATGGGATGATAACTGTCAACAAGCTTTTCAGACACTCAAAGATTATCTTTTGAATCCGCCAGTTCTGATGCCACCAATTCCAGATCAGCCTTTGTTACTATACATATCGACTACTCCAACAGCACTGGGGGAACTCCTAGCACAACAAATAGCTGACGGCAAGGAAAAAGTAGTATATTATATCAGTCGCACATTGGTGGGATATGAGCTAAACCACACACCAATTGAGTGTGCATGTCTGGCTGTGGTTTTTGCTTCACAAAAATTACGACATTATATGCTCACTCATAAGACTAAGTTGATTGCAAGAATTGATCCATTAAAATATCTTCTCAACAAAGCTACACTTACTGAGCGACTGGCCAAATGGGTAATGATCCTGAGTGAATTCGACATCGAGTATGTAGATAGAAAAGCAATAAAAGGACAAGCAATCGCGGATCAATTAGCGGACGCTCCCATGATAGATGATGTTCCTCTAAATTCAGAATTTCCAGATGAATCCATTTTAACAATATCACAGGCAAAACCATGGCAACTGTACTTTGACGGCTCATACACACAGCATGGAGCAGGAGCTGGTATTCTCTTTATAACTCCTTAAGGTGATTCTATACCAAAATCATGCCGCTTATCATTTCCTTGCACCAACAATATAGCGGAATATGAGGCATTAACAACTGGATTACGAATTGCAGTTCAGTGGAAGATCCAGGAACTTCGTGTTTTTGGGGATTCTCAACTTGTCATCCGTCAAGAAACTGATGATTACCAAACAAAAGATGAAAAATTAATGCCTTACAAGCAACTGGTAGACGATTTGAAACAACACTTCACAAAGATAGATTTTGAGCAGATACCAAGAGAACAGAATCGTGCTGCAGATGCCATGGCTACAATTGCTTCACTAATTGATCTACCTCAAAATGAAACCTGCTATGAGTTCCTGGTAGACAACCTGTTGGTTCCTTCATATGAGATCACTCCTACTGAAATGATATGCGTTGTTGGTCCCGAATCCCAGTTATATGGTTCCATATTCACATATCTTCGTGACAATATCTTACCTCCTGATCTATCAAACAACCAACGCCGCACTTTCATTCGCCAATCCTCTTGATATGTCATTCTAGCTAATATCCTATACCGACGAGGTCTAGATGGCACTCTTCTTAGATGTTTAGAAAGCGACGAAGCTCAGATTGCGTTACGTGAAGTGCATGAAGGGATATGTGGTCCGCATGCTAGTGGTCCTACCTTGGCCAAGAAACTCATCAGGACTGGATATTACTGGCCCAATATGGAAAAAAACTCATATCAGTTTGTCAAGAAATGTAAGCAATGTCAAATTCATGGAGACCTCATACATGCACCAGCACAAGAACTACAACCACTCGCGTCTCCTTGGCCCTTTTGTCAGTGGGGACTCGATCTCATAGGCAAGATTCACCCTCCTTCTTCCAATGGTCATAAATTCATTATCACAGCCACAGAGTATTTCACAAAGTGGATTGAAGCCGTGTCTCTCACACAAGTCACTAGGAAACAAATTGCTACTTTCATCCTTAACTATATCATTTGCCGATATGGTATTCCTAAGTCCATTATTACTGATAACGGGCGTCCCTTCAAAAATCAGGATGTTCATGAACTCTATGACCGCTTCCATATTTCCCATCATTTCTCCACACCATATTACCCCCAAGGTAAGGGCCAAGCTGAGGCGTCTAATAAAACAATTCTTAAAATCCTCAAAAAGACAGTCGATGACGCTGGCCGTAACTGGCATATCCAACTCAATCCTGCACTTTGGGCCTACCGCACAAGTGTCCGCACACCTACAAGAGCTACACCCTACTCACTTGTCTACGACGCTAAAGCCATCTTGCCTATTGAGGTCGAGTTACCTTCTTTACGGGTCTCTTTGCAAAACATCATCAACGATGAAGATTACAGGGTCTCTCGCTTACAAGAACTAGAACTGTTGGATGAACGGAGACAAATTGCTTTTAATCATCTCAAGGCTTACCAACAATGAATGAGTCGCAGCTATAATCACAAAGTTAAGCCTCGCACATTTGAAGTAGGTGACTTGGTTCTCAGAGAAAATCCCAAGAATCAACAAGATAGAGAGAAGAAGGGCAAGTTCGAACCAAACTGGCTTGGTCCTTACATCATCACAACAGCCTATGGATCTGGGGCATATCAGCTCTCAACTACAGAAGGTGAACCTTTGGAGGATCCTATCAACAGCATGCACCTTCGCAGGTTCTACACATAGCTCTTCGGAATATCCTAATTCGGAAAATACAAAAAAATCAAAAAAAATTCAAAAATACAAAAAAATTGTTACTTGGTGAAAACCTGGCAAACAGGCGCCTTGTGACACAAAAAAAATTAAAAATCCAAAAAAGTAAAGAGAAATAATTTCATCCAACGGTGAAAACCACTTCAGTGGCTCCTTGGGCAAGTAGCATGGTGAAAACTGGGTCACCAGCGCCATGCGTAGAGACATTGCTCCTCCCTCCTTTAGGATTCACTTTCATCACTTCACATTGCACACACTCACAACCTATTCATTCACAATAAACTTACCCATCCCCATCATGGCTTGTTATTGATCTACCTAAGATTGGTTAGCCATTCATAATAAACCTCCCTTTCCATCCATAATAAGTCAGATCTTATCTGTGGCTAAGGCAATTCCTACGTCTAGTGATGGGTGTGGAACTGAGAACATCACATGTTTCGAGGAGTACAGTTTCTTCTAGCTTTCTTCAGTCTATTCGCGCACAATCCGCAATAAAGCAACATTTGCATCGCAGATCCGCAATAAAGTTTCGTCTTCTCCGTAATAAAGTATCAGCTTCATGGATACAGTCAGTTTCAGATGAGACAACAACAACAATGGGCTTCAACAAAATCAAATCTTTCAACAAACTCAGACAACATATGGTTCGGTGCTATCTATCCTTTTTGTGAAAGTGAACATTGTGACCACAATCAAATAAGACTTATACAAGTGACAAGAGACACTAAACTTGAGGACTACAGTGGATGTTGGTGTCGAGTCTTGGTTTTCTTTTGATTTTATCTTTTGGTGACATGTCTTTTAGCTTTTCCAGGATGTCTTTGACTAGAGATTCTATCTCCAGGATGTCTTTGACTAGAAAGGCGAGGATGGGGTATCGTCACCTCTTTTCATTTAGCCTTTCAATATTGTTATTATTGTTGTCCATTTTCACCATATACAGTAAATATCACAGTCAATGTGATGGTCCCACGTGGGTAGTCATTAAGACACTAGCTTTTTGGGTAGAGTGGTGATAAGTTATCACATGAGAGTAAAGATTAGTATAGGTGGATTTTTAAAGACTTAATGAGAAAGGAAATTGTTTGCTTGTCTAATGAGAATGATATCCAAGAGGGAAGTTGGTGGTTGGTTTCTAGTTCTTTGGTAAAATTGATGCACTTAGAAATGTTGATAAGGTGAGAGTGGAAATCTTTTAATTTTTCAAGGCCATTAGACTATTATATGTTGGTATCGTGAACATAACATTTCCATCATCTTTGTTTGAGGGGGAAGGAATTAGTAGATGAATTTAGAAATGTTTCATGTATTAAAGGTTAGTCACAATAGGAGATAGCATGTATCGACTTGCTCATAAACTACTCCTTTAAAGGTGAAAAATATGGATTTAAGATAGAACACAATAGGAAAACCATCTCACCTTGTTCTTGTGCCTTTAATTTTAATGGAATCATTAATAGGGACTTCAGTAAATAGGGTCATAACATTGAAGTTGACCAAGATGTTTCATCTACCTTTTATGCTTAATGAACTCCACAAAGTGGATTGGATCCTTAGTAAAGGAGTTATTTATCATGTAGAGAGGAAATCAAATTAGCAAGGTGTTAGCACCTCAAAATTCTGGCAACATTTTGAGTGCCTACATTGGAAAAATCTATCACATATTTTAGAAACACATTTGGGAGATATGCCCTTGAAGCCTACTTTGGAGGTGCATAACATGAAATCCTATTATTTTTATGTCAAGCCACTTGGTGAGCATGTTCATCTACTATTAGTGATTCTCTTAATCTATGTGTAGCTCCCCATAGTTAGATTTGATATTTTTTTGAAGTAACAATTTTTTAGGGTTTCAAAACTGTTTTACAATTTGCATATCAAAAGCCTTTCAAATAACAATGTCTAAGAAGTCAATATTTCACTACCTGATGTGTTTCCTATCAAAACAACTATTCTCCACAATTGTCCCTATAACAGTGAAACCATGTGCCCATTCTCAGCGCCTCATGTTCACATTTGATATTTTTCCGAAGACCAAAGCAAATACAATTTTTTAGGTTTTGTTATTGTTGTGTGTCAAACTGTCAAAGTAGTATCCTATGGGAATTTATATTTCACTACCAGATAATCTTCATGTTGAACTGATTTGTGTTTGCTATTTTCCATATCATACTGAATACCTTTGAAAAATCTGAGGCCCCAACACACCATTTGAATTTTTTCCATAATCAAAACCTTATGCAATTTATTTAGTTTTGCAAGATGCAGTATGTCTGAATTTTCAGAAGGCCAACTTTGACAATTAATATTTTAACACTTGATGACTCTAATGAGAAACCATTTTGCAAGCAGACTCATGCCACCTTCACGTGCATGCTTGTCAGTTTTCTTGGTCATTGGACATCATTTGATATTTTTTCAAGCCTCAAACTTTTCATGTTTTAAGTTGTTTGCAAAACAGTGCTTGTTCAGAATAGATTTGAAGGCTATCTTTGACAACAAATATCTAGTACATCGAATTGGTTTGTTGTTGTACATTCTTTGGTCAAATTTCTACATGTTGGTCCAAGTTGCAAGGTTTCATAAGGAGATTTGATCAGTTTTCAAGGGTAGTTTTGGACGCTACACAACTTGTTTTGGTCAGAGTGCAAAAATGGCAGAAAGCAAGTTTTAGTGGTGACTGGCCTAATCTTTTTCACCCAGAAGCATACAGATTTTTCTCAGAGTGGATTGAAGATGAAAGTTGCTTCAGAATGAAAATTTTTCCTAGGTGAACCCACAAGGGAACCCGACATTCATCATCAAACCACATGGCTACATGGTTGAATAATTGTTGGCTTGATGATGATTGTAATGTATTCATCACTTGTTGTCATTGATGAAACACTCTCACACACACATGTGATTACATTGACTACCGGTGTAACTTCAATTGGTTTACACTGTCAACCAGTATGTTTAAGGTTCATCTCTAACTGGTACTTTGTGTCAACTGATATGTGCATAAGAGACAACTTGTGGCTACACTAAGCCGACATTAAAATGAAGATGAAGATGAAAATGGAGATCAAGCGGAAGATTCTAGGACAATGGATCAAATGTTTTTTTCCAACTGGTATTGACTGTTCTAATCGGTATCTAATTTTGTGATGAGTTACCAGCACTGACTTCTTGGCAGTGATTTTTGTGATGCGTTTTGAGTACTTGTCTAGATACACTGCACCTAGGAAATTGTGTTTTGATTTCCTTAGGCCGACATAAGATTTGAATGTCTATATTAAGACATCTTAGTGAATCATTTAAAAGTGAGAGAATGATGTTATGTGAATATTGATATGCATAAAGAGTGAAAGCTTTTGTTGAAGAGCGATAAGTGTTAAGATGAAGAGCAGTGTTGAATGTACTTAGAAGAATCTGATCAAAAAAGTATTGTGCTACTCAGAACATATAAAACCATTCTTGTTGTTTTCTAATCGTTACAACAGAATCAAATCCCCTAACTGGGTAAGCTCTAGCAAGATTCATTGTACAAATCCTCTAACAAGGTGATCCATTAGTTTTGATTCTCAAATCCTCCAGCAAGGTTACTCCTAACAAGGTAGTACTCTTAACAGGGTATAAGCTTCTAATCAAGCTTTGGGATTCTAACAAGATTCACTCCTAGAAGAGCACTTTGTAAGACCTTAACCAGTTAGTTATCTATTACTGTAGATAGTTAACTTGTGAGTTCCATCTCACTATGGTTTTTACCTATTTGGCTTTTCCACGTATAAACACTTGTGTTATGGTGGATGCTTTATTTTTTGTGGATGTTGTTATATCATTTTGGATAGCATGTATTTTGTTTAAATGCTTAGTTAAGTTCATATACCTATTAGTGTTTGAAGTAGTGTTTTATTTGGTGTCACTGATTCACCCCCCCCCCCTATCAGTGCTTTTCAAGTCTATCAATTGGTATTAGAGTCTAACTTCCTTGAATCCTAACCGCTTAGAAGGGAGTCTTGAAACTACCATGGGGGACAGGAGCTACTTCGAGATGGCTAGAGAGCTAGAAGCTAGCAGAAATGAAGTTGAATCCCTTAGGGGCAAACTGAAATCTTCTCAAGTCAAAAGGAGAGAGCTATCTGAAAAACTGTTAGAAATATCTGATAATAGTTCTTCAGATGAAGCCAATATTGATGCTTTAGCAGAAGAAGTTGAAAAGTCGACCGGTGAAAAACTAAATCTAAGGAGAGAACTAGAAGGTCTCACTATCCACATGAGTCAGGAACTGGAAGTCAGAAGAGCTGCTGAAGATCTTATCAAGGAAAGAGATCAAGAGATTATAAAGATTAAACAGGAAAAAGACACTATACATGAGAACTTGATTGCTGAAACAGAAGAAAAGGAGAACCTAAATCTAGATCTTGAGCTGGCATCGTATCTGAAAGAGAACCTATCTAAGCATAATGAAGATCTTGTCAAAAAGCTTACTGAAGCCAATGAGAAATTGGAGAATTTCATCAAAAGCTCTACCATGTTGGAAGAAAAAATTTAATCACAAAGAATGAAGGGTGATAGCTCTGGACTTGGTTTTCATACAACTAAAAAAGGTGAATCCTCTGGTACAAAGAGCAACTATCCAAAGAACAAAACTACTCCTAGAGTCAATAAGACTACTGGTAAGAAGGTTTTTAAACTTGTCTGCTTTGTTTGCCATAAGCCTGGTCATAGTGCAAATGTCTGTAGAGATAAACCTAATAGGAATACAAATTACAATACTAATGTTAGGTATGTGTCATGAAAGTTTGAAGGTCATTGCTTCACATGTGGAATGTATGGACATAGACATGTTGAGTGCAAATATGGAGAAAACAATCCTATACCACACATGCATCCAAGACCAAATGGTGACCGGATAAGGAACTTTGATAACTGAGTAAACCTGAACTAGAAAAGATACTACGGCAACCAGTTTAGTCCATTCGAGATGGAAAAGGTATCAAATGTTATTTGCACCTTTTGTAATAACTTTGGTCATGTGGCTATGAACTGCAAAAGAAGAACAGGAAGAGGAAATGCAAGACCTTGGAGATCATCTAGTATGGTCTGTTACCACTGCAACAAACCAAGGCACTTAGCAAAATTTTGTAGATCAGGAAATAACAAACTAGTCAACTCTTTCAAGGATCAAAAAGGAAAGCAGAAAGTTGATGTTGAGGAAACCGGAGAGGATATAAATCAGATTTGGAAGAAGAAAGGTGATGACTCGCCTGGAGAAGAAACTGTTCCTTCACCTAGTGAAGAGAACCCAACACTGGTGACTTAAGCCTATTTTAACATGCCTAAGGGGAGCTTAATGGTAAAACATCTCTGGGCCCCTTGTAAAATGAGCAGGAAAGAATTTTTTGAATTATGAATTTTGGTGACTTTTTATTGACGTGTTATTAACCGGTTTTTCACTTGAGCGGTGAAAATAGGGTTTGCAACCTAAAATGTGAGCATTTATAGTTGGTAAAAAGGATAAAAACAAGTTTTACAATGTCATTTTTACCCTAACTGTTTCGAGAAAGAAATTTGAAGCGATTGCAGAACCGAATAAGATTGTCTTGTTGTCAATTGGCGAATTGTTTCATGTTTGGAGAAATCAAGTTGAATCGAAAGTTGCAGAGAGGCGAACGGGTGTGCATTTGGGCATTTCAACTGGGAAACGGAGCAATGTGCAAGAAACAAGATATTTATTTGAGTCTACCACTTTGAAACTTGCTTATCTAGAATGACATCTACTTCTAAGTCTATAGAGAGGTTGATGATCACTACTGAGCCTGAGGAAGCTCTAAAGGCAGATCAAATTATGTCTTATAATGCATTTTCGCAAGTCCCAAGTGGTGTTGTGGTCAAGGGTGACTTGCCCAGTTATATAGATTGCAAGATAGAAGATTTAGGAACTCTACATATTTATACACAGTTAAAATCACTCTGTGATAAGAACAGAAAGATTCAAACAAAATATGCTAGGGTTTTTGAAAAAGGGTTTCATAATGCCACCTACTTTATTGAATATTTTGAGTAAGAACACATCAGAATCATTTTGAGTTGAGTTCACAAAGAGAACATGTATTTAGAAAGGACTCACACAATAACCAAAGAAGCTATTCAGGCTATAATTGGTTATTTCTCAACCGGTGAAATTCCTGTGCTAAGATGAATCTCAAAGGATACTGTCTTCAAATTGACTGGTTCTACATCTGATAGGCATGCTTTCTCTATCAACAATATTAGAGACCCTACAGTGAAACTAGCAGCAATGGTGATAGGCTACTGGGTATTTTACTCCAGTAGACTTAATAGTGTTCTATTTGCAGCAATTCATACAACACATAGAATGATTGTTGATAATGCAAGTTATGATCTTTGTGAAGCCATCAGAGGGCAATTATTTCAAAGTTTGCAATCTATTAAGAAGGACAACACTCAAAAGTCCAAATATGGTCAGCTATTAGCTGGGTTATTTTTCTATTTTTAGAACTTCCTACTTGGAATTGGAGACATTGAATGGTCAAAAGACATATTGATCAATGCACAGATCAAGAACAACATTAAGGTTGTGAAGAATATTTTTTCAACTGCCTTGAATAATTATTTTAATGAATTTTAGAAAAAGATGAACATGAGAATGAAATTACCTGAAGATGTGGTAAAACATGTTGTAAAAGACATAGTCTTCACTGTTACCACAAACTTTTGCTTGATGCAAGCAATTGAGCCTAGAGAGGAAGAGATGGAAGATATGAGCTATGAGGTTAATCATGATTTACTGGTTGGCTATGCTAATACCTTGTTAGCATCGCCTAAAGATAAACAGCAGACAAAATTGGACATTGTGGCAGTCCAAGTTGTACCAACAGAAACTGGTACTATACCTGTAGCTAATGTGAAAGGAAAGAAAAAGAAGTCTGATGAAACGTCTCCTGTGAAAAAGACCACAAGGGTGACTTGTAGTGTCCTGACCAAAAAGGAACCAGAACCTAAAGTATATGCAAAGAAGGAGAGTGCACCAAAGAAGAGAAATCAAAAATTGATTTTGCAACCAGAGTCTGAGGGAATAGATTCTGAAGGAGAACCAAAGAAGGAAAAAGCAACTGGCAGAACACCCAAGAAGGTAAAGGTAGTGCCAAAGGCAACTACGCCTATTGATATAGCTACCTACAAACCTGACACATTTTTTTAGAGAACAATGAAGACACTAGGAAGAAATAGGTTTGACAATGTCAAAGAATATTTTGATTCTTTCATTGAAGATGAGCAGAAGCAAGTCATTCAACAGGTAATAACTTATTTGGTTCATTACAATAGATTTCCACATGACTTGGAAAAGGATATTTCAATCTCTTTGTATAATACTCTTTTAGATAAATGGGAGGAAGCTCTTCAATTGGAAAAGAAAATTATTAATGAAATATTTGTACAATATTTTCCCAATTTATATTCGGATGGAATTAGTGCTTTAGTTGAGCAATACAAAGTACATTTTGATTTCAAAATGAGAAGATTGAAACTTCTTAATGCAAATAGGGCAGTTATTGAGTCTGAGACATCAGATAGCCTGTGTAATCAAACAGAGGGAAGAACTCATTCACTCTAGAGATAAGGATAATACTAAAGATGATGTTCCTCGACTAGAAATGGACAAAGAGGAGATTGTTCAAACTGACATAGTCTATCCAATCAAGACGAAGGATGATTCCATTATTCTTGTTGATGAAGATGTTTAGAACATAGTGGACCTATATGGAGACAACACTGCACTAGATATGGAGTCTCCTACAATTACTGAAGTACATGTTACATTAGCTGGTCAACCGGCTATTCAACTAAAAGTGGACAATGAACTGGCAACAGAACAACTAGAGAAACCCCACTCTTCACCGGTCATTGAAAATACTCAAAATGAGTCTACTAAGAAAGCTGTCACTCAGTTACCTAAAGAAACAATAGAGCAGAACACAGAGAGAGCTATCATTAAAAGTGTACCTCCTGAACCGGCGAAGCAAAAACTACTTGAAGATGATGATGATGATGATGATTCTTTAAGTATTTCAAGACCCATTTATATGAACACTTTGAGCGCGTCATAAATGTTGAAGATTGCTAATGTTATGCAATCTCAAGCGCATAAGAAGAGACTAAAAGAGAAAAGGATTGAAGCAGAGACAATCCCGAATGCAGTAGAAATTTTGTCTGGTTTACTACCGGAAACAGTTGTTGCACATCTTCCTACACCCATTAGCAAAATTGGTCAGTTAGTTGCAGATGCATCTGATCAAATCAAGTCACTTGAAGATGGTGCTCAAATGTCTGTTGAGAAGAGCCACAAGAAGAAATATGGAGATAAACTGGCAAAGAAAATTGAAAGTGGCAAAATGGCTCTATCTCATAATGGAAGTCTATTGAAGAAAGCTATTGAATCTGGAGGAAAGTATCTTGCCTCTACCTCCAATGTTTCTTTCTTTTATTCTAACATTTCTAAGAGTCAAGTTGAAACCGAGCAAGAAATGGAAAGGATATGCAAGGCATATGTCCCACTCCAGGACTCCATTCATGCCTTTAACCGGTTTGTAGATGATTTGCATGACATATTGGTCAGGAATGATAATGAGAAGGCTAAGAGACTCTGATCTCTAAAAGAGCTCAAGTGTCTACTCACATTACAAGTCAACATTATTCAAAGAGCCTAATCCAATGCAAAAGCTATTCTTGCTACTCTTGAAACCTGCACACTAGACTCAATGGAAGAATTTCATTCCCAACTGATGTCTACATTTGAATATACTGCTAACATACTGTAATCATGGAAAAATGCTTTATCATAGATGAAGCATAACTTCAACGATATTTTATGAGATTAGCCAATGCATGAACTTTTTTTAAAAGTTGTTAATATATTCTAAACACTTTGATACAAATTTTCTATATATATGTATATATTTTACTTTTTCATTTTGGCATTGTTGTCAAAGGGGGAGTAGAAATATATATGTGTGTTTTTGAAAATTTTGTATTTATGCATGCATTAAGGGGGAGTATAAGTATATGTGTAAATTTGTTGTGTATGCACACTTAGCGGTATTGTATTACTCTAAAATTTTCTAAGTGTTGTCATCAATGCCAAAGGGGGAGATTGTTGGCTTGATGATGATTGTAATGTATTCATCACTTGTTGTCATTGATGAAACACTCTCACACACACACATGATTACATTGACTACCGGTGTAACTTAAATTGGTTTACACTATCAACCGGTATGTTTAAGGTTTATCTCTAACGGGTACTTTATGTCAACCGGTATGTGCATAAGAGACAACCTGTGGCTACACTAAGTCGCCATCAAAATGAAGATGAAGATGAAAATGGAAATCAAGCGGAAGATTCCAGGACAACGAATCACATGTTTTGTTCCAACCGGTATTGACTGTTCTAACCGGTATCTGATTTTGTGATGAGTTACCAGCACCGACTTCTTGGCAGTAATTTTTGTGATGAGTTTTGAGTACTTGTCTAGATACACTGCACCTAGGAAATTGTGTTTTGATTTCCTTAGGCTGACATAAGATTTGAATGTCTATATTAAGACATCTTAGTGAATCATTTAAAAGTGATAGAGAATGATGTTATACGAATATTGATATGCATAAAGAGTGAAAGCTTTTGTTGTAGAGCGATAAGTGTTAAGATGAAGAACAGTGTTGAATGTACTTAGAAGAATCTGATCAAGCAAGTATTGTGCTACTCAGAATAGATCAAACCATTCTTGTTGTTTTTTAATCATTACAACATAATCAAATCCCCTAACTGGGTAAGCTCTAGCAAGCTTCATTGTACAAATCCTCTAACAAGGTGATCCATTAGTTTGGATTCTCAAATCCTCCAGCGAGGTTACTCCTAATAGGGTAGTACTCTTAACAAGGTATAAGCTTCTAATCAAGCTTTTGGGATCTCTAACAATATTCACTCCTAGCAGAGCACTTCGTAAGACCTTAACCGAGCAGTTATCTATTACTGCATATAGTTAACTTATGAGTTCCATCTCACCGTGGTTTTTACCTATTTGGGTTTTCCACGTATAAACACTTGTGTTATGGTGGATGTTTTACTTTTTGTGGATGTTGTTATATCATTTTGGATAGCATGTATTTTATTTAAATGTTTGGTTAAGTTCATCTACCAGTTAGTGTTTGAAGTGGTGTTTTATTTGGTGTCACTAATTCACCCCACCCGCACCCCCCCCCTCCCCCTCTCAGTTCTTTTCAAGTCCATCATAATTTTGATATTTTGTATTAGTTAAATCATTTTGATGATTTAAATGGTAATGGGTCATAGCCAGAATAATATGGGAAACTAATAATATTAAGTCAAAGGAATTTATATCATTGTTATTAAATTTTTTAAATATTTCTAAGGTGGCAATGAATTTAAAATATTGTAAAGGATAAAAGAATTTTTGAAGTAAGGTGGGTCTCGTGATCTGTTTTGAACTTTATTAATCAAAGATGATTTGCAAGTTAATTTGTCCCGCCATCCCTCACCATACGAAAAGAATGCAAAACCTAGATTACAAAATGTGCACAACATGGAATTCGCAAGGAGATTCTCAAAACCTTAGAATCAATGAAGCACTCTAGAAAGCTTTAGGATGTTTGTCATACCTAGTATGGAAGTGTTCTGTTGGTGCCTGTAGACCATATCTGATCTCTAACAGTTAGAGTAAAAGGTATTATTTTACTTAATTAATTAAATCATATTGATTTAATAATTAAGTCACCTTTTCTCTATTTCACTTAAGCTAAATTTTAGGAAGCTAAACTTAGGAATATTAATAATTAATTCATTATTAATTATTAATTGCTTTTTAGGGTTTATGTTTTTTTAGGTTTTGACCTCCTTTTATAAGGATTGATCCCTTTGTAATCCTTACAATCTGATTATCATTATTGCATATTCTTTCTCTGGTTTTTCAAAGCAATCTTTGTGTTATGTGTGAATCTTACATTGTTGTGACAGGTTATTTGCATGCAGGTGTTCACTGGGTTCTGTGAGATTTTATTTCACAACTTTAACATGGTATCAGAGCTTCAGACCTGAGGCTTTACTGTTCTTCAGATTGGGAGATTCTACCTTTAGTAGGTCTTTTGTGCAATTTGGGTTGGTTTGGACATCACCATTGAATCCGACACATGTCAAATAGTTAAGATTGACCTTTTGTTTGTCAATTTTTTATTCACAAGGCTACATCTGTGAGGGTTTGAAAATTCAACTTTTTTGTGATCCAGGGGGCACCTGGTTTTGGAGCAATTTAGGCCCAAAAGGACCCCACGATTGCCTTCAGGAGGCTGATTCCACAAATTTTGATATATAATTCAAATGCTTTGGGCATCATTGACCTCTGAGGCATATATATATATATATATATATATATATATATATATATATATATATATATATATATATATATATATATATATATATATATATATATATATATATGTATGTACGGTCGTACCGCCTATGCATGCACTTCGAGAAAAAATCTAGGTATTATGCTTTTTTGGTTATTCTTTTCCAGAAAAACAATTTTTAAATTTTTTTTTTTGCTTTTAAACATGTCAAAAGTTTTTTAACAAAAAAACAAAAGAAGAGGGGCAAATTTTTGGGGCCCGCACAAGGCTGATAGTCCCTACACGTGTCTATCAGTACCCTGCGTAGGCCATCAAGTATTGTGGGGGGTACTATTGGCGGACCCACCCCTGACAGTCCCCACCTATAGCTGCCTCCACTCCTTCGATTGACGTTTTTTTGCCTACCCTGATGACCCTTTACTGGCCCCCACCCGCCGTCCTTACTTGGCTCCCAGCGGTCCCTTTACTGGTCGCCTTCCACAAAATTTTGGCCCTTTGGCTCCACCAAATAGCTGCCACTGCACATCGTTGCCTCCCTTCCAGCAGTCACTTTTTTCGGCAGCTGCCCACCAGTTTCCGATGACCGTCGTTTTTTGCCGACGAAGATTTTTTTATCTAGGTAGGGATTTTTTTTGGTGGAAGGGGAATATTTTTGGAATATTCTATTGACGTTAGCATGATGTCATGCTGACATCAACAGTACGGACAGCTTGCATGGCCCCCTATGACCCTCTTTGTGCCCTAAAAGAGGGTTTTTTTTTTCTTTTTGCCATAACTTGGGCTTACGATATCGTTGGAAAGATGGTTTTGTCTACTTTCCAAATATGTGGGTTTCATCACTTTTTTTTTTATGCTGGTACATTCTACATCTATTTGAAGTCAAAGGTATTTTTTTCAATCCCGAGCTCGTAACTTTTTGCCAGTTTCTCCATTTTTCACGATTCCAACGGCATTGGGACGGTGTTTCAGAGCTCTTCACAACCATCCATGCACATTTTCCAGATTTTACTCCAGGTACATTTTATTCATTTTTTTGTGTTTTCACACTCTAGTGAATTACTCGAACATATGAGCTTGTGGAAACTTCTCGTTTGGGTAGGATGACTTGTTTTTGGTTGTTCTTCATGTATTTCTAGTCTTGTGTCTTTTTTCACATTCTGAGCTTTCATTTTAAGCACTAATGATTTTGTAATCGCATTGAGATAAAGTGCCTTTGTATTGAACATGTATTATGGGACCTTGCAAATCAATTTTGTGCCTTATTGTACTTACAGTGTGATATAAAGTGTCATGGGAGTTTGATGTTTGCCTTTGTTTTCCTTCATACCTTTCTCATGTGTGTGTGTCTTGGTTTGCACACCCTTTGTATTTGCTTGTACTTTCATGTCTCCATGGTCAAATGTTATTGGTTCTTCTTCATGCACTATATTATGGCTTTCAGATTCGGTGTACCTGTCATACCTCTCCCTTGTCAGTATTATGGGGGGGGGGGGGGGGTTCTACTATTGGTGCTAACGCTTCCTTGGTTTCACGTTGGAGTGAGCTATGTATTCGGTATTTGTTCCTATGTACTAGGTGGATACAGCAGCTAGTTACCCATGCATTTCAGTGAGATGGAATACTTACCATATGGACACTCTTGCATTCCTATTTTTGGAGGCGACCTTTCATTTTTCATTTGATCGATTTTTCAAACTATTCGTACTTGTGCCATTTGTATCTTCGGGTTCTAGATGTTTTTCCTGTGTTTGCCATTTGATTCAGATTCGAGTAGTGTCATTGAGGGCACTCATGCAAGTTCATGTCTTATTGATCATGATCATCTTTTGTTTCAGAGGAGGTTCTTATTTCAACATCATAACAGTCATACTACGACAGTGTTTGCATCTTTTTCATGCTCATCTTTTGTTCCTATCTTTTGGAACATTCTTGTTTGGAGGCTTCTTCGTCCTTCAAAGGAGGTTTGTTCCCATAGGGTTTTCTCCTTTTTCTCCACTTTACAGAGATTTCATTGTACTTAGGTACCTCATCAGGCCTTGTTGTTGTTACCCATTTTAGCTTTCTAGCATCTAGTCCTTAGTTTTTTAAGCTTCTCCCTAACTTCATCTTAAGGGGGGGTGTTAGAGTAAAAGGTATTAGTTTACTTAATTAATTAAATCATATTGATTTAATAATTAAGTCACCTTTTCTCTATTTCACTTAAGCTAAATTTAGGAAGCTAAACTTAGGAATATTAATATTTAATTCATTATTAATTATTAATTGCTTTTTAGGGTTTATGTTTTTTAGGTTTTTATCTCCTTTTATAAGGACTGATCCCTTTGTAATCCTTACAATCGGATTATTATTCTTGCTCTGGTTTTTCAAAGCAATCTTTGTGTTTTGTGTGAATCTTCCATTGTTGTGACGAGTTATTTGCATATAGGTTCTCACTGGGTTCTATGAGGTTGTATTTCACAACTTTAACATTAACATGCTACAATTTATGTGTGAAAGTGGGCAGATGTAAAGTTCATAAAATAGGAAGAGTGATGAAGGAATTAAACTGCAAAGACACTTGGGTGTAATCGATTTAAAAGGCATAAAATGTGGTAGTACAAACATTGCATCACTAGACTTAATGAATATTTTGTTCAGATCTCTAAGAAATACATAAAATCCTAGTGTCGGCATTGGCAGAGTTTATTAATTACACTAAGCTGAAATAATATCCAAAGCCAAGTATGCATTTGGACAAAAGAAAATTCCATTAAAGGGAGTCATAGCAAATGGTCAAGGAAGTTGTCCCAGGTATATGCACAACTTGAAGACTTGGTGAAAGAATATGCTCAGATGAAGGAACAAAATATTTTCCTTCTTGTGGAAATTGTTCTGGTTTTAAAAATGGAATTAGAAGATTTTTTTATGCAACAGGGTGCTAAAGTATAGACATTATAAGAGGATGGTATGTTTTAGAAAGAAGATTATATGTGACAACTAAGTATATATCTCATAAAGGGCCATTACTTTACCAAAGGAGTAAAATGATTTCACAAAATGGGGGATTGCTTCCACTTTTAGGTGAAATAATTTAAACATAGAGGTGAAATTTGTTTACATATGTAGGAAAGTGAAAAGTGGTTAAAAATAATAAGTGAAGAATAGGTTGAGATAAATTATTTTCATTTAGGGTGAAAAAACACAACAAGAAGGTGAATATGTTTTAGAAAAAAAGAAGAAGGGTGTTTCTGACAAAAAACAATGTTGTATATTTTATGAATCTTTTAAGGATAATGTGTTGTAATAATTTTTTTGAAGGTGGTCTCAATTGTTTATTGATTTCAATGAAGAATATTGTTTAACCATCTCCTAAATTGGTTTCTTTTAATCATATGAATTAGTGTATCAAGAATACATATGATTTGTCATTGCACATTAAATCTGGTGTATTTTGTTTAATGGGTCTTCTCAAGAAGAGGTTAAATTTTGTTGAATACAATGTTGTAGTTTGGAGAAGTTAATGAGGATTTAAAAGTAGGGTTTCATGGTTGAAATTCTTGCACGTTTATGCAAGGCACAAACAAATAAAGTGCTAAACAATTAGGGCTATATGCCAACGGATGAGAACATATTTTATTATGAGAGTCGACTTTGTTGCCCAATGAATAAATCATTGATCATTATTCTGTTCCAAAGCCATCAAAATTAAAATATATCTTTTATTTTTCAGTTATAGAAGTAGAAGTAGGAGTTAGGTTTAGATTCAATTATCTATTTCAGATATTCATGCCATTTTGAAGTAGAGGATTATTAAAGTAAAAATTTCATAAGTTATAATATGGTTAATCATTAAAAGGGTACACCCGCATTGGTATAGAAAATATAGAAATGCAAGAGAAATCAATCCTCTTCAAGTTTGATACTTGTTCCTTGGCCAAAATCAATTTTAAACCTAATCATAAAGCTTGGCATACTTTTAGGGTTTGGCAGCCTGCTATTTTGGGAACCAACACAAGGTAGGCAACTAATTTAGAAAGGGAAAGTAAATGGTTTCTATGATTGGCTTGAGAGGAATTCCAACCTTTTGAATGGAGGGGACAAATTATTTATTTGGCATTAATTGATTCTCGATAAAATCATCAAATAAAGAATGGATAAGGACATGTTTTACATTTTTCATGATAGAGCTAGGATTATAGGCCAAGGTTATGTAACTTCCAGTATTGGTGAGGTGATCAAGCATTTTGTAAGTCATACTCATGCTTGTTGTAAGAGGACAATGGCGTTCTCTTTGTTGTATATGACAATGAGTATGTCTTTATTTTTCACCAATCTCTTGAATGCTATAAGCTCACATTTTAGGATGTTACACTTTCCTAGGGTTGTGCGTGTCTTAAAAGAGACTACATAATATTGTCTAATATCCTCAACAATATGAGTGGGTAACAATCTCATGAAATATTTTAATTCAATTAGAAAGGCCACTTGAAGTATGGCACGCAAGGTGATGGTAAGTCTAGGACCTTTCTAAGAAAGTCAATGATTAGGGCTTCACTATAGAGGCCTAAGAAGTTAATAACTATTTTATCTCCCTAATACCATATTCATAATGAAGATAAAATATTAGTTATTGGGATGTAAATGGTTTTGTAGGTTTGTGTTGTCACCTACAATAGGGGTGACCAAGTTAACAAGTAGAAGTGAAGATAAGGACTATAGGTTAGGTCTTAAAAAATATTGGAGGTAGAAATAGAGAGGGTAGGGGAAAGGTCAAGAACAAATATAATATTAGGATCAATCTAAAGACTACTAAAAAAGGAAAGAGTCATATTGAAGGATGGAAGATTAGCTTAAAATAATTGCAGAGGGAAGGAGTTTAGAGAGGCTAGTAACAAGTCAACAACAATGAGAGTTAGGATACCTTTGCATAATGGAATGTGATAAAAGAGGGAAGAAGTTAAGAGAGGCTAGTAACAAGTCAACCATAGTGAGAGTTGGGTACCTTTACATGATGGACTGTGATGAAAGACGGAAAAATTTAAAGAGAGGCTAGCAACAAGTCAACAAAAATGAGAGGTAGGATATCTTTGCATGATGAAATGAGATAAAAGAGAAGATTGTTCTCAAAGATTATTGAATTCAATAATCAAAAGTAAAATTTAGCTAATAAAACTAAGACAATTAATTTATATTTTTTCAGTGGAGATTATATATAAAATTTAATATTTTAGTGGAAAGAAAAGTTAGTGAGAACAATCAATTATAGCATGATGGGACAATTTGATTAGACGTATCAACAGAATTCCAATGAAAAACTAATGCTGGAGACTATGAAGAAGAGAAATAGATACTCAGAATTGAAGGATTTGTATCGTGGGTCTCTATCCTCTGCGTTAGTTTAATGGTCTTTTATAATTACACGCTAATCCAATGCTAGTGGAAGATGCCCGAATTGACCAAATCGATGTGAGTGGGGACAACAGATAGCCTAGTGGAATTTTTTTATCTTGCAAGGGATTTCCTTACGGACATGGTGGCTTGGCAAGGTCAAACATGCCAAGCACAGAGGGTGGGTAAGTTTTGTGTTGAGAGAGCTAGATCCATCAAAGTCGTCATATCAAGCGTTTGTGACAGACAAGGTGTTTTAAGCAAGAAGCAACTCTTGAGAGGTTATGATTTATTTTTAGATGAAGATTTAACTGTTAGACAACAAGAGGAGAGAAAAGAGGAGATGGAAAAGGTTAGAGCAGCAAGAGATGAAGGAGAAAGGGCATGGTTATACAAAGCCAAAGCTATAATTTCTTGTTTTGGCCCTCTTTCTAATTTAACACAATGAGAAGATAACAGTAAAATGGTAGTGAACTCATTAGTGGAAAGCGAAGCAGCAAGGTCAACATGGTCAAATAGAGACAAAGACTCAACTTTGAGTCATGTTCACCAAAACAAATAGCAATCAATCCCTACCCAGGTTTCCATGAGTGTAGTTTATTGGAATTATAGAGGTTACCCTTAGAGGCATGGGCTTGGGTTAGGTCCTATGGCAAAAAATAGGGACATTATTTGTCTCACGGAGACACATGAGCATGATGGTTGTAAAACTCCTTTGTTTGAAGGATATTTAAAGATGGCATTGTGGAACAAGGTATTGGGTAATGGAAAAGGGCACAGAGGTATTATGGTATAGTGAGAGAAAATGAGGTCGCATAATTCAACTTGAAAGGGAGGACCCAAATAAATAGTTTCTTTGGTTCAAAATATCTGAAAATGATAGTCTTATTAGAATTGTTGCTTGTTATTTCACTCCAGAAGTTTCAAAAACCTACAATTTTAATGGGTTAGATCGCAAAGACCCCTTTACAGCTTTAAATATAGACATTGTTGAGTTTTCCTAGAAAGGTGATGTTCTTTTGGTGGGTGATTTTAATGCTAGGACTGCAAGGGAGCAAGTTACCATTTTCTGTAGCAAAGATGATTGCAATCCTATTTGGCTCACTGAAGCAAGCAAGCATTAGTGGGCAAGAGTCTCAGAAGACACCAAAGGTTACAATCACTTTGGTGAGGAATTGATTTCCTTGTGTGGTGCTTTTGATCTAATCATTTGCAATGGTTTAGCTAGATGGGCTAAATCAGGTAGTTTCACTTGCAATACTTACAATGGGGCAAGTGTTGTTGATTATGCAATTTGCACTCATAGCTTGTGTGATAAAATGGAAGTTCTTATTGGTGAGCATAATTGGGACTTAAAATCAAACCATAGACCAGTTTATTTAACCTTCTCTTGGGTTGAAAAGAAACAGCATGGGACAAATTCTCAATGCTCTCGACAATCACCTACAAAGGGTAGGATTCTTTTGACCAAAAAAAACTGTAATACCTTCAAGATAATGCTTGAGAGGATTTTTAAGAAGATGAAAGTTTTGTCACATGGCCTTCATAGTCATGAAATAATAGACTTAAATCATAAAGCCCTTACAGTATGTAGAAGAGAAAAAATTAAGAAAGCTAACACAAATTGCTTTCCGGTCAATACTTGGTTTGATGAAGAATGTAAGATGGCAAGGAAAGTTTTGAGAGACTCAAAAAAGGAAAATTTAGATATTAAAGCTTACAAGTAGATTTTAAAAAGAAAAAAAATTGATTTTATGGTCAAAAGGAGGGAGGAGCTAATATTCCTTGGTAAAAATAATCCCAAAATGTTTTGGAAAGAGCTTCAACCAAGAAAGAAACAAACTGAAAATAATATTACAACTCAGTGGTTTGATTATGCAAGACAACTTTATGAGCAAGATCATGAGGGTATTCCTCCTCCCTTAGTTATTTATGCTCCAAATATTTTCACCGTGCAAGAGATGGAGTTGAGAATAAAGATATTAGGTGTTGGTAAAGCTAAGGATTTGTGTGAGCTTCAAGCTGAGTATTTGAGGTGGGGTATGAAAATTATTGCACCTCACATTATAACCATTTTCAAGAACATCATCCAACGTGGGTTTCCTAAAGATTGGACAACTAGCCTCGCAATTCCTCTTTTCAAGAGTGGAGTTGTTAACAATCCATCCAATTACAGAACTGTAATGATAAATCCTCTTTTTGCAAAATTATTTGGCAGCATGTTAGAAACAGAATTAGCAAGTGGGAAGAAGAGAATGATAAGCGTGCAAAGGGGCAAGTTAATTTCAGGCCTAAACATTCTACAATTGATGATGGTATCACTTTGAGGCACATTATTGAGAAGGCTTGGAAGAATAAGGATGAATTCTTTTGTTGCCTTGTTGATTTTAAGAAGGCTTTTAACACGGTTCCTAGGGATAAACTTTTGTACCTTAGAGCGACTATCTATCAACTTTATGAAGAGGTTAAGGTCAAAATCAGAACCATAGATGGAATTTCAAAGAGTTTTAGGAGTGATATTGGGGTCAAGCAAGGGTTCCCTCTATCCCCTACCCTTTTTGGTCTATATATTGACAAGCTTGAAGAGTGGGTAAACTTGAATGATGGCGATGGCATCCACTTGGGTGAGTTTGTGATTAAGCTTCTTCTTTATGCAGATGACCTCATTCTGATTTCTAAGTCAGCTCTTGGCCTACAAGAGCACTTATATGTCCTTGAGAAATTTTGCAAAGGGGTGGGGATGCAAGTTAATATCAGCAAAACGAAAGTCATGGTCTTTTCTAATAGGAGAAAACAAAACCAGCTTAAGTTCTACTTTGAAGGAAATGTTTTTGAAGAAGTTACTGATTACAAATATCTCGGGATTTGGTATTTTTGGAGGAAGAAGATAACTTTGGGAGGGTGGAAAACATTTTATGCTCTTCAAAATAGATGTAGAGAGGCAGAGTTGTGGGATTGGAAAACTATCCAAACTCTTTTTGGCCTTTTAGTGCTTCCCATTGTTCTCTATGGTTGTGAATTGTGGGCCAACAACACTTATGTTTCGCAATGGAAGCAAATTGAGCAGTTTGATCACAAACAAGTTGAAAATTAAAAGCACAGTTCCTTATGATATCATGTTAGCCAAAACTGGGGCTGCCCTATTGAAGCTATCGCTATGATGTGTCTCTTATGTTATCTAAAAATAATTGAGCGAATGAAAGAAGATAGATGGCCCAACAATATTTTTAGAGTGGCATTATGCAAAAGAAAGAAGACTTGGCTGCAGCAAAACAAAATATGGATGAGAAAATGGCATATATTTTTTAATATGTGCCCCTCGACTAGCAAGGAGATAAAGAATTTTGTGTTGGATAAATTTCACAAGCAGATGTGGGGTAAAGGGCTAGGGAGAAAGAAGAGGTATTACATTAATGAGTTCAATCCCACTTTTGATTACCATCAAAAAGTGTATATTGGGGCTAATATTTCATGGAGAACCAAAATCCTCATTGCTCAGTTAAGAACTAACTCTCATCAACTCCATTGTGAGACCAGTCGATGGAAAAGACCTAAAGAAGTTTGGGAAGAAATAATAAATATTTTTTGTATGTCCGGGCACATGGAAACCGAAAGACATTTCATTCTTGAGTGTGTTGCCTTCAAGGACAATAGGGACAATTATCTAGATACTTTAACAACTAGCTCTTGGCATAATTTTTTCAATGAGGGGTTTGTTGAGAAGATGGGGTCACTCATTACCACCTTGCATAAAAAGAGGATGAAACTACAAAAGTTAGTTTGAGCTAATGGCCGGTCCCATAGATTATTTTCTAATCTCTATCTCTTCATAGCTGAGTTTCAAGAATATGTGCTCAAATGAATCTGAAGGTCTGGTTGGTGAGAAGAAGTCAGGTCTGGAGAGGTAGAAAAGTTAGGAAGAAATTTGATTGAGAAACTTGGCAACTTTGATGACCGATTTAAGGAGAGAAAAGAAAGCCTGGTAAAAGATGTGATAAATTTAATGGTTTCATATTTGATGAGACATTCAAATGAAAAAATATATGCTAAGAATCCAACATCTTTAAAAAATGGTAAGGTTTACAGAAAAAAATTATGAATAAATGTTTGGTTATTATTTATTGAAAATAATAATATACATATTCAAAAAAAATGTGGGTGGATATGAAATCATATTTTTCAAGTTCGTACCATCAAATATCGAAGATATAAAAATTAGTTATTAAGTAATAACAACAATAAAAAAGAGGGAAGAAGGAAAGTCTTGATTGTTTAGTTGACCTCATACATTAGTGGGGTCAAGAGTGTCTTTGAGAAGATCTCAATTTTCATCACCGTTCTCTTTATCTTTTTCATTGTGATCTAAAGAGATTACCAGAGCTAGTTGAGGAAACTTGTTGGTATCAAACCAACTAGAAGTTCCACCATAAGGCCACCTAGGAGCACCGCCTATGAGAGGTGGAACACCATTAGAAAAATTGTGATGTGCTCCAATTTCTAAAATCTCCTTCATCAGCTTGGGTGAAGCATGTGATCAAAGAACACAGTTACCACAAGTAGAAAGACTCTGACCTTACTAATGCCTGCAAAGAGGTGAGTAGCCTCAAGAGGAGGGAGATGAGGGAACATTTACCATAGTGCATGGGGAATTATCCTAGTACTTGAGTAGAATCTAAAGCTGAGCCACTTCTAGGGAAACTTTATTAGGTTGCACTTGGATTTGTAATGACATATTAGAACAAATAGTTGATGTAAAGAAAACCCAAACACGATGATCATTGGAGTAGTGAGCAAATACTACAAAATTTCTATCTTTCTAAATACAAAAGAGAACCTCCAACTTGGAAGCATACCATATTCGATTGAATTTATGGGGAATACGGGGCCAATATACCATAAGAAGCATATGCCAATAAAAATATGCTAGCTAGAAAAATTCATGAATTCAATTCCAAAGATTTTGGACTATGGGACAAAACCAAAATAATTTCTTAAAAGACTCTAGTTGCCTACAAAAGGGACAACAAGAGTCCTAGATGCCCATATGAACTAACTATGATCCCACTAGTAAGAATTGGAAAATAATGCACCAAGCAAAGTGGGTCAACTAGGGTTTCAAAATACTACACTAGATGGTGAGAAATATACATTGCCAAACTAAGACCGATGATTGCAAATGTTAAATATGATTTGCAATTGGAACCTCAGACAAATGGAGAGAAACAAAAATATTCAAGGAAAGAGTCTTATAATTATGAAAGGCAATATTTTCACCCCACTTCCAATCTTCCACCAAGGTCTAAAAACTTGAATAGTGATTTTGTGAGCCATATCATCTGAAATTGCCCCTATAATAGTGTCAAAATTCTTGTGATCCTGGTTAGAGAGGAAAAGATTAGTCTTAGTTTCATTCCACAATATAAGACTCATAAAAGTTATAGAGAATAAATCCCATGAAAATTAAATCTCTTTCTTAGGAAACCATAAGGTCCACACCTAACACAAATGAGCCAAGGGTTAACCCTAGTCTTGTAGAAGAGAGGACCACCAAATATTCTATTAGTTAATGAAAATTTCATTATAGAAGTTGAAACCATTCCAAAAAGTATAGGGTTTGATGACCTCCCAAGCTCTCCATATGCTCTTAGCCATAAATTTTCCCTTCATGTGAATAACATCCTTCATGCTAAAAAGGGTTTGAAAAACAATCCCCCTCTAGTCAAGCTGATTAACTAGATAGCTAGATGATATGCAATTTAGAATCGAGATTTTTTAGGATTCATCTCTATTGAGGGCATGAATAATTTATTTAGCACAAAAAGCCAACCCTTATCTCTAGGTGGATAATAACACTAGTTCTCTAGACTTTCAAGGGAGGTAATATAATCTCCAAGAGACTTGATGAAAACCTTGTGGTTGTTTGAGGAGGCCTAAAGAAAATCTTAGAGGATTTTCTCCAACTTCATGTAAGAGGCTTTGGAAGAATCCCAACATGAAAAATAATACATTCAATGGCTACAAAAATTTTGAGAGAACTTGAAACTTCCCTACCAAACAAAAAAGGTTTAATAATCTTATAGGCAATAATTTTCTCAATTTTAGAAAGAATTGCTTTCCATAGAGAAACCTAAGAAGCTTGGAATGCAAAGGTAATGCCCAAAAATTTGATATAAAATCATGACCAATCCATTTCTAGCCTAGGGAATACATTCAGGGAAACAAAAAAAGAAATGATCATCTATATCACCGAGCCTTGTGTCATTGAATGGTTGATTTAGAGCCCTGACAAAATATGTCCAAGTATTTGAGGGTATTCTTAATATTTTTCTCTTAAATGAGAGCGAGAAACAAGTCATCTACAAAATACATATTAACAAATGGAGTTGATGAATTAGGTAGGGAAATGCCTCTAACTATGACTTGTGAAACAAAATGGGCTAAAAGATAGCCAAAACCTTAAGCAATGAGTACATGAAGTGTTTGTGCTAAAGGAAAACCTTGACGAATAGAGTGAAAGAGTCCAAAGACATTGGATTGGAAACCATATTCAATTATAGTCATTAATAAAAAGCATGATGACATATTGGATGAAGTTAGGTCCAAATCTTAGAGCTTGAAGTGTGAATACCATAAAATGCCATTCAATATGATCATAAACCTTGGAAAATTCAATTTATAAGAAAAGAGACTTGTTTTGGGAGTATTGAGCCCATTCCATGCCTTCCCAAATATCAATGGTATTATATAGGATATATTTGGATTTGATGAAGCCAATTTTTTGGGGTCAAATTATCTACATGAGAAGATGATGTGTCTTAAAATCCAAATCTTTGGTCATGATATTGCAAGGATGATAGTTCTGATACTTAATATAAGTACAAATTTGATAGCCAACAAGATGAGAGGGGGGGGTGAATCATACAAACTTAATCATCAATGAAAACATCAGATTCAACCTCGGTAACATATATCAGTCATAGAATAAAAACTGTAAAACATGCAAACTCAAAAGCATATGAACAATATAAACCTCATAACACCAGATTTAACGTGGAAACCCAAATAGGGAAAAACCACTATGGGATTTCAGACCCACTAAGAAATATACTCTTCTAGAGTATGCTTGGTTAAAAGCCAATCCTATTAAAGATTACAAAACACATTGCTAGATGTGACCCGGTTAAGGGATTTCCCTCAGATTTGTTAGGATCTTCACTTTGTTAGAAGTGACCTTTGCAAAGGATTTCAAACACTCATTTAGAATGTCACCTTGTTAGAGGATTTACTTATAAGACTATTAAGTCCACTTGGTTAAGAGATTTCCTGTTACTTTCACAAGCTAACAGTAATACAATCTATCTGCAACTTTACATCTAAAATGCTAAAGCAGATTCTTATTTGTTCAACACAATCTAGACATAGAACTATTCTTGTCTATCTGTTGGGCATCAATACTCTGTTATTCCAACATGTCTTCAAGCTTCTATGCTCGGTGATCACTATGTAGCATCCCTGTGCATACACCTGCCTGCATCCACTGTTTATCAATAGTTCCTTATTTATAAACAATCATCTAACCGCTTAATCTCCTTGATCACATTTCCCATGATCAATCATAGCCACCAGATCTTCAATCTTGTCCAGTTTCATTGTATCTTATGATCTGAAAAATGTTTTACCCTGCCTTAGAACTTGTACAATCATCTTGGAACTTGTGTTAGGGTAATGCGATTCAATCTGAGCTGTAGATCTTCTTGCCGACTTTCCATTGCCTTAGATTTGTTAACAAACTTCTTCCACGGCTTGCCAATCATTGATCCGCTCCAGCTCATCGACTTCTTTCATTAAATATCACATGTAAACATTTAATGCATTTTGTTATAGCTCGGTTACAACTCGGTGAATACTAAACTTTACTCGGTAGACATTCTGTCTTCATTAACCGACTGCGATAACCTTAGGGTTTACCGACTAGGTTCCTTAGGGTTTACCGACTAGGTTCCTTAGGGTTTACTGACTAGGTTCCTTAGGGTTTACCGACTAGGTTCTTTGCCTAATAACATAGTGTAGTATTAACCTTTACATTTTACAACATATGTATGATGTTAAAACAATCTAAAACATCAAGATCTCATCATTGTCTGACTCAGTAGAGTTGCCCATTGAATAACTTATCCCTTTATTCATCATATTCTTTCCTATGTCTTTACCAACTTCTTTATAATCTTCATATCATATTTCTTAAGATATGGCAACATCATACTAAATTAGAAAATCAATTTCTTGACATCAATGACAAAATAATAATATCAAGACAGTAAAACATCTTTAATCGGTTATGTCCATAATCATCAACAACCTTCCCAATATCCTTGTTATATTGCCAACAAAGGAATATTGAACAAAGTAAGGAGCCTCTAATTGCAGACATCCTCAAGTATTACCAGCCTTAGGCATGAAATATATCTTTCCAATAGATTTTCCTATTTTTTTAAAATGGAAAGCTTCTAGGTATACATTATGTAGGTCCTCCCCTACACAGTCTTAGAGAGCCTTATATAATTCACAAGGAAAACCATCACACTCAAGAACCTTGTCATCATCCATGGTGTGAATA
This sequence comes from Cryptomeria japonica, assembly GCF_030272615.1. Classification (NCBI taxonomy): domain Eukaryota; kingdom Viridiplantae; phylum Streptophyta; class Pinopsida; order Cupressales; family Cupressaceae; genus Cryptomeria; species Cryptomeria japonica. Next base: position 586,677,591 of record NC_081407.1, read on the forward strand.
GACTCCTTGAGATTAGGAATGGAGAATAATTGATCACAAAATACTTCTTGTGAGGAATAAAGTCAAAAAGTAATGACTTGAAGGTGATCTTGGAGGGCATAATCTCATTCAAGAGAATTTTCCTAGGAAGTTAAATCTTGTTCATAGTGGTTAACGAGATACTAGAGGATTTCAATCAACCCTAATCTGCTTGATGCAATGAGAAGTGTGATGATATCTATGGGATTTGAATATTTCTTTGGAGGCCTTATCACCCACTTTAAGCTACTTAAATCTAACCTTGATTTGAGAACCTCTACCAAATAGTTGTCTACAATCTACTTCTGATGTCTCAATTCTGCAGCCCTAACCGACAAAGTAGAGGATAAGATATTGTCTTCAAATGCCAACATGACCTTCCAAAGATTGGAGGTGGCAGACTCATATGAATGGCTACAAAAGATTGCTATCTAACAATGATAGATGCTAGGAAAAATAAGATGTATACTAGATGGCTCTATTCCACCAAGCAATCCAACTAGTTGGTCAAGCATAGTGACTTTCAAGATTCAAAATCTTTTTTATGTGAGAGAGTGAGTGCCAATCACTCAGTAAAGAAGGTATTTTTAAAACATTGGGTCTTGTAATTTTGGGGAGGCCCCACTTTCCATTCAATCTTGAGCCAAATGAAAAAATAGTTAAACAATGTGATATCTTATAAAGGCTTAATAAGTCAAGCATCATCACTAAAAATATTAGGATAAATAAATAAAGAATCAATGTCACCATCATTGGAGAATTTATTCATGGAGGAATTTGCACTTTATTTCTCCCTGTAGTTTTGGAGCATCTATTTTGCTTAGATCTATCTGTTAGAATAACTAGTGGACAACTGAGAGGGGGGGGGGCGGGGGGGGTGAATCAGTTGTCAACATAATATATTAATCAAACCACTTTATAACCTTTAACCGGAGCACATAAACATTGAATACCGGAATAGAAGAAACAAATACCAGTAAGCAATAAAACTTAAGAATGAAATAGAGAATTAACACAATGCAACCATACCACATAACACCATGATTTGTATGTGGAAAACCCGGTAAAGGGAAAAACCACGGTGGGAAGCCTACCCACAGTCAGATAATACTTTTGCAGAAAGTATGTGATACAATAAGGGGCTTGCACATGCAGGAAGGCACACTGCCTGTAGTGTACTGCTCATTACAAAGGAGTCTCACTAACTACAGAGAGGTTATAACCACTTCAATATAATTGCACAACAATCCAGAAGAATGAACTGCCAGTGATAGCATCTACCATGCCTGATTACAGTCCTAGTTAAGCTCAATATCGGAGGCCTTTGACCTCTTACATAAACCCAATTCGATCACCTATGATCTACCAAATCTCCTTCTCATATGATTTTTCATTCCATGACCATGACCATGATCTACAATGAGATCTTACATTAATTTATACAAACCCTAAGGCCTAAACCAATTAGGTTGGCCACCTAAAAGATATTACAATAAGATCATTACATACATCCATATTAAAATGATATGCCATGTTAGATTTAGACCAAAACAACATTAACCAATCCATAAATCATCCTGGTAATGTGTAGATAAAACGTAATATGATACCGATCCATAACCTAGATAGGTACCGGACCTAATTTGGGTCCACCATGCCAAATAGATGTCTCCAATCAGTCAAGGCACAATCAAGGATCACCTTCTGCATCATGAATTCCACCCAGAAGTCGCACCAACACCACTTATGCATCTTGTCAAAGATTCTCAATAAAAGCTATGTCGGTAAAACCTTAAACCCTTACCGGTATAGGCTTACTAGAGTGTATGATATTATCCGATCATCAAGTCAATACCAATCGACCAAAACATACTCTAGAAACATCAAACTAAACATATTCCATTGATCCAAACATGTCGATAGTATCCAACTGAAAGTCCCTTCTGTCGGTAACACTAGTTCTTCTACCGGTAACCAAAATCTGTTTGTCAGTAACCAATCATGACAGCCAGTGTTGACATCAATGACAAAATATCAATGCAACACATAATCAATTCTTTCATATTGCCAACACTATCATTCTTATTATCTCCTTTAGGCCCTCCATTCTCTTTGAATCGTTCTTGTACATGCAAAGCATCTTGGGAGCTAGCATTCATGGATTTTATTCTCATTTATTCTGAAAAAAAATATTCATATTCATAGCTGTACCACTATCACTAACGACAATGATTAGATTTTTTTTCAAAACTTGGGTAAAGAACAAAGTAGCAATACACATTTATCTTCTTCCTCTATCTTAACATTTACTAATGTGAGTCGACTTACAATCAAATTAAAACCATTCATATGATCTATAATAAAATAATTATCCTTCATTTTTAATGAATAGAAACATCTTTTGAAATATGACTTGTTAAAAAATCCTTTAGTTTGGTAAATATCACATATTCTTTTCTTCGACTTGTGTGTGGTAGCCTCCTCTAAAGCATTCCAAAGGGAGAAAAAATTAAGACACAACTAAATGGTTCATCTTCTCCTCTTGTCTAACTTATTTAAATTTGCATTAGACATGATATTTGGTGTTCATCCATGCACAACTAGCAACCAAGGAACATGAGAGAAAGTCGTGGCTATTGAAATTAGTGCATTCAAATATCTTTGGCCCCTTATTTTGTTACTTTTTTAGATTACTGCATTAGAGGGTTCCAGCTTATTTGTTGAGAAAGAAGTCTGAAGTCTTTAATATCTTTAAAAATTTGAAAGCACTTGTTGAAAACCAAAATGGAAATAAAATTTAGTGGTTAAAAATGGATAATGGTGATGAATTGTTTTCTATAGAATTTGATCAGTTTTGTGCAAAAAATGATATCTAAAGGATTATAATTGTTCTCTTTACACCTCAATAAAATAGCGCAATTGAAAGGTTGAACAAAACTTATTAAGAGAGACCACAACATGCTCTCAAATGGAGGATTGGGGAAAACAATTTTGGGGAAAAAAAGCTACAAATAAAACAATGTATTTAACTCATTGAACTCCATCCTCTTAGTTAGATTTGTTGGTTGAAAATTTTGTACACTTGGGATGACATGTAAAATTATGGTTTCAGCCATAGTGCGTGACTTAAAAACTCTCCTAATTTAAGGGAAGGCTCCCACCTTCCTACTACTACTAATAAAGTATAACATATAAACACTAATCTAACTTGGGAGAGACAACATTCTTTTCTCTTTCTTGGGAAAATATGATATTCTTTTCTCTTTACAGAAAAGAAACTGCAGTTAAGAAAACAAATACAACAACTTAAGAAACTTTGACAACTACAAAGATGCTTATACAAAATGGAAGTAAAGTTTTTCGTGAAAGCTCAAAGTCTTCTATCACTTCCCCAGGATGAGAAAGTAGAAATAAAGCTTAAAGTCTTCAATTTTCTACTATCTTATCTACCTTTCAAAATGATTAGAATAAGAATAACATTCAACATACAACAATACAAAGTCTACTGATATGTGCCCTTCTAAACTACTACAAATGGGAGCAACTACAAGCACAAAGTCTTACAATTCCTCTCTATCATGAACACTTAGTTGTAATAATAATATCCTTAATACTTGTAACACAAAGTCTACAAGAAGTCAAATTAAAACTCCTTTCAACAATCTCACATTAGAGCCTCAAATAAATGCAAAAAAATATACCACTATGACATAATAACACAATGGATATAAGAGCAAGGCTTCAACACAAAGTTTGAAAATCAAATGCTTTCTTGATATTACTTGAGAAACCAATTTACAATTATAAAACACAAAGTCTTTATGACTGTAAATTTCTGCAAACTTTTCTTGCTTGCTAAAAAGATCAAAATTACATAGACTAACTAAGACTTTTTCCACAACCAACTATAACTAACTATGACATTCCAAATTATAGTCCTATTTCTAACCAAATTTAATTTGTTTACGTGTTACAATTTACAAGATTACAAATGATAAGACTACTTGTAATTACAAGTTTTGACACTACATGTAATTTGTCAAAAAGAAAATACATAAAACAAAAAATAGAACTCAAGTGTCAGGAGACACTTCTTGTCCTTCTCTACTCCTAGCCATGAAAGCTTGAAACCTGCCAATTGATTCCTGCAATTCATCAAGATTTGGTCTTTCTATTTTCCTCGCAACAGCAACAATTTTGATTATGACATTAAAATATCTTACTGTTGCTTCTCTATGTTCCTCAAGAACAGTTTGCATATTTCCAAGGAAAACTTGGAAATTGACAAGTCTATGAATGGAAGTCACTGTAAATTGTTTTGACTCAGATCTTCAGAAAGAAACTCTTCATCTTGACTTAAGATCTTACAAGACATCTTCTCAAAATTAGAGACAATATCATGCTCTACCTCAGTACTCATTTCTAGAGTAGCTTCAATATATCTGATTAAGTCCTTGAGAACTAATGACTTATTGACCATAAGTTCCTCAAATTCAACATACCTCTCTCTATTTGGTATCACAATGTTGTCACACAAAATTTTCAATTTGACTTGATCCATCTCATGCTAGATTTTCAAATCTTTCTCTATGGATTCCAGACTTCACTTAAAAGCTTCTAAAGTCTGATTTAGATTCATCTTTGTTGCCTTCACGTTTCTCAATACCTATAGTTCTTTCTTTAGCACTTGAGTACTTCAATCAACCAACTGATCAACCCAAGAATCAATAGCTTTGACCTTTTGAGAAGCCTTTTCAACCTATTTGATCGACTCTTTAGAAGTTGAGGAAGCCAAGGGATCAACCTTATATGAATAATTAGAGATCTTTTAAATCACTAAGATGAGTTGTACCTTCTCCTCCTTGAGCTTATCCTTCTTCGCTAGGATTTCATCATAATCGTGAACTAACAAAGCTACTAAATCCTGAGCATCATGCATCATTCCAACATGTGTTTGCCTTCCTAGATCCACCCTTGTGAATCTGTAATCGGATAGTTGCATTTCTCCTTGTGGTTTATCAATAAGAGGTTCTGCCACCTCTGCATATTTCATCTTATTACTATCCACGACCACTCATGAGATTGTCTTTGCTTCCTTGGCAACCCTTGGCTTAGATTTCCTAAGCTGCTGAAAATCAAACACATCAGGAGAAATATTCTACTTCTTCCTCTAGAGTGATTGAACTTAACCATGGGGTAGAGCTAATGAGATTGCATTTGTGACAGAAATTGTGGTTTGTGTAGAAATAGGCTAGGTTTGTACCACAATTCTCATTTTGGGGGAATCCTGGGTCTAAACAGCTACAAGTGTTTTCTTAGATGAGAAATCATGGCTAGCTTCAGTCATGAACTTATCAAAACTTATAGAAGAGGTATCAATCTGAGGAAGTGACATGCTAGATAGAACAACATACAAAGCATTTACATCAAAAATGTTCTCCAATTCTCCATGTGAAGTATCCATTGGTATTTCTCCAACTGATGATGATACATTAGTGCAAATAGATGCACTTGGCATAACAGGATCCACAAGAACTGTAGAAAAATAATCCACATCTGTGCCTATTGGAGACATATGAACATCCAAAGACAATTGGGGAATGGTCATGTGAGGAGAATATGAGTCCATAGTAGGAGGGGATTCTATTGTATTATCCTCATGTGTTTCATCCTCAGGGTCAGTGACATGAATCTACACTTGAGGCTTCTCTTTTCCTTTCAATGACACCTCTTGTGGAGGAATAACCAAAGTCCTACTAACTCTTAGCTTGATTCTGGTACCTGAGGAAGAAGCACCCACTTTGGACTTGACCTTACCTCAGACTTACGCCCAACTAGTCCTACTGAATCACTTTCCGCCCCAACCTTGATTTTTGATGGTTTTAATATTATTGCTTTTCAACCAAGTATTGATATTAGCAAGGATGAGCTGAAATATATCAAAGATTGAGGTACATTCCTTTTGTGACCATTGGACAACTGGTAGAGGAGCTTCAACAACCCTTTGCTCTATATATTCTAAATCAAGGATTTTCTTGTCATCTACCATGCCTTCTAGAATTTTGGTCAGATCCAAATCTACAATTTGTTCCAAAGTAAGACTATTGTAGTCCATCTTTCTAATATCCTCTTCTATATGAAGATCAACCCATATATCTTCAAGGCGATGAACATGGGCAAAAGTTCTCTTGATTTTATCCTTCATTCCTCGATAATCAAAATCCTTCCTTGCCTTGAACTTATTCAACTTAATTTCTTGAAGTTTTGTCTCCATTGCCTTGGCTCTTACTAAAGTTATCAAGGAATACCGACCAATCTACATTGGATTATGTGAAGATATGTTGATGCCTAACTTATGCTGAGCTAACTGGACTACATGAACTATCATCATCTGTCTAGCCAACTCCATTAGGATGATCTTGTCGGTAGGATATCTCATAAGCATATATGGTTGATCTTCAAAACATCCAACTCTCATGTAAGTGAAAGTTGGGAACTAAAGAAACAAGCACCAATACTCATTCACCTTCTTCCAAGCTGCCTCAGACACTCTCTTGTTCTTAAGTGTTTTATCAAACAACCATATTAAGTGACCAAAGAAGGCATCCTGCACCCTCTTGTAATGAATCCTACTAGGTCTCAAAGCGAGTTGCTAATAATATTTCCATACCAGTACTAACGACCTATCACCTTTGGTAGAAAGACTAGGAAATTGTCTAAGTGACACTACTATGTACATTAAGTTGGAATTCATGTAGAAGATAAGAGTGGTTGAAACTTGTGAGAGCTGATCACACAGGTTATCATTGAGCACTTCACCCTAGAAGATATGAGACTGAGCTTTCCTCATGACTACAATGTATTTGTACATCTAGATCTCAAATACGTTGGACTTTTTTAACCCCATTGTCCTCCTCAAAAGTCTAATCATATCACTAATTTATTCAATTAAATCGGATCGATACAACTTAGGCCATCGAGAGAAACAAGTTCTAGGAGTCCTAAGCCATTTTGAGTTGATATGCCTTATGCAATCTGATCTTTTCTGATTGTAGTGATCAAGGGAATTCTTCATGGAAATATCTTCATATATTGGAGCAATAGGAACCTTGAAGATTTTATCGATGGTTTTTGCATCTAATCTAATTATAGTATTACCATTGTCATCCTTGATTGTCCTAGACCCACTGTCAAAATGAGTAGCACAGGCAAGAACAAATTATGGTTCCAAGGCCGCCACTAGGAAAGTAGAAACCAAGTGGATGTGACTATTTAGGAGCAGCTACATGCCATGGCTTGGTGATCCTTCTACTCTTTCAAGGAGCTTAGACAAGTCGACATGCCCGATCTTCATGTCTTTAATTTCATCAACATGAGAGCTCACTTGAGAAGGAGAAATTTCATTTTGGTATTTGTCGTATTTATATTTCATATTCTTGCTAGAAGGAGATGTTGGCTCTTCTATCATTGAACAAGAATTTGCAACACTACGATGAAAAATCCAAAGAGTCGGGATGTCTTCATAGGCTATTGGAGAAGCCGTGATCTCTCTCCTTAAATGAAAGAGCTTGGAAAATAATGCCCAACCTTAGGCTTAGACCTATCATGATATTTATCATGGAAAAAAAAGAATGGACAAGCTTGGACGATGAATTATGATAATGACAAGAGCAGAATTTCATATATCAAAGGGTAAATTGCCAGTGGAGAAAGTGGATATCAAGCTTAGAATATGCAAGTGGAAGAGCACAAATGAAAGAGATGATGAAACTTTTACTTGCAATCGGGTCTTGGAGACTCGAATGCAAGTATGTAAGCTTGTGAGATGGATAAAAGAAAGCTTTCTATCAGATCTCAAGGACTTGATTGCAAGTATGAGTGAATGCAAATGGAAAGCCAAAGGGCAAATGACTTTGCAGTCAGGTCTTGGAGTCCCAATTGCAAGAAAGAAATGGTCTGGTAAATGAAAGCTTGCAATCGGGTCTCCAAAGCCCAAATGCAAGTACTCAAAAGATAGTAAACTAGTTGTTCACTTATGCATACTTGTAGTCGGGTATTGGAAATGCGAACGCAAGTGTTTATTCATGCAAGTGGAAAACCGGTGGAGGAATAATGACTTGCGATTGGGCATATGCGACCTGAATGCAAGCGTTTAAATTCGCTAGTGTGATATGACTTACAACGCAGAACAAAAAACACTTTAAAGCAAACATTTACAATCGGGGTTCCAAATCCTGACTACAACCTTAAGATGATGAAAAAAGATTCAAGGTGGATCAAAACTTGCAAGAAAATGTGCATTTGTTTGTCATTGGCAAGGAAGGACATGAACAACCTAAGATAGAACAAAAACAAAAACAAAATACAAAGAGAAACCAATAATGAACTTACCTTTGAATCGAAACCCTTAGGGAAAGAAAACTCATCTGAATTAGATGCATCTTGAAATGGTAAGAACAAATGATTCAAAAATCTTCACTCAAGGGATTTAATAGGCAAGGAAGGAAGAACACTACTATTGAAAACCAAACACACCTTAAAGACACTCCCTTCAAAATCACAAAGCAAAGGAGAGATGAATTGGGTTTTAAAAGACATGACACAAGTGTTAATATAACTTACTTGCCTTATGGAAAACACACTTGTAATTGGGTTTTGAATACCCAATTACACGTATGGAGAACCACTTTGCCTTCAAAAAAACAAAAAAAAACCTGCAATCAGGTCCTTAAGGCCCAATTACAAGTGTTTTTTGGAATTTACTTGTAATCGGGTCTTAGAGACTCAATTGCAAGTGAACACATTACTTGAAAACCCGAAATTGCATGAAAAGGAGGAAAAAGAACATCCAAAATTGCCCACAAATTGGACAAGAATGACAAAAACACACACTAGCAACAAGACATTAACAAATACGAGTTGTGAACCTCATAAAACATGCCTTAGAGACAAAAACAATGAATTTTAAGCTAAAATTCCTAGGGGTTGTCTAATTTTTTGAAATTTCAAAAATTAAGACAACATGATTTTGAAATTTCCAAAGAAAAGAGGCTGCAGAAGAGAATTTATTACAATCATCTACAAGTGTTTGGCTATGAAACTTTTGTTCTGATATAGGTTAGAAGGGCCCTCGAAACAACAATAAAGGAAGGGTTAATTAATCAGTGAATTAAAACACCTACTATCCCTTTCAAATAGTGGAGGGGAGCTAAAGGGATGAACGTATCCATAGAATTGTAGGACACTAATTAATTAAGAGGTACATTAGTAGGGCTTGCATTCTACAAGAAAAAAGAGTGAAGCTTGATGTGAAGTTGAAATGGTGTACCTTTATCAGATACATAGATGAGAAATGTGGCTACAAGTTGTGGGATCTTGTTTTAAAAACAAGTAACTTGTACCAAAGAGATGATTTTTAACAAAAAGTGATATCAAGTTTCCAAACTAGGGGATACCTATGGAAAAATACCAACCAAGGAGTACATTCCATTAGAAGAAATCACAAGTGGGAGTGATGTATCCAAACAAAAAAGAGAATTTTGTTAAGTTTTCTGTAGTTTGGAAGGTGTAGATTATGGAAGTTACTTAAGTGCAGTTCAAGTTGAATGTTCAGCAAGAGAATGTTTTCTATTTTGTAAATAGAATATTTCCTAGAGTTGTGATGTTAACACCAAAAGTGATTTTATGTGTGAGATAGATTGAGTTGTGTGAGACAAGTTTCTTTTCTCTCGTGTCATGTAAGGAAAGTTCCTTTCCCAAGTCATGTAAGGAATATTTCTCTTAGGACGTGTTGTGTGAGGAAAGTTTCACTTCTCTTGCATAATTGATGTTTCTTCAAGAAGGCTATATATGTAAGATCATTGTAGCAACTACGTTGGGTAATTCTCGAAGGAAAGTTTTCTCTTGAAGTTGAATAGAAGATTCAACATTTGTGGGTTTTTCCCCACATTGGGGTTTCCTGGGTATATCGGTGTTATATGTGTTATTGTGATTGGCTTGTTATTTTTTGTTTTTGTCATTATTAGTCGTTAATTATCCCAGTGTATTAATTGTTATAAATTAGATAGACTAAAATTGTTTTGGTTCTTACTGTGAATTTATTCAGCAATTAATCTATTGTTGGATAATGAGAAATTAACATGCTATCAGAGCCATAAACTCTTAATAAGAAGACAAGTTTTGTATCACAGATTTCTTCACATTCAGTTTTCAATTTCTTCGAAGATTTTATTTTGCAATGGCAACCAATGTTCGATATGAGGATAGGCTTGAGGGTGCGTCTAACTTCTTACAGTGGAAGGTTCAGATTACATCCATTCTCAAGGATAACGGGTTGTGGGCCTATGTTAGTACATAAGTCACTCCACCAATAAATGATCCTATTGCCCTAAATTAGCATGAAATCAAGGAGGCCAAGGCTCAAAGGATTATCCTTGATGAGGTAAAAGATCATTTGATTCCTCATCTATCTGTGAAATACACTGCCAAGGAAATGTGGGATACGCTCACAATACTTTATCAGAGTGACTATCAAAGTCATAAGATGATGCTCGAGGATAAATTGCATAACACCAAGATGTCCAAGGGGGAGAGCATGATCTCTTACTTAACCAAATTGAAACAGGTCAGGGACAAGTTGGTTGTTGTTAAAGAGATGATTGTTGATGATGAATTGGTGCAGATAGCCTTGAATGGTTTTTTCAAAGCACTGGGAAGTGTTTTTCAAGTGTGTTGTCGACAAAGATCGCCTACCCGAGTGGGCGAGGCTTTGGGATGTTTTTGTCCAAGAAGAGATCCGTGAAAATGCTCATTGAGGTTTGACAAAGAAGGTTGACGACAAAGAAAGTCTTGCTCTTGCAAGCAAGGGTAAGCAAAAGTTCAACAAAGGGAAAGCCGAAGGGTCCTCTTCCAAGGATGGGAAGAAGAAAAATCTGAGCAAGATAAAGTGCTTTTGCTACCATCAGATGGTTCACTATGTCAGTCAATCTCCGAATAAGAAAAACAAGGGTTAGTCGAAGAAGAAAGTTACGACTACAACAAAGGTGTACGAGTTTGCAGCACAGTTTGAGAATGAATTTTCACTCATTGCCTATCTATCAAGTTCAACTGCCAAAATTGTATGGTAGATTGATAGTGGGGCTTCTTGTCATATGACAAGAGTCAAAGAATATTTCACCAAGTTGGCACAGAAGAAGTTGGATTTTTGTATTGAGCTTGGAGACAATGCCAAATACCAAGCAACTAGTATTGGCACAATTAAGTTTCAGAGGGAGTTCAACAAACCTCTATGGGTGTAGGACGTGTTGTATGTCCCTGGCATGACAATGAACTTAATCTTTGTTTCTACTTTGGAGGACAAGGGTTAAATCATGACCTTTGAAGAGGGCAAAGTCTATATCCATCATAAGAACTCCAAGGTAGAAAAAGTGATTGGATTCAGGCATGGTAGCTTGTTTCGGTTATAGTTTGAACCAACACATGCATTGGTGAGCATTTGAAAAGGGCTTGGAGAATTATGGCATGGGAGGATGACTCATCTTCACCATAGAGCACTTAATGTGCTCAAGGAAATAGTGACAAGGCTGCCTGGGATGAAGGTTGAAAAGTATGAGGTGTGCAAGGGTTGTGCTCTTGTGAAATATGCCAAGACCAATTTTCCATGTAGCAACACTAGATCCAAATGGATTTTGGATCTCATACACTCAAATGTATGTGGGCCCATATCAACAACATCCTTGAATAGGAACGAGTATTATGTTACTTTCACTGATGATTTCTTCAGGAAGACATGGATATATTTTATGAAGAATAAAGATGTAGCCTTCATTAGGTTCAAATAGTTTAGGGCTCTTCTGGACAACCAAATAGGGAGAAAGATCAAGTTACTGAGGTCTGGTAATGGAGGGGAGTATACCTCGAATGCCTTCAAATATTTTTATGCTTAGAAAGTTATCAAGAAAGAGTTGACATTTCCGTACAACCCTCAATAGAATGGGGTTGTTGAATGGAAAAACAAAGCTATAGTTGGAGCAGCCAAGGCCATGCTTCATGATTAAGATTTGCCTTGGTTTTTATGGGTAGAAGCTTGCAATATAGTTGTGTATTTGTAGAATAGGAGCCCACACAAATTGTTGGGAAAATTGACTCCAGAAGAGGTGTTCACTTTGAAGAAACCAGATTTGGAGCACATTCATATCTTTGGATGCCTTGTGTATTGTCATATTCCCATGGAGAAGAGAACCAAGTTGGAACCAACTACAAAGAAGGGTATCCTTGTTCGGTACAATGAAACTTCTATGGCCTATTGGGTTTACATTCCCACCCTCAAGAAAACTGTTATTCACAGAAGATGTGAAGTTCAAGGAGGAAAGGGCTCTTCAGAAGTCTGGAAGCTTTATGGAGGTTCAAGAGGAGGAGCAGGCACCTAAGGTTGAGGCTGCACAAATTCCTCAGACTTCAGTCACACAAGTTGGAGAGAAGAGCAAGTAGGGCGACCAAGTTGATCAAGAGGACGAATAGATGATTCTTTAGACTCAGATTCCTATCACATGGAGGAGGAGAAACAGGGCAACTAAGCAAAAACTAAGAGAGGTCCAAGAGTATGTTGGTAATCCTTAGAATCCAGACAGACAAAGAAAGGCTCCCAAACATTATTTTGATTATATAACACTTATGAGTGAACTGATTGAGGTGGAGCCTTCTAGCTTTTAAGAGGCATCCAAGCATCAAGTATGGAGGGATGCCATGGTGGAAGAATATTCTTCCATCATGAGGAATGGTGTGTGTGAGGTAGTGCCACAACCCAAAAATAAGTCAATCATAGGGTCGAGATGGTTGTATAAGATCAAGCATCCTACAAATGGTAGTGTGGAAAAGTTCAAGGCAAGGTTTTTGGCTAAGGGGTTTTCTCAGAAGGGATCGACTATGATGAGACCTTTTCTCTAGTAGCCAAGTCCTCATCCATAAGGGCTATCATTTCTGTAGCAGCACAAATGGGTTGGAGGATTCACTTGATGGATGTGAAGATGGCCTTCCTCAACATAATGATTGGGAAAGATATTTACATAGAACCATAGGGTTTTGAGGTGCATGGGAGGGTTTCTTATGCATGCAGGTTGAAGAGAGCATTGTATGGGCTCAAGCAGGCTCCCATGGCGTGGTATGTGCATATTGATGGTTACCTGCAGAGTGTGGGCTTCACCAAGAGTGATGTTGATCCAAACCTGCACTATGTTGAGGTGAAGGGCGAGCTTCTCATATTGGTGCTATATGTTGATGACTTGTTTCTTATAGGGTCAGAAGAACTCATAAACACTGCAAGCGGGATCTTACAAGACAATTTGAGATGGACTTGGGTTCGATGCACTACTTTTTGGGATTTGAGTTGTGGCAGAAAGAGGGAGAGATATTCCTTGGATAGGGGAAGTATACAATTGATATCTTGAAGCGATTTAGGATGAAAAACTATACACCCATGGCCACGACACTTGTGACCAACTGGAAGAAGATTGATGCTTCCAAATCTAAGGTAATGGACCCAACTTTATACAGACAATTGATTGGCTCTCTTAAGTATTTGGTCAACGCAAGGCAAGACATTTGTTTTGCAATGAATTCACTTAGTCAGCTTATGGTGGAACCCAAACATGTGCATTGGATAGATACAAAGCATGTTTTGAGGTATCTCTGAGGCACAATTGATTATGGGATGAATTATATTCAACATGATGGAGTGAAGCTCGAGGGGTTCGCCAATGTAGATTGGGTAGGTAGTACAGTTGACAAAAAGAGCACTTCAAGGTGTTGTTTCAGTTTGGGATCAGGAGTGATCTCCTGGTACAACAGGAAACAAAAGTCAATTGCACTGAGTTCTACAGAGGCCGAGTATATGACAGCTAGTATGGCTACATGTGAGGCTATCTGGCTTTGAAAACTTCTAGCTAAGAGCTTTGATCAGGAGCTAGATCCTAATGTCATTTACTATGATAATCAGAGTTGTATCAAACTCTCTAAGAATTCATAACAAGTCAAAGCATATTGAGATCAAGTATCACTTCGTCAAAGATTGTGTGGAGAAAGGGATAGTGAAGTTATAATACATTCCTACAGATGAGCAAATAGCAGACATCCTAACGAAGGCGTTGATGAAGAGTAAGTTTCTATTTTTCAAGGATAAGTCGAGTGTTGTGCAGAACATCTTCCTCACTAAGAGGGAGTGTTAAATTTTCTGTAGTTCAGAAGGTGTGGATTGTGGAAGTTTCTTAAGTGCAGCTCGAGTTGAATGTTCAACAAGAGAATGTTTTCTATTTTGTAAATAGAATATTTCCTAGACTTGTGAGGTTAACACCAATACTGGTTTTATGTGTGAATAGTCCGAGTTGTGTGAGACAAGTTTCTTCTCTTGCGTCATGTAAAGAAAGTTCCTTTCTCGAGGCATGTAAAGAATGTTTCTCTTAGGATGTGTTGTGTGAAGAAAGTTTCACTTCTCTTGCATAATTGATTTTTCATCAAGAAGGCTATATATGTAAGATTGTTGTAGCAACTAGGTTAGGTAATTCTCAAAGGAAAGTTTGCTCTTGAAGCTAAATAGAAGATTCAACATTTACAAGTTTTTCCCCACATTGGAGTTTCTTGGGTATATTGGTGTTATACGTGTCATTGTGATTGGCTTGTTATTTTTTGCTTCCGCTATTATTAGCTATTAATTATCTTAGTGTATTAATTGTTATAAATCAAATAGACTAAAATTCTTTTGGTTCTTTCTTTGAATTTATTGAGCAATTAATCTATTGCTAGATAATGAGAAATTAGCAACAAGTACAACACAAGTTCAACCCACAAATTTTCATGATAATAAAGTGCAAGATCAACCCATTGGTACTCATGAGGTGGTACTCCTCAATAATTAATTACTCAGATGACAAGACCCACAAGGGAGTGTAGACCTCATGCAAAATTTAATGACTATTTAAGATTTTATTATTTTTGAATGAAAATAAACTTGCAACATTTCAAGAAGCTTGCAATGATAGCGATTGCAAGTAGTGGATAGATGATAGGAGAGATGAGATGGGATGTTTAATAGAAAAACATACATGAGATTTAATCGCTCTTCCACCTAATTGGAAACCGCTGAAAAATAAGTGGGCATATAGATTGAAGAAGAGGGTGAGAAAAAACAATTCATGGCCAAATTGGTGTTCAAATGTGATAAACAACAAAAGGGTATTAGATTTCACTAAATATTTTTCACTACTTGTAAAGACTTTTGTCAAAGCATCGTTAGGTTTGGCAAATGTGTATGACCTTGAATTAGAGCAGCTTGATGTCAAGACAGCCTTTCTATGTGGTGATTTGGAAGAAAATAAGATAAAGAGGATTTTGTTTGCAAATTAAATTGAAGCTTGTATGGTTTGAAACAAGCTTTTTGACAATGGTATTTAAAATTTAATTCTTTTATGGCAGATAAAAAATCTACAAGATATAAATCTGACCATTGTGTGTATTATAAAATTTTAGAGAATGGTGAATGTATCGTTGTTATTTTATGTTGATGATATATGCTAGTGATATGAATTAGCATGATTGTAGTTAGCCAATTAAACAATAGTTGACAAAAAGATTTTTAATTAAGTATTTAAGTTTTGCAAAACAATTCCTTCGAATGACAATAATCAAAGAAATGAAAAAGAGAAATTAGTCGTAGAAGAAATATATTGAAAAAGTGTTGAATTGGTTTAGTATGAAAAATCCAACCTTTCATTCACGAACTAAGCACATAGAAATTTGATATCATTTTATCAAAAGTGTACTTGAAGAAGGTAAGGCAAAGTTGGAGAAGGTTCATACTAATCTCTATCTTGTAAATGGTTGGAAAAAGAGACACTAAGCAGAGAAAAATGGGCGACATCTTCAAGAATGGTGAAGTCCAAGGAAAGTTTTAGAGAGATAAGGTTATAGGTGAAATGGAGTGATAAGGAGCCCAGAGAGATAAAGAGTTATAGTCTGGAGATGGAGAATTAGATAGAACCATACAAGGAGATACAAGGGTGTCAATGCTAAACATATCTAAGGAGGCCCCTCAAAAATGTGATCTTACTGATCAAAACCGATTGGGCTTAGACCCCTTAACGATAAAAAAATAAAAAAATATTTATAATTTGCTTAATTTGTGGAATTCAGAGATACTTTGTGTGCAAAATAGTGCACATCCAAGAGCGTTTATCACAGCAATACATATAATACATATTATTATGGAAAAGTTGAAACCTAGCTCGTTAATCAGCCTGCAATAAAATTGAACACCATGTTTACATAATATTACACTGGAACTCGGATAATTTCTGTGTGCACAAATGGTGCACATTCCAGACCGTTTATTTCAGCAATGCCTTGAGTTGTTTACAGAAGAATGCCTGGTACAAGAAATCCCATATAAAGGCCAGAAAAAATTATCCAACCTGTCTTTACACAACTCAATCTCGATCCACCCAGCAATAAAATGATTCTATGCAAATTCTGTTGTTTGCTCCCTCTCAAATGAGTTTCTATTTCCAGATCAATATTTTTGTCTGAGGTCTTTGTACGGTTAAAAATAAATAGAGAACTGATTGACCTTTAAGCTTTATCAAGAACCCCTTCAAGAATATCGTCGTTAAACTACACTGGAAATAGAGATGCTAATGTTGAACTGATGTTCAAGTAAATCCCACTGTACCCACTTTGCTCGACAAGAACTTCACCTCTGAATTGGTTCATCTGGCAAAGATGGCTTCTCTTAAGAAGCTCATTCTGAGCACTTTTTTCCCATCTCTACTTCAGAATCATCAATCTTATTTGATTCATTGAAGCCTGATTGTATGCCGATGGGCTTCGCTGAATATGCACTTCCAGAAACATCAACTAACAGTTCTTTTTCATTCTCAGACTCACTAGAATTATCTACCTTTTCATGCTGGTGAACCTGCATAGGGTACAAACTAATCAATCCCTTCAAGCATTGAATTAGAAGTCGGAATTCCAGGTTGTCCTGTTAAGTACACAAACTCACGTGAAATGAAAGGTCCAACTTACATCAGAATATGACTTCATACGCTTTTGGCAAACTCTCTCTATAAGCTGTTCAATTGTAATCTGTAGTCCTTCTTTTGCTCTTTCTCGTGTCAAGCGACGATCTTTTTGTTGCTCTGCAGTAACCTTCGAATGGCAGATAACACAAAGTGTTCTCATGTTTTCCAATTTACATTCGCCTGCAATGCATTTGAAACGACTGACAAATTACATTACAAATATGACCACCATGGCAACCCATCCAGATTGTTTCTATAGAGACCACCTTATCTTGAAATTGATCTTCAGAGGCAAACTCGCTAGGGCAACAATAGTATAAAAATTATTAAAAAATTAAATCTGTGATGTTGAGAAATATACCGCCTCCTTTATATACTGGCACAATATGATCTGCATGCCATGAATTGCCCTCAATTGGCTCTAAAACAAGCTTGTTCAGCCTGGAAAAATCCATAATCATAAAACTAGTTATTATATTAGGAATTAAACCAACAATTACAATTTCAAACCCATCATTGCCGCTTCATAATATAA